>NC_134421.1:29717735-30020765 GCF_030867145.1 Opisthocomus hoazin
CAAAGGAGGAGCAGAAATCTCCAATAATTACATCAGCCTCTGCACAGGTAAATGGTCTCCTGTACTGGGGAAGCTGATGTAGCAGAACTTTACTAATTCCTCTATCACAGAAACCTTTAGATCTGGCACCAAGTAGCTAGTCTCTTAAGTATTACTGGAGCTGGAACTAGTTTATCTCCTTTATGCCAGATAAATTCCCTCCTGAAGGCTAAAATTCAGCCCCTTTGTACCATCCCACCTGCAAATAATTTGAATCCCTGTTGTAAGCATGGCATTATGCCTAAAACAGCTTTCTTCAGTAGCAAACCAAATAGTTTACTTAATTTTCAACTGAAAAGTGACAAATTAGATTACTGGGAAACAGGAAACTTTTTTCTATTTAAAACTGATATACCAGGATGCAGGTAAAGAGGTTCTAAAGAGTAACTCAGCATAGTTTCTAATCCAAGCTCTAAACCAAGTGTCCAAGTCCTCTACTATGAACAGTACAGCCTTAATGACCAGCAAAATATCCTTATATCTAGCAGAGTGCCTAACAGACAAGCATTCACATTTTCAAGTATGAAGTCTCCATGATACAATTAAAATCTCTTTGAAGGCGAAGGTTGATATGGTTACAACAATGAATTGTTTATTGATCTGTGGGGGCCTTAAATAATGGCACTTTTTCAACATTTGGGCTAATTATTATTTGTTTTGCACAACAGTCCATGTCCCCAGTCAAAGATCTGGATCTGATTATGTTAGGCACAGTACAAACACATTACAAGATACGTCAGGCCCTGTTCTAAAGAGACTGCAGAGCAAACATTGCTTCTCACAAACATGGAACAGCTCTTGATGAAACAGCTGTCACCAGTTAACACCCACACTTGGAATTCACCATGTTAACAGAGGATGTGGAAAGGTGAGCCATCGCCCCCAGATCTTTATTCCTTACTAAAAACAAACAAACAAAAAAAAACCACCACCAAAAAACCACAAGTTTGCCCACTGCACATTAGGATGTTTGCCAAAAAAAAAAAAATACTGCTTTTGATTTTTCCCATGTGTCTAGGCCAGCAAGCAGCCTACAAAAACAAGATAGAATAGATAGTTAGGCTTTTAAACCTAAGTGATGGTGACAATAAATGACTTTGTATCTTGCCTTCCAACTCACCTATGAGTGCTGTGAAGGAAAAGAAAAAAAAAAATCTACATTTCTGGGCTCTAATTCAGCTCATCTAATAAAAGGAAATATGACTTGTTGAGAAATACATTAACAAGAATTCTGGTCTAAGCAAGCCAGAATTTGATGCACAATATTAGGCCAAGTCCAATGGAAAAAGCAGTGTGGCCTGAAGCAGTTGCTTTGAAACAGGACACAAAATTTCAGCATGCATCCATTGCAAGCTAGGTCTGTGCACCTTATCCAAGTACAAAAAAAACAGGTTATTTACTACTGTTGCGACTGACAGCTATTGTACTTGCTTGGACTGTATCCACATTTGCAAGGATGCTAGCCCCTACAGTGAATATGCTTACTGCACGTTAGTCTTGCAGACTAACTAATATGCTGCGACTAACTAGCTAACATTGGTTCCATCTCTCCTATGCAGGGGTTATGTAGGACATCATGTTTATCTGAGCACCAATGTATAGAGAATTTTTGACCGTCACTGAACAACATACAGCCCCTCCACTTGCACACTTCACCACTAATCCCTTAGTTTCTCCCAGTCATACTAAAGTTTCACATACATCTCATACAGTGAATAACAATAGAGCAATAGCTTTAAATGAAAACATATTTGACAGATCACAATCTATAGACTTGCTGACGGTCTTTCAGGGTGAGAAAGTTTCAGTACATTCCCCCACTATTTTTTTTTTTTATAAGTGCTACAGCAGGAGAGAAACACCAACCACAGTTCTACATTATTTACAATACACCCCTCTACATTCTAGATTTTGTATTTAGAATCTATTCATCACAATTATCTCTAAGCCTGACTGAAGCAACTACCTTTCAGTATCTTACCAGCATTACGGCTGTAAGTAGCACAGGCTGAACTAGTATTTTTCACAGTTTATGTGCTTACATTGCCTTACCAGCATAACTTCTAAGCTACTGAAAATCATCAATACATTTATCCCAAAAGAACCCATGAAACAGCCAATATTTGGCCTAATGGAAGAAGAAAAAAAAACTTGAATAATTTAACTATAACAATGTGAATATGCCTTTAAGCTCAGTACTCATTACATCCACCTATGGCCTTCTGTCCACCATTGTGTTCATCCTTTCACATTCACCTACTTAAAACATCTAAAGCCCACACTGCAACCTATGCGAAGAGGCTGGGTTTTTACCTCCCCAGAAGAGATTACTTTTTTCATCACAAAAAAGGTGACAGAACTGAGTGGGATAAGGCAGTAACACCACAGACTAAGGGATGCCAGGTGATAATCCCTCCCAGCAAACAATTTAGCTTTAGTCTGTGAAGTCAGTTAACACCATTGAACTCAAGTTTTTTTTAAGACAAAAGTAGCTGTAGAGCCATTCTAAGAGCCAAATTTCAACCCAAAGCAAACTAAGTGTTCCCAGTTTCATGTTAATACTAAAAGGAAATTCAAAAAGCTATAACTACAGTAATAGAGAAGTCCCTTTAAAATTATTTTTCCTTTCACTCCTATGTAATACATACATTTTGGAATCCTGTTGATGAGTACAGAGCTATCTGGAAAGGTAGAAAAAGGTTTTGGCCTTAGAGACATGTTTGAATCCTTCAGTAACAGTGTAGACAGTCTCTACTGTGCCTACAGAAGTCTGGTTGTTGCTTTGGAAGCCAATTGATGCTACATGGACAAACAGTGCTCAGTTCAAAAGTCTGAGCTGATAATGAAATAAAATATTTATCACTATTCTTCTTCTAAAATACTGATTTTCATAGCAAGTTTTATGCCTTGCTCACCTACAACAACACAGACCTTCCATCAATATTTATAAAGAGTAATTTATTCTAAACAGCTCACAATTATTAGCCAGTGTACGATTTGTAAAGCAAATATTTACATATCAAATATTAAAGCAGGTCCAAGTCATTATTAAAAGGGGACATATATTTGGAAAATGACAAACACAAGAAAGAACTATAGCACATGACTCCAGGTGGGTTTGTCCCAGATAATTTTACTTTGAGTTTTCACTTTTAGCATTTTCTCAGCAAGTGGAGAGAGCGCTAAACATAATACACATTAATACAGAAAACCAACTTTCCATCCACGTAGGATTCACAAAAATGAAACAAATACACAATAGCAGCAAAGGCCTTATGCAGTTACATTATATCATGAAGAAGCAACCGACCTCTGTCAAGGTCATACACATATTTCCTAGTGTTTCTCTGCTCTCGCTGGCAGCTGAGTAAGCTAAGAAAGTGGAATCTGAAGAGCAAGTGCAAGATAACTGCTTGTTATTAGTATATGAAAAACAACTATGATGAAATGGAAAAGATAAAAAGGCATCTACTGGCAGACTTTTCCTGACGAAATATTAATACGACCCAGATATAGTTATCAAATGCAACAGTTTAACAAATGCATCTCTAATTAAACACTTGGACTGTTAGAAAGGAGATAAACTCTAATTTCAGGATCCAGAAAGCCTGCAATTCAACCATCACTACACTCACTGTCAAAGTGCGCTCGTCTTCCACCCTCACCTGGAATACTCAAGGACGTATCTTTGGCGATTCAGTGGGAGGACACTCTCAAAGATAACTCTTACGGGCCACTTCAGTAGAGCCGTATCCCTCTCAGAAGAGCTGCCTGTTGTGTTACCAATATCACCAACTAACCAACCATGGCTTGACACATGGAGAGAGGACACGGAAGATCCTCACCAAAAGAAGCTTATCCTGGTGCAAAGCAGATGCATGACAGAGTTCCCTGGCTCAGATAACACGCATGACAATTGCCACCCGCAAGGCCAGCTCCAGAACCGGTTTGGCAGAACACAGTCTTGTAGGCAGGACCTGGCTGATGGGCATCTGCAAACTAATAAAGGCCGACTTACACAAGCCCAGGCCAGACTCATGGGACGTGATATTGGTCCTCCCACATTTGGAAGAGTAACAGGAATTCTCTTTTTAAACAGTAATCCTATTAATAAGCACAACTCACGGTTTTAAGACAGAGGAACAAAATAAATGGAAGGAACAGTTATCAGTTTCAACGGGCTTTAAATCAGGTCTCAAAGATTAACACTGCTTAGATAAATAAGCAGAAATTGCTTGTCAATAAGGTGGGACAAAAATCGGATCACAACATACAAGGGTAGCTTAAGAGAAGTTCAGACAGAACCTCTTCACACTATGAGAACAACATGTGGCAACACCTTTTACAAAAAAGTGACTTAATCCAAGAGACTCAATGGGAGTTAACGGCAGCAGGTTCAATGGGTTGGCGATTTTCAGGCCAGAAGGACAGCTGATTAGCTACTCTGTTCTCATGGATTAACACAAATCAGAAATCCAGCAACTTAGAGTCTAGAAGTTGTACCTGCTCTAGTTAAAAGGAAAGGAAATACTGATCTGTAGGCTTCATGCAGTTAGCTGGCCCAGGCACTTGCTACTCTGACAGACAAAAATGGGTACCTCATTTCCAGTCTGAGCTCTCACAGCTTGCATGCCCAACCAGCCTGCTGCATGACCTTTTAGGTATTAGAGCATAATTTAATATCAGTACTCCCACTGGGTGGGGATCAAGGCATCTCTTGGCATATACAGCTTTCCAAAGAGAATGGTAAGAGCTTAGGAGTCTCATTAAGAAGCACATCTGGCACACCTCAAATCACGCAACTCCTGGGTCCCTTCTCTAAGCTAATTCTAGTCATCCAGCTTCCTGCCTGAAGTTGGCCACCTTTCCTACTCTCACCACTTCAGTGTTTACAGCTGCATATGGCTTCCCTACTCTTTAAAACAATGACAGATGATGTTCCCTGGATGTGATCCCAGAGTCTTTTCTCAGAGTCACTCTTTAGGGGGAAATCACAATTTTTTTACTGGAAGTAGGCAAAAGTATTACAATTCACTTTGTTAAAACACCTATTTAGATGTAGTAGGATGAGAAACCAGACAAAAATCAGTCTATAATAGCACTTTTTCCAACTTCAATTATTAAAATTGGCACAAAAAAATCAGATGTATTCTCATGAATATGCATTTGCTATTTGATTCCAGATAATTGTTAAAGGTAATTAATAGAGCTGGAATAATGGAGATGGTGATTCCATACACTATCTCTTCTGCAATCTATTAAGTAAAAAAATTTTAATCTGTTCACATGGACAGTGGTGCCCTCCTACAGTATTATTTTTTACAATCAGAACATCACCCTAAGCTAAATCAAATGCTTTACTGAAGTCAAAACACAAAGCTTACAGTTTCATCAAGAAACAGAAACAGTCCTTTTTTAATAAAAAACACTTTCAAAACTATTTTGATCAGGATGTGTCACACTATCAATCTTTAACCCTCAACTATTTGCCAATAGATTGTGTCTTCTATGGCACTGGTTCAGAATGACACCATGCCATTCTGATTTCCTTCAGTTACCACACTTAGCCTCTAAAAAAAAAAAACCCAAACACAAAACCAAAACACTCTTATTGTAACTGTCACATATCCTTCTAAGACTTCATAAAATCTTAGCGATCAAATAGAAATAGAGGATCATAAAGAAATACTCTCCATAGCTTTGGAAAGGAGTAAAAAAAATACAGTTTATAAAACCTGCATGTTACAAGTGGTCATTTAGTGTTCCAAATAGGAAGTATTAGGTCTAACGTCCACCTGTCAAATGATGTGTGTGTACACATTACCCAGAAAAAGTACTACTGGTAGAGACAGGGTCCTGAGCCAGCTAAACTGTTTGTCAAGGAGTCTTTATTTCCACAGTGCTTTCCACAAAAGCACTCCAATTATTTTCAGCTGCCACATCTATACAGTTATTCAAACACATGGCGAAGAGGGAGTCTGTAGGCAATCACACATCTCAGAGCCAAGCCGGGTAACGGTTACCAGCCTTCCCATGTTGCAACTGCTGCACTGGTTTTAAACCACACATAAGAAAACAATACCCTTAAGATAAATGTACAAAATGGAACTTGAAAATAGGTTTATAATCAACTTCATTAAATCACCGCCGAGCAGCTTTGAGGCATGGATCCTCATGTGTCTGAGGCACTGTACTACCTAGGCACTACAACCACAACTACGTTATTAAAACTACTTCAGTACTTTTGGGTACTAGCATAAATCCTGAATAATGCCTAGGAAAATTACAGACAGCATCATTGAAGTATCCAAATTGGTTTTAGCTACTTCTGAATAAAATTTTATTTTCATGAGATATTAATATAATTATTCAGAGTTGATGAAAAACAACTAGTTTGGATAATTTCTGGTGACACTTTTAAAAATCTGTATGGTCCTCCATCAAAACAAACCCTATAAATATTAGTAGCTTATCAGATAACTATGCTGCACAGAAGACATTCCAGATTTACTTTGTGTTCCACACACTTCTTCCAGCATCTTTAGGGATAGCTAGAAAAGAAAAATGGCCTCCTGCGCCGGCAAACCCCTGAGAATTTAAAGGATGGCAGCATCGCTCCCTCTAGGATGGAGAAGGAGAAGTGTTCAGTGCTTGCTGTTCTGGGGAAACACCTCCAGTCTAGAGGGTACAGGATAAGAAAAATAATCAACTCCCTCATAAGCATTTATAGTAAATGGAAGACCCATAAAGTGCTACTCACTAAGTCACTGGGGAAAAAACAACAGAAAACAAGAGCCAGACTACTCTAAAACATCCTGATTAGACATTTGTCAAAAGTAATACTTGAGATCTTTTTATGACTGCTCATATCTAGCTTTCAGTCATTACATGCCTCTGGAAAAAAATAAAATTATTTAAACCAGACAACTTTTTTCAGACACTGCTTGTACAAATCACTTGGCTAGTCCGCGTAGTCCCTGAAAGAGGTTGCCTGTAGCCTACTCTTATCCTCATTCTCTAACTAGAAGAAATCATGAAGAGCCCTTGTCAGTTGTCCTCCTCCTAACGCATTCTGCTTTGGTATCGGGTATTTCCGTAAAAGATAAAACAGTATAACCAGCATTTCCTAATCCCCCCTTTTACTGGGGTGTATTAGGAAGGAGTAAAGCCTATTCTAGCAAAGATGACATTTGTACATAACGATCCTGAAAATATTTGTTAACATAATGCTTTGTTTATTCAGTCTGGCAAATGCTTTTATTTTAACCTCAAGTATCTTTAGTAAATGTCAGTGGTAAACACGAATCCGTAGTTGGCTAACAAGCCTCCCTTATGTGCATTTCTAATTAAGCTTCTTCCTAGATACCAAGTAACATTTAAAACAAACATTCTATAGAGAATCAAAGTAAATCAAACGATGAAGTGTTTCTCTTTGTGAAACTGCACGTTTATATGGGCATCACCAGCAGAGGGAAGGAGATCACGGAATCCACGTATAATAATTCCTCTGTGCTTTTCTTCTGGATATGCAGAAATATTTTCTTGTCCTTTTCAATTGCATTGCAAACTTTGATGTCTCTTCCACAGCAGGTAATACGAGGTTTTGCGCACTCTTTATTCAGAACACAGTTCTCAGTAAGAATTTATCTGTGTGTTTATATGTGTATACAAATATAAAACCACACACATTCACACACGTATTTTTAAAATTGTAATCAAGCTTCTGAATGGACAAGAAAAGACTACAATATACTAAGTAAGAGCTTCATTTTCATGTGAGGAAACATCAATTAACTGAGTTCTGTACGGCTGAGTGGCTTAAAAACTTCTGCCAAGACCTTAAGCTGCTCCTTCTTTTTACTTATTACAGCCAACCCTGCCAAAAGACCATAAAAATTGATTTTATGTTTCCGGTCTCTCTATGCTAGCTGGAAAAGTATAGATTTTTTTTTTTTTCTCCGAGGTTTCTGACAAACAGAACCTGCTCTTATCCCACACTTTCTCAACTACCACGCTAACCGGCGCTGAGCATCTTCTGGGCTCTTACATTTGATACAAGTTATGATTAAGGTAAGAGAACATTTCAGATTGTTAAATCCGACACTGTTTTGTATCTATGGTTTTAAAGGGCTTCTCACCCATCAGCGTTACAGAGAAGGCTATATCCCACTTGTGCTGCTGTCGCGTACGCAGTAAGTGATTATTTTTTCACATCTGTTCTGGGGAAGTCGTAGAACTGCACTGTTATATTACTGAGCTACCTCTTTAAATTCCAGTATCAACCCTTAAAATGAATTTAGCATCTTTTGCATCAAACATTAATAAGGCTCACTTAGGCACTTTTAATGTGAAGGAAAATTGGGCTTGTATGAAATGGCTACACTGGAACATTTCATGCTTTTGCAAGTGCAGGAGCATGATTATTTCCTGCAGTATGTCATTATCTTCTGCCCTGTGGTTCTTTTTTAAATTCTCTCTTCTCACTCAAGCTGCCTACACTATGTTTTTAAGCTATATAGTTTTCAATTTATGAATTGCATGCATGCAAATTTTCAGCAACTATACCACAAGCCAAGTAATAGACCACATTGAAGTATATACCCCTCGGACACTACTAATAGACTACAATTCCAAAAAAGCTTCTAAGAAAACAAGATACATATTTGACTCTCAAGACATAAAATCAGGTCATTTGCTTCCACAACAGACAAGAAAATACTATTCTGGACACACGTGGAATCTCCTCACACTCTCCCCGAGCCGGTTTATCTAAGCATGGCAGAAAATGTCATTTCATACACTTGCAAAGCAAATTAGTTTGCTGCCTACTTGTCCTTGTACCCAAAAACTCCCCCGCCCCTTTTCAGGGTCACTCATAAAACAACTGCTCGCCTGTAACTCTCAACGTCAACCCACCCGGGAAAGGAGTCTCTGCTTGGGGCTACAACTATCACCTTCCGTTCCTTAGGATGAAGCAACTCTCTCAGACAACAAAGCAGTTTAACCAGCACATAGCAGATTAACACACAACACGGATGGCACACTGCTCAGAGGATCAATATCGCTGTTGCCTATTAGTAGTCTAGTTGTGGTCTACAACATACATGTGTGTTTCTAAAATTACTCTGCTGACCTTTGTACAGAAAATATGATTTCAGAGACAGTGAAATATTATCGCACTACAGCACTCTGCATTGTATTTACAAGGTAATAAACACAGAGCTCCTTCTTCTTCACCCACAAATGGCTATTAAATTTAGGAAATCAGACTTGACATCCCCCGGACAATCAAAAGAAATGATTTATTTGGATGCTAACATCTGCCTAGAGATTGTGGCCAAGTGCTTTGCTGCGCTCATTTAGGACTCCACTTGGAAAGCTTTTCAGTTACATTTACCTAGAGATTTCTCTCCACCACTTCCCATCTGACAGAAATCACTCAGCTGGGTGTGATGAATAATAGCAAAAGGCAGCTTGTGTCGGAGATGACTGAATTACAGATTGTTGGAAGTGCCATAAAGGCTTCTTCCAATGACTCCACATTTAATTTACTTATGAAACTGACTACCAGAAGCTAGGAGTCGTTTGATATCTTTATTCCAGAAGGTTGGAAACAAAAGAAATGTTACCATTCTTTGTCACTTCCTTACTACTCTACCTAGTAGAGTTCGATAGGCGAAATTAACTTTTCAAGAGAGTGCCGATCCCCTACCTACACGCTGCGCGGATTCGAGCCAGACCACAACACACCCGAAGCCGGAGCCAGGCGGGCGGCATTAAACCAGGCGAAGGCAACAACGTCCGAGGACGCAAAACGCGACTGCACGGAGAGGGAGCGCGGTAGCCGACAGCCCCTCCAAGTACGGCAGGCAAGAGGCGGCTCTCCGCACGGCCAGACGCTGCCCGGCGGGCAGGGGGGAGCTCAGCGCTCGGGGGGGGGCCGGCGGAGGCGCACCGGGACAGAGCACCCCGCCGGGGGCGGGGGCAGCCAGGTGACACCCGGAGAAACAAGTTGGCCCGGCGGCCTCTGGGCAGCAGCGGGGAGGGATGGAGGGCGGCCGGGGCGGGGGGCGGCGGCGGAGCGGACCAGCGCGGCGGGAGCAGGGGGGGCGCGGCAGCCCCCTTTGTCTGAGCCGCCTCCCCCCCCCGCCCCTCGCCGTGGGCAGAGCCGGCGCCGCAAGCCGCCCCCAGAGCATGTGCGCTCCCCCCGCCCGGAGAGCTCCCCCTCCCTCCCCTCCCCTCCCCGCCCCGCCCGTGGGGACGCCGTCCGGGCGCGGCCCCGGAGCGCTGCCTTACCTGGCAACCGGGGCGGGCGCAGCTGGCTCGTCCTTCAGGCTCTCCCGCGGCGGCACCAGGCGCGCCCGGGCCCCTCCCGGGGAGAGGCTGCGGTGCCCGGCGGGGTGCGCGGCGGACCGCCCCCGCGCACGGCAGGCTTGCTGCCCCGGCGCTCGGCGGGGCTGGCGGCGCGCCGGGCGTGAAGTTTCAGCGGCGGCGACGGCCGCCGGCGGGCAGGGCAAGGCACGGCACGGCACGGCAAGGCAAGGCAAGGCGGGGAGTGCGGCGGAGGCGGCACGGGGGCTGCGCGGCGCCGGGAGCGCCGCCACACTGCAGCGTCTCCAGGAATCCCTCCCGCGAGAGGCAGCCCATCACCCCCGGCCCGCCGCCCTCATTGGCTGGGGGGCGGGGAGACGGGCTCCGCCAGCCAATCGCCCGGCGCCCAGCATGGGTGGAGCCGCCGCGCCGGCCTCGCCCATCCCGCGGCCGCTCGGTCCCTGTCCGCCCCGTCGGGCGGGGCCGGGCGGCGGCAGGCGGGGGGGAGGAGGAGGAGGAGGAGGAGGATGATTATGATGATGATGATGATGATGATGCGGAGGAGGGCATCCCCGCGCATGGTGGCCCAGGGCTGGCAGCGGGGCCGACGCCGGGCGGCACGAGGCGCTGTGCCACAGACACGGCGCCCGCCGGGTGCCCCGGGCCGTCAGGGCGGCGGTGCGGCGGGAAGCGGAGGCGGCGGCGACCCCCGCCCGGCGCTGCCGCTGCCCCCCGGGGCTCGGTCGTTCCGGCGACCCGGCGGTGCGCGGCCCTCCCGCTGCGGCGGGCCCTCGGGCAGTCGCGACTGAGCGCCGAGTCGTGATTGGCGACTGTGGCTTAGGCGAGAGCAGAGCGTTATCGCGGTGTTCAGGTAAGGACGCGCAAGGGTTAACTTAATTCCCTTGATCCATCTGCTTTGGACTGGAGCTTTGATTAACATTGGTCTGCAAAATGTAACTGTAACAAATTCAATTAAGGGAAGCACATTTCTTCAACTTTTAATTAGATCTACCCTATTTGTCTAATGTTTAATATAACATAAAAAGCTGCTCAGGTTCCAGAGGGAAATGGAAATAGATTTAGATGTAAGTTTAGCTTTTAAGAACACAACGGACTGAAATTCTTTGTTTCTCAGCATATATTATTGTTGAATCTATACCCACAAAGGCACAGGAGGGAAACGTGATTTTATCTGCAAGATTGTAAAAATAATAGTGTGGTATTTATGTAAGGGTTTCCCATAACCTTTAATTGGTCACAGGATACCAAACGTACGGGTTCTAGCCTGGGCTTGGTGCATGGTAGTGCAGGTTGCTGCTGAATTACAGTTCTTCTAAGAAAACTGAAGTAGATGTGTATTTCACAACCATTTAGTTGCTTTCATTTAGTACACATGAGTGAAAGTTATCTAAATTATAGCTTAATATGATAAACAGAAAATGTTGGCAGAGCCCCTGTCCCATCATTAGCAGGTAACAGAGAAAGTCAGGAAGCTCCCAGGCACGTGTCAGAAGTGACTTACTATGCCTTCAACAGAACATCATCCTGCCATTCCCCAACCACGCTTTTCTGGTGGAATTTGCCTCTAAAAATCACGGCCCTTTTCCAGTTCAGTTCAAATACACGTTTTATGATAGCATCGGTGCTGGACATGTGTTCTTAGGTCTGTTTGTTAGTCGCAATATGGGTTTTTCATGTATGGGCACATTAGGTCATGCAGGGGAAAAGGAAAGCACATACCAGCTCTTGCTGAGCTGCGGAAAGGAGGAGCCACCGTAATTTAAACTGCATGTGCAGAAGTAGTCACCTGTGCCCAGATTACCCTGTACAATTTAAAAAAGGGGCTGTTTTCTCTCTCCCAATGCGATAGATGTCAAGGACTATTTTCTGCAGGGTCATTTATCTGATCAGTTAAAAAACCAACACATTTCCATGCTAATAATTATGAGGACTTGATGCTGTGTTCCTAACAGCCACATAACCAGAAGTCTGTGGGAGTCTGGCATTCACAAGGCATGACACATCATACCCTGGCTTAGTGTTTGAGTAAAGACAAGAAACATCACTGAAGCCAAATGGCCCTCACGTAGTGTACAGACAGCAAGGAACAGAAATGCTGTTTAGCAGCAGCCCTGAAAAGCGTACCATCACTTTCTCACTCTCTCACTGCAGTAGTCCATACATGATTATTCTGTTAGATTTTAATAAATAAATAAATAAAAATAAAGGGGCGTGTGTGGTAGAGGCTGGGAAGGTGGTGGGAGAGATTTCACCTAATCTTTTCTGAGCTTAGTAGTTTGCAATGGAAAAATTTCTGCAAAAGTTTCATTCCTGCTAGCACGCATGCTTGCTTCAGTTCCTTGTGGGCCCAAAAGCTTATTCATACAGAAAGAGGTCTCCAGTCATGAGCAAGTTTTTCTTCACTGCTGCATCCTCAAGGAAGTGGGTAGTTACTGTCCAGTCGTGATGTTAATTAAACCATAGGAAGCTGTGATACTTGAGGGATGACGTACATGTCCTGAATGGACAAGGATGTTCTAGAAGAGCTCAGGAGCCATTTGATGAATGCTTGCAGTGCTAACCAAATGCTAGCCACTAAACTCATGAAACACAGATCATTGTATTTATTATTATTATTATTGTTATGTCTTCCACAGTTGTGTTCAGGGAAGAAGAACATATCCTATAATGAGAAAAAAGAAGAAACATGCAAATCTGGAAGAAATTCTGTTCTAAACCCAAGACCTATTTTGATTTGGGGTTTTTTTTTTAGTGTGTGTTAGTGCATCAAAAGAGAATTTTAAATAGCATCTACCACTCAGAAGTTCCATCAGGAATCCTGCTAAGCACAAATGAAGAACTAGACTCTGTTATATCCGTCATATCCCTTGTTTTTAATTTAGACTTTGACTGAGCCAGACATACAGGAGCATCTGGGAAGAACCTGAATAAAAAGGCAAGACTAGAAATGATGCAATGTTTGTCTTTGCCATTTTTATTTTTCACTCTGTGTATACTATGACTTCAAGGTAAAGCCTCAAGATTAGAAAGCAATGTGAGCCATAAAAACTAGCTTTTGAAGGTAAATGACTCCTACTTGCTCCATAAAGAAGGAGAAAGCCTGGGCCACAGCCAGTGAAACCAAAATATTCTCGGTCCTGTCCTGGCAAGTTTTATGGCATATAAAGAGCAGAATCTCGAGTGGCAGTCACTGAACTGAGGCAAATTCAGGAGCAGCACATCAAAAACAGCAGTCAGGGCTCTGGCTTTGAGCCCAAGCTGCCATCAGCCTTTGTGTGACCAAGTATCACAGGCACCACAATTAGATGTATGAGATGGGAAGTCAGGCAAATCATGAGGGAAAATCAGCGGCAGGTGAATGAGTAAATGATACTGGTGGCACGTTAATTTACTTATCAGGCAGAGTTTAGAACTGTAAACTAACAGGGACTGGACTGTGATTGTCATGATGAAGTTATTCACTGCCCTTGTGTTGCACAAGATCACAGGTACCTATTTCTAACAGAAAGATTCTTTTACTTTGTTCTTCATTTTCATGTTATTTTATTCCTGTTTTTGCTTTGTTTTGTTCTTTTCTATCCTCATGTTTTTCGTTATGAGAATAGTTTTTATGCCTGAAGACAAAGGAATTTGCTTTGGCGTAGGGAGATGGGAGAAATGAAGTTCCGATCGCATGAGTTCAAGCACATGTTTCTGAAAATTCTTTTAGCAAACAAAATGCCTGCTCTCAACAGGTTGTTTTTTTTCCCCAGTTGACTGGGAATGCACACTCTGGTAAGTACAGCTGAAAATTATGAACTTGGAATCCCATTTTAGGGCACTGTCATCACACCCTTGATTTCAGTGAAGTTTCCACAGTGTATACTGAGTGATGATGATGTATGTAGAAGGCACATTCTTAGTCAGGAAGCCAAGCCTGCATCAGGAGAACATGAAAGACATGAAAGCAAAGTGAGAAAGCTAAGTCCCAAAAGTGAGAATTAACCTTCAGTAAAATGAATAAATACTGGAGTAACTGTTCAGCTGTATACAACTACCAAAAGCATCATATGAAGTAAGTCTTTGAAGATGAGTTTTGGAACAATGTGTCAGATTGTGAGTTGGATAGAGGGAGTGGAGAAGAAGTGTTGGTGTTTTTTTTTTAGTTTAATTGTAGCTAAAAATCAAAGGGTAAAATCAAAAAACTTGTTAGTCCAGTGACTGATGTTTGTCTCTATGTGTCATTTGATTTCATTGTTTTCTTGTATTTGATCTGTACACATCTGCTGCTGCTTCTAAGTTGTTTAGGCAGAGATGGTCTCTTTTAATCTGTATTTGTACAGCAGCTAACACAGAGAGCTCCTGCTCTGTACCCGGGACTCCTGGACACTGTGGCAGCGTAAATGACAATGAAAACGGAAATACCCTTTTACGAGGGAGTGTTCAAGGGTAGTCAAACCAACGTGCATGTGCTTTGTGCAGATGTCAGCTGTGCAACGGGAGGACAGATCTGAGTCAGTGTCAGTCTGTTCCCCTGTAGATGGTGCCCCTAGTTCAGGGATTCTCTTTTGGGTGGACAATTCTGCAGCCCTAATCCTCCTCCCCGCTTTGAAAATCAGTTTTCACCAAAGCGGTGCTCAGGGTGGTGATCCAGAAAAACAGTGTTTTCAGTGCAGATAGGATGAACTGGACTGAGTCCTGGTTTTGTTTTCAGGCAGAATATACTATATAAAATGACAAACAACTGAACTGTTAGCTTTCAGAGTGCCCAGGTATTATCAGTCTCCAATCTTACCTTACGGTGGTAGATATTATGGCTTCCCCCATGTATAATTTCTAATCATCGGTGAGCATATGTAGCGTATAGATGGCTGTGTTATAAAAAGAATGGGATTTCTAATTTAATTTTGTGGAGCTGACTTTCAGAAAGTGCGAGGAAGAGCTGCGTAATGGCAGTCAGTGTTACCTGGGAGGAAAGGGCTGAGATTTAAACAAGGTCTCTTCAAACGGATACGCATGATTGTCACAATGTGCATAAGAGATGTCCTTGTCATTCCATTGTCTCGAATGCAAAATAGGGATAACTCCATTTGGAGAGACTCGAATGAATTGCCTGTTAAGTGCAAAATATGTGAATGTTGACACCAGCCTGAGAGTGGAGTGAGGGTGAATAATATATGTATTGGCATATAGCACTGAAGTGTAGTTAAAACCTTATGGCTTCAGGCATCCTGAATTTCATGTCTCTAATTTGCAATCTCCACAAAACCTTCACCATGCAACAGACATGTAACAAAGATCCCCCAGAAAGCCAGCCTGGCCATGAAGCATGGCAGGTTCCACCATCTAACTATGCAGCGTAGGCCAAGAACATCCATGTTAAGAAAAAATGGGATAGAGTTACTAGGGAAAAAACTAGTTGATGTATTTTAAATTTCAGAAAATACTTTTGAAAATCAATAGCCTGATAAGTAATTCTCAAGGGAGTTTGTTTTCGTCTGGCTCACACAGTCTTTTCATTCAAAGGCACAGTGAAATTGCCATAGTTATTTTATATTTAAAATGCCAAACCATAAAAGCATCAGGATTTTTTTTTTACAGTAATCACCATTTCATAATATTTTCTGTCCTTTTTTTAAAATGTATTTACTTCTCTTACAGAAATGCAGTCACTGTACAATTCTGATGTTTAGAGTACTGTTGGGCTTTAAAGCTTGCGAAACACGTGGCTAAATGAATTGGAAATTATATATCATTAATATAATTAGGAGAAAATAATATTTAATTTTGATTTCTTCACAGCTATGTTTTAGCCAGTATGGAATATGGTAAACTAGTTACCTCTGGCTGTTCTGTCTGTCAGCAGCACCGTTTTGTTTGCAAACTAAAAGGTTTGTTTTGTTTCCTGTGTTGCTTTTTCTATGGCATATGCCATAGCCTTCAAATTACAGAAGTATAAGAAGGGAATAGAGCTCTCCAACTGTAACAGTGTTGTTAAGATGATAAGGTCAATGTTAATGTCTCTTCTGCAGACCTTGATAGATATTTATCCAAGTCAAAGCTGAATTTTTGGTCATTACAATGCGTTAATGCAAAAAAGGCCTTTCTAGTTTTTTAAAAACTTAGGCAAAGAAAAAATAAATCCTGCCCAGTGAACCTAATTCTCCTCACAGTTACACAGGTATAAATCTGTAGTAAGACCTGCTGTCTTAAAAGCACAGTTTCCCTGACTGCTATCTTCTATAAATCAAGCCATATCGGAGACCTAAAGTTAATGTAGCAGTGCATAATTTTAATTCAAGTCCTGAGTTTAACTATTAAGTTTTAAGGGAACAGAGAGTCCAGTTTCACACTGGGGACATAGTTTCTTCCTTACTCAATAGTTCTTACTTAGTCTGGGGCAAGATCGTCTTCCCCAGCTGCTCATAAATCCGTGAATGAGAATCCCCTACGACCTTCCCGTTTTTTTGATTTTGACCTCTTTAGTTGTCTGTCCCCTTACCTTCCTTCTTCTGGGTCCTTGCTTCCTGGGAATATATTTTGTGATAACATTGCAAATCCTAAGTGAGAAATGATGTGGACAGTCACAATCATCCTCTTTGGCCTTGTCCAATAGACCTGTCTCTGCAAGAATCAGGATTGGTACTTTTAGGGATGGAAGTAAGGGCTGCAGACAGAATTATGACTGATGATGAAGTACAGTAATAGATTGTTCCCTGCCGAGGAATGGAAAATGCACCAAGTTGGTTTGTTTTTAATTCTTGTGTATATGTGAACAGAAGTAGCTGGTCAGGAATGCTATTTAGTGGATAGAAGAAAAAAAGTTTAAAAAAAGAATCAAAACAGACTAGAAAGCAATTGGGGATGGAGATAATAAAGTATAAAGATTCTCATCCCTAGAAGCTCATCCTTGCCCACACTGATACCAGACTAAGAGCTTGCTAGCTTAAGCTCAGTAATTTGATCCTAAGGAAAAGTTCAGCCCAGAGGAGTGTTTGGTCCTAATTAGTTTAAGGATTTTGGCCAGTATCTTCTTGTCCTTAAGTGTGGATTTTCAAAGAAATGGTGATTTCATATGGTCTTTGATGTTGGAACTCTAAATTAAAATGTTCTTTCTAAAGATGAGAACCTAGATTAAGTTATTCTGAGACTTACAGTGGACTTCTTCATGCCTTAACTTTCTTCCTTCTGCTGGAATCGATGACCCACACTTTCTCCACCATAATCACAGAAAGGCATTATCATCATTATTCCTTCATAAATGTGAAGGTATCTGCAGAATAACCTCAGGGATTTATTAGTGCAACAGTCATTCCTCCTAAGTTTAAAAAGCCCTGTTCAATGGTAAGGCTTTTTTATTAACTAACTCTTCAGTTTGGCTTCCCCTCTGAAAGTTATTAAGCTTTACGTCTGAACAAATTGATTTTTTAAAGGAAACTGGTCATGCCATTTTTGTCTTCCAGGGGTTCATAAAAATGTCTACGTTTGACTTTTTCCAAAAGATTTATATTAGTTTGCCTTGCCTTGTACTCTAATTTAAATAGAACTTGTTTGATTTTTCCTGCAGTCATTTCTCCTAAAAAAACCTTGATAGTTTTCTTTGAGGAAAAAAGGTTATTTGCTGAAGTTATTTACAGCTTAATTGCCAGTTTAATTACAATCGAATGGCTCGTTTACTGTGACACACTGTACTCTGCAGGCTGACTGCGATAGATCACAGGAGTCACAATGGCAATAGAGTCACCTGTGTCTGGAGCTGGGCAGCCTCACGCTATTGTTGGCAGAGCAGCCCTGAAAAAAAGCGCTCACCCTCTAGTGTTGATCAGAACATGAAGAATGTTCTGGCAAAACATACTGTGGGTATTTAAATATTGTTGTGTTTTCACACTCCCAGGTTTTCCCACTGACTCACAGTCCACTGACTTTCTGTACTGCCTACATGTTCGTGAAGACATTCAGGGCCTGTCCTAGAAAAAGCATCTCATAGCAAGAGTACAGAGACTAGCTAATGCTTTTTGGCATGTTTTGGCTGTCTTCACGACGGATGCTATCATACCATGTCTGGCCAGCTTATAGGCCTCCAGAAGGATCCCAGCAACCTGTGTACCCTTACGGAAGGACCTCTAACCGTCACTGCCGTACTACAGAGTTCTATTTGTAGCATACAGACGATCCATTTGATCTTCTGTTCCTATTTCCGGTGCTGGTTAGAGAGCTATGTGAGAAAAAAAGATTTGATGCATCCAGGTGCTAGATTTCATAGTCATGAAGGTTTGCTACTAATAACATGTAGCCATGGATTTACGAAACAACTTCAGTTGGGAGAGACTCTTAGGAGTCATCTGCTCCAACCACATACTCAAAGCAGATCCAGATAGGACACCTAAGGACTTTGTTCAGTCAAGCTCTGAGTGTCTTGAAGGATGAAGGTTCCATAAACATCTAGGTGGCCCTCCACTGGCCTCACTCCAGGGTGTCAGTGTCGTCCTTGTACTGCAACACCCCAAACTGATGTGGTGCTCCAGACGTGGTCTTGCAAGTACTGAATAGAAGGGAAAGATTCCTTCGCTTGACCTCCTGGCTTTTCTCTTGCTAATACAGCCAAGGATATAGTTGGCCTTTGCTTCAATGACACACTGCTGATTCATGATCGTGGTTCAAAGTCACAACTATAAATAGAAGAACCAAAAAGCTGCATATGTGCATGCCCATCCTGGCATCCAGCCGAAAATAGGGCAGCTTCCCACCCCTGCTTCCTGAAATCAGTGTCAGGGAGGCCGTGAGCCAACCTTTGAGGGGCCCCAACCATCCCTCCTGTTATAGAGCTGTATCTCCTAGGGCAGTGGTCAGCTGGTGATACGAATACCTTTTATGGCTCTGGAAAGCTGGGGGAGCTGTGCCTGGTGCTGGAGGAGTATAGGGATCCTCTGAAATCATTCAGTCATGGATGATATACAGGTCTTTGTGCATCTCTATGATCTTGACAGAAGGTTCTCCTAGCTCAAACTAATGGTCAAGAATGACTAAGCTTGAAGGGCTAATGACTTCCTTCTTGGATCAGGAGATTTAGAGGAGTATGCCAAACATTCGGCAAATGTGATTATTCTTGTCCTAAAATTCACTGTCATCCTGAAAACCTGCTTTCAGCTGTTTGAGGCCTGGAGAGGGATGTTGTTCCACTAGCTGGAGTTAGCTTTGTTTGTTCAGTGTTGCCAGACAGCAGACAGTAGACTGGTAACCCTGGTAGGAGGTTAGAACTTGCTTAACAGATTCTGTCCTGGTTCTTCTGGTGGAGGAGTGGAAATGAATGACCACTCACAGGCAAGATGTCTGCAGAGCAGGTTCAGAGTGCCTGTGATGCGCTATGGGCTTTGGGAAGCAGAGAGCACCCCTGTATTTGGGACAATTACAGCATATGTTTGAAACAGATATTGAGTGTCAATAAATGCAGGATAATAGTCTATAATGATCTGTAACTACAAAGATTTTGTAGTGAGGGGAAACCAATGTGGGACACAATGTGCCTCCTTGACGCATTCTACAGATTGCAGCAATGTGGATGCAGCTGGCGCACACACATTGGATGGAAGCTTCAGTGTGCATCAAGGTCCTGCTTCCAAAGACAGGATAGACTTAGTCCGTCAATCACCTTTACAAAATATGTATAGCATATATATACAACTCTTGTTGTAGTCCATTAATCACTTCTGCAAAACAATATATAGTATCTTCTATACAACTCTTGATGTAGATCTGGGTTTATACTTAGGCTTTTTATGTTCATTCATGTAATCCAACCTTGGAATAGATATCTCAGCACCTTTTCCTTGCTTATTCTTTCTATCTTCTCATAATTCATTGGAAACTTCCTTTCCAAGGTGTTGTGCACAGATTCATACAATGAATACAATTTTCTACAACGAAGAGTTATGATCTCTATGCTGTCTAGTATGCTTACCTCTACTACAGCAGTAGGAAAGCTACTATAGCAGTAGTAAAGCTTGTATAGAGTAGTAAAGCTAATATAACAGTAGTAAAAATAAAATGTTAAATTAATACAAAAGTAAAATAAAATAGTGCATTATGTAAAATAAAACAAAAATAGTGTATACATTAAAATAAAAAAGTAAATGAAGTAGCAAAGCTAGTATAGCAGTAGTAACATAGTATAAAGTATATATACTGTAGCAGTATAGTATAAAGTAAATTAAATAGTAAGACTAGTATAGCATTAGTAAAGCTAGAATAGCAATGAAGAGGCTCTTGGCATGGAGAACATACTGTGAATTTGAAGTTTGTTTTGGAATTGGGGTTTGTGCTGTTTGGGAAAAAGATGAAAAAGGCTCTTTCTGATATAATTCTTTTTAACTTCAAGGGGTTGCTGGAATACCCTGAAGCAACCTTAAAATATGAAAGAGTCTCGCTTTCTACAACTATGTTTTTAATACAATTTCAGTAACAGTTCCTTCTATAGTGCTTTTCCTCCTGAAAATTGTGTATATTTATTCTTGTAGTGAAAAAATACATCACATGCATTCTTCCATGATAGAAAGTATAGCAGGGTAATCTTTGCCTTCAGATGATACCACTTGAGCCAGAGTTGGAGAGTCAACTGAATTAGAATTTTCCTAATAAGCTGCAGAGAAGTGACTAATATAATGATAAACATAATATCTGCAGCTCTTAGTGGAACCATCAGCACTATCTGAGATTGAATATTATTATTAATCACCATCAATATC
The DNA here is from genome assembly GCF_030867145.1 of Opisthocomus hoazin. NCBI lineage: Eukaryota > Metazoa > Chordata > Aves > Opisthocomiformes > Opisthocomidae > Opisthocomus > Opisthocomus hoazin. Next base: position 29,738,828 of record NC_134421.1, read on the forward strand.
TTCTGCCTCAGGATGTCATTTCTAAGGTGATTTTCTCATCAGTATTTTTCTTCATTTTTGGTTTCTTATCTTGACTTTTTTATCCTTGCCATAATGTTTATAATGTTCCACACAGGATCTGTAATTAAACCTTTTCTTTGCTCTGTGCCTTCAGCCTTAATGCATTGTATAATGTTATAGTCCTAAAGTAGAAGAGTAAGAATCCACTAATATAAACCTCTGGGAAGGTTTCCAGAAGTACATTCTGATTTGAATCATGTAATCAATTGCACTGACATACAACTATGCTGATAATGGTGTACCAAGATCTCTCCGCAGATACCATGGGAATCTGGGACTTCTGTGACTTAGAATTTGTAAAATGGAGTTCTTGGTGAAAGAACCCAGGGAATCTGAAGTCTGAGGATGCTTATGACCAGTTCTGTTTCCACTTCTTCATAACTGAACCCATATCTGTTTTTAATTGGCATGTAAATGTGGATATTATCATTTAAATGAAGGCAATTCAGAGCTTTTCTGGCCTTTGTTCTTCATAATGTGAGAGATATGTTTGGCTGTGGGAGTACAGGGTTTTTGTTCGTTGGGGTTTTCTTAATATCATTTTCATGCCTTGTTTGTATTTAACTGTATCATTTTACTCCCGGTTCTCTAAATTACTTCCCCCATTTTTTCTTCCTTAACACTGCGTGTAATATTTAAATTGCATTTGAACTAGTCTTCCTGTACGTGACTCACTCTATACAGATCGCATTATTTAGCCTAAATCTTCCATTACTGAACTGCTCAAAAATCCATTGCTTACAAGATGACTGATGGTTTTGGGACATGTTCTTAACTGTTTTCTGTTTGGACATTTTAATGATCTCAAGGCGGGTTTAGTAGAACCTACACTTCTCCAATTAGAACTAATTCAGGAGTGTGAAGCTAGTTTGATCTATGACTATCCTAAGTTCTCAAATTCAAACCTTTTAGTTAAATGCCTTAATTGGCTTCTAGTTCTTTATATATTCACTTGATGGCATTGACCCCAAGAATACTGACCCTTCACTTGAACATACTGTTCTAGCAGCCTAATTTAATGTCAGCCTCTGTGGCTACTCAGAAGCTGCGGAATCTCAGGTTCCTTTCTAGAAATTGCCTTTATATTTTTTGATATCCCCTTGACAGATACTGTTAATGCATCGTTCAGCTTTATATCAATGCTTATATTAAAAAAAAGAATTAATTTTATGTCTGTATTATTGTACTTTAAAGCAAATTTACTGTTTTTTCCTAAGATCCAAAGAAGCCCAAATGTAGATAGGCACGAAACCAGTGCCCGTAGCAGCAAAAAGCTCTGTGTTTGTAAAACTGGTTTCACTTGTTTTCACAACTCAAGGATTCAGGTTGGCTGTTATCTTGGCAGAAACAGTTTGCTGTTAAAACTAAGGAAGAGTTGGAACCTGTGTTCCAAACATAGAGACGTGTGCTTAGAGAAAGGTCATCATGTAGTGGCAGAGAGCCACAGTTTTACACAGGGTCAAATTTACCTGAGAATAGACATCCACAGTGCTCTTACTGATGCTCGATCTCTAACTAATTGAAGAAAGAAAACTGAACTGAAAATGGCAGATTCCCAATGGAACTGTACTGGAGATACAAGATGGTAGGGAGGTGGAGGAGGGCACTGATGACACTGTAGATTCAGGTTTCCATAGTATAGCTATGTCCTTGCCAGGATGCCCTGACTAGTGCAGTTTTGTTGAGGTTGGGTTTGTAGGGTGTATGCATGGCTCCAGGTGGTAGACTGTCCTGCTGCTTCTGGGCTTGGGAGAGTGAGCCTAACCCCACTGCATCACTCAGTGTCTTCGGTAAGAGGCTTAGAGATCACATTCACATCAGGGCTGTGCCCTCCTCAAACAGTATCTGCGATAACGGATATAACATAAACACCGATCAGAAAAGATTCAGTTTTAAAAACTGATTTGCATGAAGCCTTTCCCAGCAGCTGTCAGTAGCTCCTAGGTTGGGCTAGAACCACAAAATGTCCTGCTCATATGCTAACTCTCAGATGTTTGCTGTTATTAGAATACCAGTCATATTATATCACTAGAACATGTTTAGCATAACTGTTTTGCATTGGCATCCATATGTTTCTGATGTTTGTTCTGCATATGCCTCTCTTTTTGATTCCACCATGATTTCAGTCTTCTTTTCTGCCATTTTTGGTTTTCAATAATTCATAGCTTGTAGTTTGAAAGTCAGTCTGCCTGTCTTTTAAAGCAGATCTTTCTCTTTCAAATCAGAAGAAGAAATGGCAGAATCAATGTAATGTAGCTGGGATTTAGGTAACTGGATATATATTTACAGAATTCAGATGCTCTCTTTTTCGCAGTCAAAATTTGTAAGCCAGTTTAATAATGGCTGTCACCCAAAATATGCATACTGTCATTGCAGAAAACAAGTTGTTCTGTAAAGAAGTTATGTGCAATGATGCAATATGAAAAGTCATGCAGTTTAAACTACATTCCAAATTAAAATTAATATACCACATTCATTTATTTGTTATCTTTCAAATGCACAGTTTTTAAAAAATGGTATACGTTGGTATTGTAATTTACGCATCGTAAAACACCAAATGGAAATTAAAATTCTGCCTCTGTCAACTCAATTTCTCTTGACTTTGAGCACTATTCCTAGCTCTAATCTGAGCCTCTGGATTTCAAGAACATTTCGGATTTTTTTTTTACTTGTTTTACATTTGTGGCTAGCTTAAAAACATTACGTAGTAAAAGCTGAAAAAAACAGCACTCAAATGTCAAATAACACAGGAGCAAGTATGATCCACAAATTCATGTATTTTATTTTAATTTCATTTTCAAACCAGTCTTTTGGGATTTAGGGTTTCATATCTTTGTTTGAATAGTTGCAGCTGGCAGTACTAAAGACCCTCAAATCCTCTGCAATCCAGTCACAATGCCAATACACAGGAATTTACATTTACTGAACTATTAACGAATTATTATTAGAAAGGAAAGGAAAGACGAACAAAAAGTCATATGACCTTATATGACAGCTCCAAAGACACAGAATATCTTTTCCCTGCTGTTGTATTCATTATTTTAAGGTAAACGCTGAACAGCCAGTATTGTAAGACCTTTAGTAAAAGCTACAGCAGCTTCTAAACAAAACAGAGGACTAGTAGAAAATAGTAGCAACAGTGATATCTTCCTTGAGCAGTCAGAAAACTGTTTCACTCTTCCCAAAATACTATCCTGTACAGGGCAGTACAGAACAGGTAGCTGAAATTGAATCCTTGTCTAAAATCCAGTAAGGGGATTTCAGCTGATAATCCTCAGGATGACTATGTATGTTCTGGAAATTTCCCAGGAGGCCTTCCCAGGGCACACCTTATCCTCTCTGGTAGCGTCATCATCTCACTGTCATGCACTGGATTTGCTTAGGTGCAGCAGCTTCTTTGTGTAATTTAGTAGTTTGGCATGAACGTGCCACACATTCTTCCATATGCTGCACTGGTGGGATTGCTTTATATGAAAAGATAGATCTTTTCAACTCATTTTCACACCAGAAGACCCAGTTTTATGTTTCTGTCAACTGCTTTCACATAAGATTTTCTCCTATACCTCTCTTGTTACGTCTCAGTAAATGTGTCTGCTTTCCGGTGATTTAGAACTCCTGTTTTTTGCCTGGCTTAAGGCTTTCTTCACCGGTTCGATGACCTGTTCTTATGCCTCTGTTTTGGTTATCATCGTGTTAATTGGGTCTAGAATTCATACACTCCTAAGGAGTCTGCACAGAATCTGCAAAAAGCAATTGAGAAGACCATAGGTGTTTTCATATCCTTGGGTTTGCATGTAACTATAGTGGTTGTTAACCTCTTGGCCTTTGTGGTTCCTATGCAATTGTTTCACTTTGCCGCAAGTTATCTGGGAGCTGAACTGGACCCTGCCCATCTCCTAGTGATACAAGAATCCCTGACACTTGTTCTACGATGGCCGTTTAGATCACGTCACTATTTGCAGTTGAAGCGGGACGTCGCTCCAGACCTGCAGACTTTACAAGAAGCCAGTTTGACACCAAACCCATCAGATCCCAGAGCTGGAAGGCAGGCAACATTAGACGTTTAGACTATTCTGTAACCGGACAAAGTGGGAGAGATGAAAAAAGCTCTGATACCTTTCGGTATTGTCCTCCTTCACTCTAACCAAATTATATTACCTCATGGTTAATAAATTTAACCTCTTTAGCTTGGAGACTACTGACATGCAGATTTCTTCTCTCAGATCAGGTGATTTGCTCAAAAGATTAAATCTCTTATTCTGAGGAGCACAACTGCATCAGCACATCTGCTCAAATGAACAACGCAGGAGGTTTTGTCTCCTTGATAAATGATTTTGAAACTTCTGGACAAAACGATGTCAGTGCAATAAAAAAGAATCCTGCACTGCCTGAGGGCAGCATAGAAAACAAAAGGGCGCTTACATAAATAAACTCTACTTCAGAAAGTGTAAAAGGAAAAAGGTGAGGAAAGAGAAGGCTTTCCTGGCTACAGTAGACGTCAAGGGTCTTGATCCTAAACTGGGCTCTGGTGGTTTTGCAGCTATGAATGGAGCTTTCTGGATTCAAAAGTGACTCTGATAGCTCAGTGAATTAATAAACAGCTCCTTCTCTGATCTGGTGCTCACTGGTGAGCAGAAAGTCTATTGGCATTGTAACTGTAAGCAGGACAGACATCCAATCAGGAAAGATTTGGAGATATTTTTAAAAGAGAAGACAAGTTTTTGTTTCTCTTCCAAATGGGACTTTATTTTGGCTTATCTACCTTTTTCTCTGATCCCCTGCCATTCTCTTCTTTTACCCTTCCCATTTGTCTTCTTATAAATACTCTCTCCAGTGTAACTCCCCAAAATATTCTTGATTCATTGATGTTGGCAGAAAATGCCAATCTGTTTTAAATCAAATTCTATAGGAATATATTTGTGTCAGTGAAACTACAGCTGAAAGCAATTACGGGCTCCAGTTTGGAATCCCTGTAACAAAATTAAAATTAAAAAATCCCAGGAGCTCTTCTAGCTACTAGGTTTTAAGTTAGTGGCACTTGCTTGGGAATCGAGGCTGCAAGTTCAAGTCTCTGTTCCATCCAATTTGGGACTGGAATTGGAACTGAAATTTGGATCTGGGTCATCTGCATTTCAGGCAAGTGCCCTGCTCAGCAAGCCAAGAAGTCAGCACCCCTTGTCCAGCAAAGATTTTTCATTTAAACAAATCTTGAATGGGAGGGATTCAACTTCTGGGCTATGCAGAGGAAGCACTGGTACCCGACCCCCTGTGCTCCTCTGCCTTGTCCTTAGCCATGTGGCAGTTCCAGGAACAGCCTCTCAGTTTCAATAGACCCGTTCCTTTCTGGTAAGTGAATAGCATCAAAAGCTTTGCTAAACAGGGGTTTTATACTCCAGCTGGCAGTTCTGTGAAGCTCTGGGCTGTCACTCACCCTGGCACTGCAGAGATGTTCTGTCTGGTCCCAGAGATGGAGCCAGGAAACATGGAGCGGGAAATGGGTAGAGGCAGGCTCCCCAGTCCCCCTTGATGCCTTCCCTAATCACAGCCCTACCCTCTATTCCCAGGTCCAAGGCTGGAAAACAGAGGAGGGAATTGTCCACAGATAACAGGGGCAGCAGAAGTTGCCTGAAGGCAGTTTTTCTTTTAAGGGAAAAGGCTGGCAAATAGAAATTTAGAAGTTCGTCATCTATTTGAAATATTGAACTCTTGTGTTTACTTCATTCTCTCCCTGAATTTACAAGTGTGAGCGATTTTCATCCAAACTAAAATAAAAAGCACAGGCAAACTGGCACGTGTGGTAACCAGCTTCTTCCTATCTCATATAGGCTTATTATGAAGGCCTATTTTAACTTTCCTTTTTCTCCCAAAAGACATGTTAAACTTGGTTTTTAAGGGCTTTACGGTATAATCAAACCAGCTCAGCACAGCAGGCATTCGCAGCTTTTTCTCATATTGTTATAAATTCTGCTTTCACGTGTGTTTGTACCCCGTTGCATTTTGGGAATCTGGAGATTATAAGTAAAAGCATCTTCTTTTCTTGAAAGAACCTCCCGGCAGGTTCTTTCAACAAAAGCTTCTCTGCACAACATTAGTGAATGCAGTGTAAACTTCACTGTTACAGGAAAAATGTTCCTCCCACTTATCAAATAATTATTTTAGGCACATACCTTTAAAAAGTTGACTGCTTGAAAAGCGCAACAAAACCCTTTGTCTTCTCAATGTATATGTTTGCCTTGCCATTTCCAGGCTATAACTGCATCATTTTGTTGCCTGTTTGCTTATTGCACATATTTTCTAAAAGCACGCAGATCAACCTGCAAACACCGTTTGTTCATATATGGGCATAACAAAGTGCCCAGATGGATATATACAGGTAGGAAGAAAGCGACACGAAAAGTGGAAATTTTCATTTGCACTTTCTGACAAGTCTTTCTGGGAGATGGGAAGGGATTTGCTTAGTCCTTCTTCAGTGAAGGGTGGATGTCTACTCTCAAACAAGTCCAATGGGAAATTCATATTAGGTTTGCCAGCTTTGTCTGTTGTGTGAAACGACAGATTTGTATACAAAGAAGACCATTAGGATTTCAGAGAAAATGCTGGTGATTCAAGTCATTTAGTTAGAAGAGAAGTTTTCAGCTAATCCTGAGATATTATACAATGCTTTGTGGAGGGTTGGTTATGTAGCACTCAGAAACTCGGAGAGTTCCACAAAAAGGTACACTCAAATGTAAGAGATAAAGACATATTCAAAATGTCAGCTAATTGGTTATACAAACCACTATTGTCTGAGGTTTTTAGACGTATGACTGGTGTCTTCTCTGCCACATTCCCACATCAGAATGAAGAAGATCAGAAGACAAAATGGGAATTAATTGTAGTTGCTGCTGAAATCAAAAGATGATGACCAACGGCCTTCCTCATTGATGAGGACAGTAATGTTTTCCATGGATGAAATATGTACTTTCAGGAAAGTGGCTCACAGATAGAAAATCAATAAGGAGAAAGTTCACATTCTGCTGCCTCTGTACTAAATGTTTGCTGACCAAAAGAAGGGCTTAATAGGCAGATCTGTGTTCTATTGAGTTTTACAATACTTTGCAGTTTGAATCTGGTGTAGAAGTAGCCCAGCTGGAATTGAGACTTACTATGCACACCCACTGTGTAGTTTCACAAACTAACAAGAGCAAATGAGGTTTTTGAAAAATATGGGAAATGGTAGTTTATAAAAAGGATGTTTCTTTCTCTGAAGAAATGGGCTCCCAATTATTTTCAGAGCTGATTTCAGCAGGAAATTCAACACATCACACGCATCAGCAGGGGAGAAAAAGCATGACCATGGCTGTTGGTACCCAAATGTTTATAAAGAACCTCTTCTTACAGAGTTTGACCCACAGGATAAAAGTGTAAGTTAGTTTTTAGATCAGCCTTATCTTAATTCAGTAAATATTTGTCTTCTGCCATATAAATGCATGTTAATGTTTTAGCTCTTGCCAAATGCCATTGAATTAAATTAAAAGTATATAGTCTGTCATTCTTCAGAATCAGTGACTTCACAGAACATTACAACAGGAACTCAAAGAACCCACTGAGTTCAGTTTTAATTTTATAATATTCTGGTTAATAATGTCTATTAAAACATCCATTAAAAGACCATCATGCTAATTTAACTGGGAACATATAATAGATGGTGTTGGAATGCTTCCATTAAATGAATGCTAGAGACTTAATGTCTTAAATAGATGTTGTTATTAACAATATCTTAAATAGATGCTTTTATTAAGAAGAGTAATGCAACATTAATTAAAAGCAAGCTACGACTTCGCTGACAAAAGAAAACCTCCTACCCAATAGGCACCAAAATATTAGCGGTAACAAAACATTTTCTTCTTTGGTTCACTGTCTTCTACATGTCACCATTATTTTCCCTGTAGTGTAATGACCTCAACTGTGCTATGTAATCACATGAAATGCCAAATGGATGTAAAATATGTGCTACCACAGTGATAGAATACTTCTTAATTTCTTTCTCTTTTTTATGTTTTTGAATAAGTAAATGCAAAGTTTTAAAGAACCAAAGAAGTCTTTATGTCCAAGTTTTATTTGATACTAATGTCTGTGTATTTGTTGACAAAGATGTATCATTTTCAAGACTTTATTTTTCATTCAGTCTAACTCATAAAGCCTATAAGGCCATAAAACTACTGAAAGGGAAGAAATGGCCATATTTGAGTGATGATGTTTGACTGCTGTGAGACAGAAACATACATGTAGGTCTCATCACACCTGCTGATGATGGAGCTGAAGCAAGTGCAGGACTATATGAAGGCCAAAAGCCATGGCTTATTACTAATACCACACGATAACATATCTTACAGATAATACCCAGGCTTGTACTCACCTTGAAATGCGAGCTACAGTATCTCTTAGACAGGGTCAGAATACTAGATTTGTTTTTTAGCTTGAAAGCCATTTCTTTCCTCTATCAGCACAGAAGTGGAAAAAAACCAGAGCAGAAATAAATACATGAGAAAGAAAATATCATGAAGATAATGCTCATAGTCACATCTCCAATAGCGAACGAGATTTACATCACTTTGTGGATTCATATTTCCTGACATTTGTCCTGGCATATTATGATCAAAGAACTAAAGCAGTGGCTAGGAAACACCGCAGGAAGGATTAAATTAAATGATTATGTAAACTTCCAAAGGAAGACAGCTTCCACTTGCATCCTGGCTGCTAAAAACCTTTCAGAGTTTATTTAGAAACTGCCTCTTTTTCAATATAGTAGGCTCTTGTTTAGGAATCCCCTGACAATTTTATCTTGTTTTATTGGGCATGCATTGCCCTGCAGTTACCATCTCCTAGAACAGAACCAGTTGCCAAACCAGCAGCTGCTGCGTGTAACCTGTCCACTAGTGCCAGTCAGCAAGAGACCACGACCAAACTGCAAAGAAGAATAATATCATACATAATCCACTGAAGTAATATTAGGTTGGTACTTGGTTAAAAATCTCAGCGACAATGCTGATGGGAAACTCTGTACCAAATCCTCATGTTTCTAACAAAGAATTATTCCAAGAAAGCAAGAACTTTGAATTTAAAAGTGAAAAAATAAAAATTACTCCCCTGTTCTAACCCCAGTTCTTAATATATTTCAGGGAGTGAATTCAATTCAGTGAAAGCTAAGCCAATTGAACACTGAAAGGATTTTTAAAACAGATTGGACAGGTTTATAGCCTATGTAAAACAAAAATAATCAAATCTTATTCATGTGCTAAACTGATTACCTTCAGCTCCAGTGCTGTAAAACAGTCATGGTCACAAGGGAATGGGAGGAGGACTGCAAAGGTAGATGGATCATAGCTAGCCCGACACTGGCTGGGATTTTTTCCTGATGTAAAGAACAGGGAAAAAGCAGGGCTGATGCTCACGTTACTAGACCTTTCCTTCATGCAGCGGATTATCTGGTGTTTGATAAAGATTTTTTTTAACTTTCTATTTTCATTTTCATTTTGGTTTATAGAATTAGTTACAACCTAGTTGCAAAAAATGCACATGAAATCTATATGATACTATTTGGCAGCTATTGACCACCAATCTCTTTAAAGAAGTCTTTGGTTTTTAACTTACGGATTCTCCCTTGTGTTCACTCTCAGAGAAAAAGATACCTTTTTAACTCATCCCTATCTTCTACAGCCCAAATTATCCAAATCCTTGCGTCTTGGGGGATCAACTATGCAGAGAGTGCAAAGGCAATACTAAATGTTATCATGCTGATTTCGTACTTTACACCTGTTTTGAACAGCTACACCAAGGAAAGCAGTGAAGAATCAGACTTCAGTAGCCTTTTACATGCATTTTATAGAGGCCTGTTTTCAGGTGGAAAAGAGATTATTTTAATTTCCATAAAATTAACGCATACTATTAATTCATAATTTACCTATGCATCCTGAATTATAGAGGGAAGAGTTGGTAGATAATGTTTTAACGAGTACTAGCTAGTAAAGTTAAACATAATTGAAGAGTTAAATTTGTTTTAAATTCATCTCACTGAGATTCTCTAAGATGACCATCTGAGGAGCTCATTTTATTTTTAATTTAACTGATCTCTGAGGAAGTATTTGGTGCTTCCTTACCCCTCATTTACTGCAAATATTCATGGCTTTAGAAACAAATGCATTGTTGCATGTATATGAATGAAGGTTAATTGAAATTTTGTAGATTTGTGATACTCTTATAAAAGTTTACACACACAAATGTAGTGAAAAGTTTTTGTCAATATTTGAAGTCACCACTTTGAACCACTTACCCATTGATGACTAACAGGGTGCTTTTATCAAATTAAGAATTTCAGTAGTATTTTAGAAAGATTTTGTCCAGTCAAGACACAAATAATAATAAAAAATAAACTAATGAATTTTAATTAAGTTTTTTTGCTCATAATTAAGTTTATGGCTCTCACAAAGAGGGAGAAGATTCCACTTCAGGTGTTGAAAAGCTGAAATAGTTATAAAACTCTCAAAACACTAATTGTCAGCTTTAAAATCAGTGCAAACAGACTAAAATAGCACCACCTACATTCTCTTTCTGACAACAAAATGCCTAATCTGTGGTACACTATTAGAAATAAAAAGCTCCAGCAAACAGCCTAGAAAATAGAGGAGTTCCTCAGTGTGACGGCTGAGTCATTCCCCTTAGTTCATGGTTCCCCTCAATATTAAAGTACACTGCTGAGCTACCTGCGAGCCAATGATTTGCAATGCCAAATCCTTCAGAACACAGATGATTGCTTATGAAAGATTCCTTAATTTTGTTGGTCAAACTGTCCATGAATCAAGAGGAGGTGTTCTGAGAGCTGGCACTTGTAAGTTGCAAGGCTGTCACAGAAATACTGGCTGTGAAAAATAATCTTGTATGCTAAAGGCATGATTCATTTTGTATTCATAGATGAGAAAAATGCATGGAAAGATAAAGAAAATTTTATTAAAACATTTATTCTTTTTCAAAAGACCAAATTTTGATAAACTGAAGAAATTGCACAGTGTTAACAATCAGGCTGAGGACACCAGGACTCACATGTGAAGGAAGATTTAAATTCCTTCCAGTCAATGGAGGTAAAACTGTCTAGAATTTATATTCCAAACAATACAGGGGTTAAAAAACCTGCAGGCTACAGATCTGCTGGCTGGCTGACTACTTCACAAAGGGCACTTCAGAACAAGCAGACAGCATATTCAGAAAGGAAGAAGGGCTGATTAGCAAAGAAATACTTTTTAAGAGGTCAAAAAGTGCAGGGACAAGAAAGGATTTGAGAAATACATTAAAATAATAAAAGGTTCTCCAGCAATACAAGTCAAAAGAGAACTGAAATACCCGGGGTCCCATACAGTAGGAAGAAAATAAGAGTTTTGGCATGATGCCTTTGGTAGCACAAATAATTTTTTACTTTTCAAAACAGGACTGTGATATAAACTAGCAGGGCAAAGCTAGAGGATAATGCAAAGAAAATAGGTACAGATACTTACCACCGATTTTGATAGAAATGCCCTACGAGCCTACAAATTTGATAGTGTATATTTTCAACAAATCTTTTCATGTTACTATATGGTTAGAGAATAGAAAAAGTAATAGTGATATTTTCAATAGAGAACATGATTCAGGCAAGTGCAAACTTGCTGTTTTGTCTGCATATAAGATGTTAGAACAAATTGGGAAGGAAAGCTCTTTAGAGATGTAAGGGGTAAGAGAAAATTGGTGAAATATGACAAGAAATGACCAAAAGTAGATTTGGCAAGAGGGATGTGATAATGCGTTTTCTACACAGATTCAACACAGGACATGTTAATTACATTTATGTGAAGCAGCGGATAACTGTGTCAAATGTAAAATTGTCAGTGAGATTAGAGAGGCCAGCCATCGAAAGGTAAATTGAAAATGAATAAATAGACGTATGCAAGGCAGATGGACATGAGTAGTGATGAACAACAGCAGTAGGCTGGAGGAAGTTTGTTAGCACTGTTTCCAAGGGTCTGATTTTCTCTGATAACCTCATTAATGAGTGGCACCAGCAACGGGTTAAAATTTTCTGGTGATAAAAAAGCCATACAGACAAGCAATAGACTGGCAAGGATCTAGAACATCCTTCCCAGGAAGACAAAGCTCCATGCACTCTTCAGGACTAGATAAAATGATTGCTATAATGGGAGTGTTTGGATCTAATAACAAAAAGGTCCCTTTCAGATATCTTTGCGTTCACCAGGGTGCTTCAGAACCAGAAGCCCATCTTCAACTTTTTATTTTAATTTGCATTTCACAAACCACATGTTAAACTGGCATGGATCTTTCTTCCCGTTTGGATGCAGAAGTAGTTTGCATGTTCCTTGAACATTCTGCCCACAGTATACAGATGCTCTGGAGTCAGAAAGATAGTGCTTATGAATCTGACTGGATCCATTTGCCAGCTTTACAGTGCCAATCAAGCCTGCAACATATGCACTGGGACCCAGTACTCATACCAGATCAGACTGAACAAGATAACGGTTGGTTAGATATTTTGGCAAGTCAATCAGGGCATTGATGGAGCATATGCATATGATACTTAATCTTGAACATTTACTATGGAATTCTTAGGCTAGGTATAAGTCTACTCCCTGTTTTTACTTCCAGCTTATGAAACTTCACGTTATAATTATTTTACTAACAGAACGCTCCTCTTCAGGTCTCCTAGATGCTAAACTGTTCAACTGGAAAAGGCCACTTTAATTAGCACACATATGAGATGTCTTTTTGAAGGCTTCAAACTATCTGCACAGAGTTTCAACTGACTGTTTCAGGTGAGATATGAAAGAAAGATTCATCAGGAAAGTAAAAAAGGATCTTGCATATGTCACCAGGATCTTCTAGCTGGTGCCCCCTGTCTTGGGAGCAGCACAAAGAGTTGGCAGACTCCATATTCAGTTCACAATATAGCAGCTAGCACAAACGAGTGAAATTTGATGTTCTGCAAATAAAAAGATTAGCACAGGTTGGTCCTGGCTTTTTTTTACTCTGGGTTGAGAGTTAGGTTATATCCGAACTCAAGTCTGAGTAGAATTACATATAAAAACATTTTCTTTAAGCGTGATGGTGTTTTTAACTTGAGTTAGTTGCACTTTAGGAAATTGCTGAATGATTGTTCTGTTCTGCTGAAGGTGTAGTTAGTGGTGTGACCACTCTCTTGTGTTAGCTCTTCAGTGAAATCATAGTCTAAATGTCTATCTGCTGCAGAATTAATTTCAGTGTTAGGAATTCACTTGTTAAGAATAAAGTGGTTTCTGGCCTACTTGTGGGCAGTGCATTTATCAGACAGGCTCCCTCTCCCAGGTTATAAGCTTACAATGAAGCCTTCAGAAACCTGGATGGAAAGACTGCCTTTCTGCTGCCTGTGGCACAGATTCTATTACTTACTGTAGCTTTTAAACTGCTTCACTGTTCTTCTTCTTTCTTTCCTTGATTATATATTCATACATAAAAGTAAGTGTGGAAGAAGTGACTGCTTTATAAATGCGGTGTCCCAGAATGTAGAGCTGCTATCTGCAGAGAACATTTATTTGTTGAGGGCCTGCAAGGCCACTGTGTGAGCAGTAATGTAATCTGACTACGACTGCACATAACTGAGAGCAGCCATGTCACCAAGTCTTATAGCTGCTGACCTTGGGAATGTTGTGTTTACAGCAAGTCGCAGAAAGGCACCAGAACCAAGAACAGGTGGCCTTGAGTTGTGCGAACAGCCTATGGGGTTTTAAACAGTTCTGATTTATTCAGTGTGATAGTCCCTGTATGATAAGGTTGGACTTGGAGATTGCAAATATGAAGTTTCCACAATTTTTTTGTGAATATGATAAGGAAAACGGGTTGTGGCTTTTCGTGTAAGTGACTGACATTCAGTCCATCATCACTTTTAAGATTCTGAACAGCACCGCTCGTGCACACATCTTGTTTCCCCTGCTATTACATGATCTCTCAGCCAACAGTGCTCAGGCAGAGCTCCTCACCTCTTGAGCCCTAGTCATTCCTTCTTTGTAATTTGCTACCTTCTGCCATGGTGCTCATGTTCCTAATAATCTCAGACTAATAAGATAAGTACTACTGAAATGATTTATTGAATTTTCTATTTTTCCCGTTATGCCTCTCTTCTTTTCTTTTTTTTGTTTGGATTTTGTCAAATTTAGATCCTGATTCTTCAGTCAGACCAATGAATTCAGTGGAACTGTTAAACAGGCACACAGGTCCATGCACAAAAATCAAAATATTTACCTGGTTAGCTCTCCTGAGCAAGAATCTTTCAAGCTTACGTTTGTCATGCTACCTCAGAGATAAATCACACATCTCACTACAGTGTCTTAAACAAGTTTTTTCTTGTCTCAGCGAAGCTGCCTGTTGTTGCAGTCAAATATATAGCAACTGCAGCTTGCACTTTGGGTTAGTTAATATCTCTATACACTCATTTGTATTTTCAGTACAATGTAATAAAAGACCTGGCTGAATATAAAGAACAGCCTAACTCATTCCTTTTATTACAACAAAAATATTAGAAGTCGGGAGTTAAAATACATAATACGTATATACAAAACTTTGACAACTCTGCAAAAGCATGTCCCTGAGAAACTGTTTTCTGCTAGATGTTTCAGGGAAAATCAACTGCACTGTCTTGTTGATGAGGATGTGACACAACCATACTGGCACAGACACTTCCATCTTCTGCTCTTAAAAGCACTCTATCGGAGCCTCTTAGTGCAGTTCTCAGTCTAGTCACGAAGATGTCTGACCTCAGCTTTCAGCAGTAAAGAAATTCTTGGTAGAACAATGATTCTCTCCAGTTCTTCACATTTTGCTCTACATTAATTCCCATTTACTCGTACCTCCATACTGAAGGGTTGAGTCAGAACTTCCTTTGAGGCGATCCTTCGCATTTCTAGTCCTCAGCCTTGCTAGATGGGCCATTCTCATGGCCTCCCTGAATTCTCCTCTCTCTGTTTCCCATCTGGTTTGTGGTGTCTCTGATTAGCAGCAGAAGATGCCTATAATATCCACCTTCACTTAGAATAATGCTGCTACTCCCCACAGTTGTGGCTGCAGGCTGTATTCTATCCTGGCCTTTTATCAGCCTGCCAGTCAATGACCAGCTGCAGGGCCTTGGAGATACAGGAAAGAGCCTTTCTTTCTTGATGAGCAGCTGAGTTTGTACCTCACCTGAAACAGTCAGCTGAAACACTCTCAACTGTCCAGATAGCCAGAAACCATCAATAAGAGGTCTCACTGGTATGTGAAGTGGCTCCTTTCCAGACAAATTACCGGATACCCTTGGGAGTACTTGTAATTATTAGTAGCTAATGCACTTATGTGTAGTGATGATCAGTAAGGCAACCCAATGATTTTACAAAGTAGGGGAAGATCATATTGGATCATCTCTGTCTTCTGTTAAACCACAAGTATACAGTAAACATTTGCTGACTTCTGTCATTTGTCAACATGATTTTATCTTAAAGAAGGCAAAAACTGAAGGACACTCAATGATTTTCCACATTATATTTATTTTTCGTTCTATACAAAGTCCCTGTTACATGACCTCTTTTATCCTGTCTTTATTTTATTCACTAGCAACACTCTGTCACCACCTTTTAGAATCACATCAGTACTAGCAGCAGCATTACCATCCTTATTCAGCAAAACACATATGTTCCAAAGTGTCACATGCCCCTGCAGCAAGAATAGTTATAGAATGATCTGGAAAAAAAATACCATTTTTCTTGAAATTCTGTCTAACAATATTGTACTTTTGCTGTTACTGAGGTTACAATAATAATATGGAAAATGTGTTTTGGCTTTTATAGGTTTTTTTGTCTTGACAAAGTATCATTAGGAGCTCTCTGTACCTGACAAAGTGATGGAATCACATTTATGTTTGATATAAGAAAGGTAGATGAAAGCAGGCCAAAAAAACCCATAATGCAACTTAAGAGCAAAGCAATCAGGGTCTCTGAAAAGATGACTTTTTTATTTAAAAAAGCCATGCATATCTCCAGTCAAAAGGCAGGGACAGAATATGAGGAGAATTTGAGCTGCAACATTTGCTCCAGCAGTATCCTCTCCACCTACCCTCTTCATCCGTCTTTCTTTTCCATTTAAGTTGACTGGATGGGAGAATAGGCAATAAAAGGCAGTGAAGAAAGGTGGGTGCAGCGTTTTGTTCCCTGGGAAATCAGTATCACTCTTCTACAAATCAGGTTACTGTAGCTGTCAGAGCTCATTCTGCTCATGGAAATAAACTGCAGTGCAAATTTTCTTCCTCCATTTGCTTATTTTAAGCTTCAGCTAATGGCAACTGTTTAATAGTCTTACTAAGATCATCCTGCGGAAACATTAGAGTAATAGTCTTTTTCTTAGAATTATGACTACAAGATATTTTTAAGGTGAATGTGGAATCTCGAATGCTATGCAAATGCTCATAATGCGCATATGAGTGTGTGTGTGTGTGTGTGCATATATGTGTGTGTGTGCATATGTGTGAATGCATACCTAACTACACAAGCTGACAGACATCTCACAAGAAAAGCGATAAAGGGCACTTTTCCTGGCCTTGGGGTCAGGCACTTAAGAATGACAAAAATAAACATCTTTGGCGTGAATATAAAGGCTCCTGGGACATCAGGCAGCTTTATTCCAGTGCATTGATCCCTGTCCCTTTGTGGACGAAAATTTCTGGCTTGTTTACAATACTCTCAGATTTCAATTAACTCCCTGCACAACTGCTTTGTGCAGTTGATTTCTCTAAGCTACTGGTTATCTCTCTTTTTGCTACGGATTTATACAGTGCTTAGCATAATGCATCACTGGTGCTCGCTATTTCTGTAAGTGAACACTGCATAAGCTAAGGAACTGAGTAGCTCTGAACTGCTTTAAAGTAAATTAGGTAGCATTCATCATTGACACAGTGTTTACTAAGTGGTTTGGGGAAGGGGTTTCTTTCTTCTCTTTTGCTTTTCTTCAGATTTTCTTAACTCAGAGATTCATGAACTGCTTCTTGAATTTCAACCTGCAGTTCATGAATTACTCAGATGCTGGTCTGATTAAATAATAACAAGGCCATTTCCATAGAAATGGACTCATTATTATGTTACTTTCAATTTTTTTCAGATGACAGTAACAGAAAAAAAATCCCCCAAATACCTTTATTTTGGGATAGAGATTTGGGATTTGGAGGGAAGCAGTCCTCCTACACTGTACTTACATTCTTTCAGTGTAGAAGATCCTTTGTTCTGACCTGGAATGCTAATTTTTCTTTTTTCTTGTCCAGGATAAATGTTGTTTATTTGACTGAGTGCAGATCATCAGAGTGACCTGCTTCTGTTACAAACTAAAATCCTGATTTTTACTGTAGATAGTTTATGAATGTATCTTAGACCAAGGCTGAACGGCCAGTGACTGAAAAAGGCTAAAAGATATTTACAAGTGAAAGAAAATATTTGGATATTCCTAAATTAAAATGTTTTCTTGTCAGTCCTTGTGCTGACCCAAGAAATTAATTGAGCTACGGCAGCTCTGAACTGCATTACTGTGGAGAGCACACTACCACTATTTGTTGGCGTCTGGTAGTCCTATTTTGCCTTTAGACTAGATTTCCTGGCAGGCATGTATATTTGTCATTTACTCAGAGTTATGAGGTACCACAACGTATTAAACAGCTTTGGTAAAAGAGTGGCCCCAGTGATGTCAGACCTGAGTGACTGTTTTTTAGTATTCACAGAAAAGTTGCATGAAAAGAACGAAGAAGTATTTTAGTTTAAGGGAAATTTTAGGAAAAATAACATTTCAATTATCATATTATGCAGCTTTCTCTCAGCTGTGTATTTCTACTGTAATTCAATTGTCAAATGCTTCAATATTTTTGTTGGAAACTGTAATTATCAATTTCAATGCGATTCAATACATCTTTGTTTTTCTACCTAAGTTCGTAAAGTTCTTGTGCATGTACAACTGAAATTAATGATTCTATGATTGTATGATTCTATGATTCTGTGATTCTAAATGATTTAATACTTAACAACTTTTTGCTGTATGTTCAAGTCCGTTTCCACAAGGAAAGTGTTTTTTTTCCAGTACATTTGAAATAGAAATGAATATGACAAAGTCAACAAGCTTTAGAATTTAAAGATGTGGTTTGAAGATTGAACATTAGACAGATATGAACCATGTATACCTATGCTGTTGAATCTCTTAGCATGCAATATTCTTCTGACAAAAATATTTGCATCTCACTTCTTCTCAAGTTTCAACCTGTGAGTAATTCATGGATTCATACAATTATAAAATAGTTCAGAGTGGAACGGACTTCTGGAGGCTGTCTTGTCCACCCTTGCACTCAAAGGAGCCCAATTTTAAAATTAAGTAGGTTAATCTGGCCCTTGCCCCAGCTGAGTTCGAACATCTCCAAGGACACAGATTCAATAGTCACTCTGGGCAATATCTCTCAGTGTTTGAGTGCTCTTACTGTGAAAAGTTTTTTACTTATATCTAACCACAATTTCACTTGCTGCAATGTGTATCCATTCCTTCTCTCACTTTCACTATGTAGCTCCAAAAAACTCTGCCTCAGTCTTATCTACATTCTCCTGTTAGGTAGTTGTACACAGTCATGACATCTTACCAGAGCTGCCTTCTCCAGGCTGAACAGACCCAGCTCTCTCAGCCTCTCCCTGTGCATTGTGTCCTCCAGCCCCCTGATCATCTTGGCGGCCCTCCACTGACTGGACTGCTTTACCCTAGTGCTTCTTTAGCTAGAAATTGTCATTAGTTCATTACTTTGCCATTAATTGCATGTTGTCGTAAATATCAACAACCTTAGAGGACCATGTAATAAGAAGCAAATTGTGAAAAGGTGTAAGGAACACTGATTCACTGGAAGAGTTCTTCGCTTTTCTGGTTTATGTCACCCTTGGGGAGGACAGAGTTGCATATGGACACACACCTACCTAATTCTAACATCCTAACGGCGTAAAGACCTTTCCAGCTGCCAGGCGGAGAGAGAACTCTCTTTTGGGGACTTTCCTCAAGATCTCAAGGCTGGTATCTGCCTCCTTAGATCCTTCAACTTATGAAGATAATTGACTGAGAAGCTTTATAATTTTGAGTATCATGTAACAAAGATATTATATAACATGTTATCTACAGCATACTCTGCTGTATATTCGATATGAGCCAGACATCAGCTGTAAGTATTTATTTTTCATTGATTTGTAAAAATAGCTTCCTTTAATGTTAATAAACATCAGAAGCTGTGCTGTCAAAGTTAAATTTTCTCACATTTTTAGTATTAGTTGTACAACTTTCTCCTGTCTTAAAAATTATCGGGTAGACAATGCTTTCAGCCGAGTATGTCTTTTCAGTGGCAGGCAAGGTAAATTCTGTTCAGAGTTTATAAGAGAAGCTAGCTCCTTTAATAGTAAATACCACAATAATGTAAAAATAATGATATGTAAAGGTACTGATGGGTTTTGCAGTCCCTTTTGGGGAGTGAATATTCATAATTGCCTTAGTCACTCTCAGTTCTTTGCCTTTTCTGGCTGTATTCTTCTGTCTTCAAGTTGTTCATGTTCTCAGTTCAGAGAAAACACATTTCTCTTTCCAGCTGCATTAAATGGTTCTCCTTAAACACTCTCCTCAATGGCTCAGTCTATAGCAGCAGTATAATACAGCAAAGCCTCATAAGGGATGAAGTACTGCTATTTTTATAGGATGCAAACTGGATTAAAATTCGCAAAGAGTCCTGGTATGATCCCTACTTATAAACTTCCAGGGTCTGCCAGAGAAAATGGCTTATTGCTGTTTTTCAGAGCTCTCATTTGCACATAGTACACAGCCAATAAGAAATACTAATTCCCCTGGGAATCATAAACAAGAAGCAAACTCTTCCAAATGAAGCTACAGGAATCTTTGTGTTCCAGGTTTTAAATTTAGTTCAATCTTAGGACAACACAAAAGAATAATCACTTTTAAGCTTTTGTGGTTAGCTTTTACTAAACACATAAGTTTCAGCAAGATTAATTTTATACCAGGAAGAAAGTTTAATCAACAATTACATTCCTTAATGTTGCTTTGCAAAGGTTTGTTTAATTGTTCGGCAAATTTCAGCTTGCTTTTAGTCCAGTGACCAATGAACCAAAGAAAGAGGTGATCATCTCCACACCGACACTACATCCAGCCCCTGGCTACCAGCTGGAGCTTGCTGGTATAATGGATTTTACCTCTTGTGGATGTGGTCAGTTTGAGAGGAGTGTTTTGGGGGGAAGGTGGAGCTATCTGTTAGTTGCTGTAGAAGACCGGCACAGCTGTAGTTTCATCTCATTTATAATGTCTCTAGCAAATACAACCTTGTTTATTTATAGCCCCTAATGCAATAAATAAGTAATTTGAAAACAACAAATTATTGGTCTCAAAATATCTGGCTGCTGATCATAAGCTTATCTCGGTGGTTTCTAACCAGAGCCCTCACACATTTTTCAGTGAGAGAACTATTAGCAATCAAAGATATCTCAGGTTGTAGGCAAGCTTGACTTTAACAAAGAAGCTTTCATTCAAACTGCTTTATTGTTCCACCAAAACTACTGAAGTGGGAACTCTGTAATTGAACTTTGAGGATTACCATCTCTGTTCTCAATTTGATATAGTTCATAGCATTTTCAAATTGGTATATTAGAAGGGAATGTGTGTGGGGAGGGGGGTGGGGGTGTGCGTGTGTGTTTTCTAAGGGGCTGATTATGGCTGGGACAGAGGAGTTATTTATTTGCATTCATAATTTCTGTGGTGGCTGAATCCACAGGTGAATTAATGCAAAAAGAGTGGATGTTTACACTATAATATAAATTGTATAGTGTTTTTCTATCAAAACACTGCTTTAGCATGAATCATACTTGTTGGATTCCACCTGTTGTTTAATCGCTATGTTAGCAAATTGTAAATTTAAGTCTCAGCATGAGGGGGGACAAAAATCAATCTTTCTTCACTGACTTGTCTCATTATCTGGCTATTGACTGGCTTTGCATTTAACAATTTCCAGTTTCATTTCTGTTTCTTTTCGGAGTTTGTTCACTGTGTAGAACAATTTTTTTGCCTGATCGCTTTGAAGGCTAGAGGTGCCTCCCTGTCCCTGTCCCCAAATGTGACCTGGTGTGCTTTACTGTCAAAAGCAACAGTGACTATGCGTATTTCTCTAACAACTGATACTCTTTAATTAGATGTGGACTTTTAAGAGAAAAACTTTTGTGGTATGCAGTCTTGAAGATATACTCTCAATACACTGAAGTCCCAGCCATATTTTTAAAGGAACCTTAATGCTCTGGGAAATGCCTGTAGGGCTGTAAATTAGCATGTCCCCCTGATAATTATGGAGTTGCCAAAGTTAACTAACATTCACGTAGCAGCAGCATGAAATTAAATATTTTTGTACCCTTCCACACCAGGGCTAAAATATTAGTCCAGGGAGAAAATTTATCTGCAGTGTACAGGAATCACGTAGGTTCCAGTAAACAAAGAGGAAAAAAAAATTGTTTCAGGTGCCATTGGAATTTCAGAGGGAAAAAAAAAAAGCTCTTAGTTTTCAAAGGGCATAACTATCCATACAATTATTTTTAAAATTAGTAAACAACTTGGGGAAATTAGTTGACATTTTTCTTGAGTATTTAAAGTGTTGTTGTGTGTTGTTAAACCCAATGGGTTGCTTTTCTAGTCAGAACAATTTGTTGTGCAGCCTTCCAAATTGTAAGGCTGTTTTGTTATTGCAGACATACTGAAAGCAAGACAGCCTGTGACTAAGCAAGAATAAATCAGCCCAATTTCATTCTACCAGTCCATTTTCTTCAGGCTGAAGACTCCTATCTTTTCACTTGAAGCAAGCAATAGTGCTTGCCTGCTTCTCTTGACAACAACAGAATATTATCTCAACAAGGGTCATTTACTCCAGTGTATTTTTATTGGCGATCATAGTGTCCCACTTTTACATCATGAAGATATGATGCTGTATAGCAGCCTATCAGGAATGACAAGTGTGGTTAAATCATATCAGGTGGTCTGATAAAAACAAGGAAAGATGAAGATGCTAAGAAAAAGGAAGATAGGAAGAGAGGGAGGTACCAGAGAGAAGTTAAGAGAGAATCATGAAAAAGCACCATAGCAACAAAAAAACCCTGCCTAATCCAACTTAGTGTGCAAAAGAGCAGGGTTCTCCTCAGTGAACCCTGCCAAAATTTGAACTTGCTGCCTCATGATTTGGCTGCTGGAGAAGCAATACAATTAAGAGACTTCTGAAAACAAGCAGTAGTTGTATTTTGCTGGCCAAAAGCATGACAGACAGCACAGAGCTAAAGCAGGGGTTGGGGAGGGTACAAATAAATACAGTGAGGGTGTCAAAGCATCCGGAGACTTGAAGGGAGCGGAAAGCTTGGGTTTATTTTTAAAGGTAAAATGTGGTTTCAGGAAGTAGGGAAGAAAGGACTAAGGTCCCAGGTAGATCCCAAGCTAAATTCTGGAGATCCTTTCCTGGCATCCCTTGGTCTCCAGAAAAGCTCCCGTGGTCAGCCAGAAGACCTCCTCCCAGCTCTTTGTCTCCACATCTTCTTCCTCTGCTCTGGCTGCCCTTGGCCGGTGCTGCTGATAGTGCAGCTGTCTGCCTGAAGTTCGTTCTCCAGTTCTTTCAGCTTTGTAACTGAAATAGCCTGTCCTGAAACCACAGTTATCCCTGAGAAGTAGGTCATATTTTTTGAGTATAATAGAAACAGTAATATGTGAAACAAAACTATATGTATCCTTATTAGCACTGTTAATTAGAAAAGAAAGCTTCGTTTGCCGAAAGGAATCCAAATGTGTAGTTTGAATAAAACACCAAGTACGTTTTCAGCAAGGATATTCTTTTTGATCACTGAAACTGAAGTGCTTCAGTGAATTATTTGCATAACATATTCTTGGGAAATATTTACTTTATGTACAAAACACCTGTGAACTGTACCTCTCCAAACAATTAGGATGTTTAGTCGTACAGCAGTTACACACAAGTAACAAGATAGTGACAAGACTAATGGAGAAGGTTTTATCAAAATGACTACTCTATTACTTGAAAGGAAGGAAATTATAGCAAGGGCTGCAAAGAGGAAAATTACATGTTGTCACCATTTATTTTACACAGGAGGAAAGTCGTGTTTTTCCGTGCTCAGTGTAGCAGCAAATTCAAACAGAAGAGCCACATGTAAACACTGTATAATTCCAAATAATATAAAGCTACATTCTAAGTTTAAGGAAAAATCCAAAATGCTGAACCACCATCGTGGTCCTTTATTTGCTTGTGACCACATGAGCCATCCTGCTTTAGATCTGACACAGAACATTCCTGCTCTTGTACAGGACCTGGGATACAGAATAACAGTTCTCTATGGCTTGAGGAAAAAGTCCATTCAAGCACAACAAACCTACCCAAAGCCCTGTGAAGGGTAAAGTGATCTTCAAGAAGCAAGATCAAATGGTGCTACTGCAGCTCTAGCTCTGGAAAGTTACTGTCAGAAAAGCAGAGCAAGTGTTCGCACCTTCAGGTTAGATGTTTAAGATGCCTGTCATATGTCTTCAAAAAAAGCTGTGTGTCAATGCACTTATCATGTCTGCCTTTACATGTAGAGCCAAGTAGGCCTTTTCTGAAGTCACAAATTATATGGTTTACTTGAAATCTGTTTTCAAATCAAAAGCTGTTAACTCAGTGCCTCTAAGTTCACTGCCGCAAATCTAGCAGGAAAAAACAGGTTTAAGCTGTTTAAAGAGACTGAACATAAAGACTGAATATAACCCTTTTTTTCTGTAACCTGGGAAAATGCGGATAGTCTGGATTTATTCAAGAGAAACCTAAGGCTAACTCTATAGAATTTTGTTTATCAAGGAGAGGGAAGATAACGAAACTTACTGGGACAGCATGCTGAGTCTTGCTCCTGTTTACATCATGCCTCACTTAAGGTCATTTGCTCTCATGAGCATTAAATTCAGAAACAGGTTCTTTTAAATTTCCATATGGATCACTTTCACTTAATAAGTGACACAGATTAGAATTGCATGAAATTGCATCCAAAAAGGAGCAAGACACCTTGGCAGGTGTTAAATCATTTAGAATTGCTTACATCCTTCAGAAGAACCACTGAAATCTCAGATGCTCTGCTCAGCATCATGTCCAGTGTGAGAAGACCAAAAAGGGTCCTTGGCAGTTCTGATCCCATGCAGCATGAAGGGGAAGACTTCTTGCTTTCTTTGCTTCAGGTATACTGCCTCCAGCGCTCACTGTGTATCAAAACCACCTACAGACTCGTAAAAATAAGACTTTTTATCCATAATCTTGCACTCCACAATATGCAGCCACACTCTTAGGAAATTTTTGTACAGATTGCTGGTGCAGTCAATAGGCTAATAGGCTTGTACCATTATTATATAGTTGGATTTAAAAAAAAAAATTATCACTATCCTTCTACTTCTAAGTGTCCCTAGTGCTTACAACCTTATGTCATTTATCATCAGCAAAATCCTATGCAGCATTCATTTATGGTTGTGACTGTTCTGTGAGTGTGTTCTACAGGTAGGACAGAGTAGCTGAGGATGCTTGTAGGATATTTCAGTACTGAAGGCACCAGGTACCTACAGTCCTTCTAGGATCTCAACTTTTCTCCTCACATCCTCTATTTCCTCCATTAGAAAAAATGAGGTAGAAACAAGAAAATATCTTCCCCTACAATATTTTGTTCTGTTAATAGCATACAGGAGAGAAAAGGATTGAAAGGACTGAGTTCATATTTGTCCCCTTACCAATTGTCATTCAAGTCCAATTGCTATAAAGCCTTTACTATAGCACTTTCTTGCTCTTATAATTGCAATTTACCTATGGACTTTAGCAGGAAAGCAGGACTTCGATGAAGTAACTCATCTGGGTCCACACTACAGCTTTTTATGTTTGGCAGCAAAGAAATAAAAAGCGTACTTCCCTTCATTGTTATGAGGGCGCTACGCTGCAGTTTTTTAAGACCAGTCTCAGCAATGGCAACCTAAATCCACATTGCTAGTAACACACATTTCTTCTGGTTCCTCTTCTCATACTTAACAATGTTTCATTACAGATCTTAGAGCTTCATTAGTATACAGGACAAAAGTGGTTGTCACACTCTGTTTTGCCTTTCATTATTAAAATAAATTAATGGTGGTTCTTGAAATTTGTGAAAAATTGTCACTTCCAGTGATCTAAACATATTAAGCTATCTTCCTGGGAAAAAACAATACGGCCGCATCAGCAAGATGGACATTTATTGAAACTCCTACTCTAAAATCTGCAGTTAACAAGGTCAAAAAGCTTTGGGTGAATTACAGGACAAGAATTCTTAAGATGATTTGCAGTAGGGATTTATTATGAAGCCAAAATTGTATTGTCAGGAGGAAGCAGATATGTAGAGAATATGAGCAAAAACCAGTCTATCTACTTTACGTGCTGTCAAGTGTTAAAGCCAGGAATGATTCACAACTGTAAAAATGTGCAATTCTGAAACTGTAGGAATTATTTCCTTGTGTCAACCTTTGAGAAGAAATAGCTTTGCATATGGCTGAAGTGTGGAAATAACTAGTTTTTTACCCCTCTCTAAGATAGGAAAGTATTACCCTACGTTCAGTTAAACTTACTTTGCGATGAATAACTGAGATACATAAGAATAAATTTCCTGGAAATGGATCAGACCGTGCATTTTAAACTTGCCTCCTCTTGTCCCCTCTCTGAGATTTCCTTTGCTCTCTTCCAAGCAGTGGAGCTTCCACAGGACTTTTTTTTCTTCTTACACTCTACATGTGCAGGGGATCTTCTGGGTAGCTACACATTCCCCTCGAAAAGCTGCTGCAATATGCATCAGAAAGGGCCGAAAGAATGCTCCGAGAGGATGGGGGACAGCATGGCAATGCAGGGTTGGATGAAAAGCATATCCTGAGCTATCCAAAAAAAAATCACTGAGAAAGCTTCAAGGAGGCTCCTCTTATCTGTAGACCTTTTCAGATCTTTGGCCTCATACAATATGTTTTGTTAAGACAACTGTGATGCCAGCTCTAAGTGTGTACCCAGCTTTTCTGCATTGTTATGCTATTGCTAAATAATCTAGTAATTCACCTGAAATACTTTTCAGCATACAGCAAAGCAAATTCTCTTCAAGTCCTGCTTCACCATTGCACCAAAGAGAATCTGGATAAGGAGGATCCTGGCATCCTGACCCTGCCAGGGCAGGTGTGGAGAGACTGAGAAGTGGTTAAGTCACCCCATTTGAAAATCAATCTGTATCTAATTAGTGAATCTTAACCACAGCCCTGGAAGGTATGTAAATATTGCTGCTCTGTTTTACAGGAATCTGTAGGGGGATGAAGTCTGCTATGCTATAAAAAATGCTTTTAGCCACTTGAGTGAAGGCAAATTAGGCAGTAATATGCTGTGAATGTGCCTTATAAAGTACAACTTATGACCCTGCTGATTACAGTTCCAGTTTACCTGCTATAGAACCCTTATATTTACTGTTTTAGCTAATGCTTTGCAATTTTGTTAAATTTCACATCCACAAACTGTTTTTTCTCGGAACATGTGATGAGATATACTCTGGAAACCTGCTTGCAGTTGGGTTGTTACCAATTCTCATACCAAAGGGATGAGATTTGTCCTCTCATAAGAAAGTCCCTGACTTCATGGTAAATAGGTATTCAGTCTCTCCAAACTCCTGAGAAGCATATGATGCAAGATGAAAGAAAACATATATCACCTGAACACAGCACAACAGAGAAATCGAGGTACAAATACAGGTGTATCAAAATATACATTGAATTTTCTTCTCCCCAAACTCCATTCTTTTACACTGGTAATGTTTACTGGAAGACTGGGGGAAGAAAGGGGGCTTTTTTCAGCTCCTGGTAGAGCAGAAAATAAAACTAAAATCAATAAAATGAGTAATATGGAGGAAAATTTTTGTACTCTGAATAAATCTGGACTCATCAACGTCTGGACTGATTTCATGTTTAGCTGATAAACTTACTGAGCATTTAATAATATATTCTTAGCAAGCAAAATAATTGTGCTATATACAGGTGTGCTTCTCTTGGGGATATCTGGTGGATCTGGGAATGAGATTCAGTAAGAATGATGATATTGTGCTCTTAAGTTGACCATACTTCTCCATATATCGTCTGAGAATACCATGTGTTTCTTGTCACTGCTTAAAGCGATCACTCCAGAACACATTATTTCTTTGCACTCTCTGCTTTTGTTATTCAGCAAAAACAAACTTTTTTTCTATGAGTGGATGTCACTTGAATATAACCAGAAGAGCCACAACGGATTTTGAACATCTTGAAGGAACCTATTACGCAAATGAAGTGCACTTTAGGGCTTCCATATTGACGAGTTAAAAGAAAGACATTTCCAAATTGATGCATGCTTGGGAATGCTAATGAGCAGTCTTGGACTTATGACTAAACAGCAGAGTTACAATGCTAGTGAGTAGTCATCTTCCCCAGGCTGTGTCTGCCAAACAACAGCTAGCATTTTTATTTTCATCACAAAAGCTTCTTCCTCTGTACGTAGCTTTCCGTCTTTTCTTTTTCTTTTTCTTTTTCTTTTTCTTTTTCTTTTTCTTTTTCTTTTTCTTTTTCTTTTTCTTTTTCTTTTTCTTTTTCTTTTTCTTTTTCTTTTTTCTTCTTTTTCTTTTTCTTTTTCTTTTTCTTTTTCTTTTTCTTTTTCTTTTTCTTTTTCTTTTTCTTTTTCTTTTTTCTTCTTTTTCTCTTTTTCTTTTTCTTTTTCTTTTTCTTTTTCTTTTTCTTTTTCTTTTTCTTTTTCTTTTTCCTTTTCTTTTTATTTTTCTTTTTCTTTTTCTTCTTTTTTCTTTTTCTTTTTCTTTTTCTTTTTCTTTTTCTTTTTCTTTTTCTTTTTCTTTTTCTTTTTCTTTTTCTTTTTCGTTTTCTTTTTCATTTTTGTTTTCTTTTTCTTTTCTTTTTTTTTATTTTCTTTCCCTTTTCTTCTTCTTTTTCTTTTTTTTCTTTTTGCTAGCTGAACATTAAGAAAAAATCCTAGTAGCACAAAAATTCCTGTTCATGGTCAGTCCTTTCATTAAAATATCTCTTAACTGATTTTTTTTTTTTTTTTTTTTAAGAAGGAGCAGCAAGAGTTCAGAAACATTCTATAGTTTCTTTGGTATGGAATTGGGGCAAGGAATGGGGAAGTAACTTCACATTGATAGGAAGTACTTCTTCCCTGGACAACTGATTTCTTCATTTCTTCTTCCAAACTGTGAAGTTCCGTATCTGTATTACAGATAATTCTCAAGATTTCACTGTATTACAGAGATTTCTCAAAATTTCAGTAGGTCTGGCTGAAAGAGCACATAATATTCTGAATATTTTTAGCCTGAAGAAGAGAAGGCTGAGAGGGGACCTTATAAATGCTTATAAATATCTTAAGGGTGGGTGTCAGGAGGATGGGGCCAGACTCTTTTCAGTGGTGTCCAGCGACAGGACAAGGGGCAACGGTCACAAACTGAAGCATAGGAGGTTCCAGCTGAACATGAGGAAGAGCTTCTTCACTTTCAGGGTGGTGGAGCACTGGAACAGGCTGCCCAGGGAGGTTGTGGAGTCTCCCTCTCTGGAGATATTCAAGGCCCACTTGGACAAGGTCCTGTGCAGCCTGCTGTAGGTGACCCTGCATTGGCATGGGGGTTGGACTAGATGACCCATAGAGGTCCCTTCTGACCCCTACCATTCTGTGATTCTGTGATTTATGCACATACACATATTTCTGAAACCACTGATATTTCATCCCTTCTGTAAGGTCCAGTCTGTTTTTATCTTACCACCTTTAAGACATGATGAGAGCTCAGCACCATTAGTAACTCCCTGAGCCTTACCACAGCAGTGCTTGAGGTTGTCCTTCCAGGTCTGTATTCCTCATATATGGTTGTCTCGCTCAAAAAGATGTTACCAGTCTGCAGGAAAAAGAACACCCTAAGATGTCAACAATGGGGAAAGCCTAAAAGCTCACATATAGAAAAGGTGATATGCTATAAGAGATAGATTTATATTCTCAGTGGATATGAAAATATAGGGGCCAAATATGAGACTATATGGCCAGATATGATGTGCTAGTTAGCCCTGACAAATTAAGGTGTCTGCATGGAAAAAATGATAGGGAAATTTAAATATGTTTAAGAAACTAAAGAGAGAAGTAATTAAGAGCATGGAGATTTTTGGTTTTCATTATTAAAGGAGCTTATATTGAACAAACATTGAGAAATATATAAATGAACCAAGAAGAAGACAGACACTGAAAACTGCTGAGACAACCAAGTTATAGTTTCTTCGTCTAGGGAGCATCAAAAGGAAAGATCAGTATCATCCAAGGTTAAAAGTGATGTAAAAGTCCTAAGTGGCCATAACTGTCCAAACAGAAAGGAGTGACAGAGTAGTTCAATTACATGGAACATAAATTAAACACATTTGTCAATGAGTTCTAATGGCAAGATGCAATGACTTATATGCAGGTGAAGTCTCCTGAACAAGTAACTTCTCCTGTATATTGACTATAAGTTTGAATAACATCCTTTATGTTAAAGATTCTTTCAAAAGACAATGTCACCTTGCATTTTTCCTACAATGGGCAACATAATGAGACCTATCAGTTCTTCTAAAAATAACATCCATGTTTTGCTATCAAAAAATGCTATCAACAAAGTGGTTCTTTAAACATGTTATGTAAAGATTTTCCAAATTTAGTTCTTTGTATACAAATATATACGTATTTTATGTGGCTGAATGTGGTTTTACAGACCATTAAAGATTTACACAGTTAGCACTGCACTCCTGAAAGCGGTCATGTTAAATACTCTGTTAAATATGATCATGCTGATGTATCTAACTTTACTGAAGTTGTCTTACGATGTCAGAACTATTTGTGCTAGTCTCTTTACAACCTAAAACAGAAGTTCCTTCTGTCATCAACCCATTACTTTTAAAAAGACATCTGACGGGCTTAAACATTTTGCTTATCTAACTCCTGATTGAGAACCAAACTTCTGCACTGCCAGATAACCACTTATCTTCGAGCAACATAGTATTCTAAAAATTTAACAAGTTGCAACTATTAATAATTGCATCTGCTGAAGCTGCAATCCACAAAATACACTGCATTGTATTAGAAGACTGTGTCTTTCCAGAAAGATACTTTGTTATTTGGGAATTGCTGTGTCATTGTTGAGCTACGAGAGTGTACAGGTACGGCATGCACCTGCATCCATATCCAAGGCTTGCTACCTAACTACATTGCTTTGGTAGCATGATTCTCCTGGTTATTCCAGAAAAGAGAGGACGAGTACAAGAAATGGCAAGGTAGGAGAGTGTTGCTCTTGATTTACTAAATACCATAGGATTTCACTGGAATTTCTATTTTAAAATCCAGTTATCATAAGCTCTGTGGTCCAATAATGTTAATGCTAAAGTATAGCTATTTCCTATCCATTATTATATTAAAAATGTCGAATTCTCAATTTCATTGCATCAAGTGGGCTGTATGTGCTTTGGCCATTAATGATGACTACTGCTAAAGCAAAGAGCCCAAAGGTTTTAAATCATAAGACCTGAAATGATATTTAAGAACAGTAGAAAGTTCAGATTTCACCCCTTTCAAAGGTCAGAGGGGAATAAATGAAAAAAAGACAAGACCCTGAACTTTTCTTAAAGCAATACAAACTTGCCTTTGTATGGTGTCTTTTGTCTGAGCACTGTACAAACATTCATAACATTAAAAGTTCTGCAAGCCTTGGAGTCTCCATTTTACAGATAAGAGAAAATGAGGAATATAAAAAGTTATGGTCTAAGCTCTTGGCAGTACCACTTTGATCAATCTTAGTAAGCTTGATTTATGGTATTACTGGATAGCCAAAATTCCCAATAAATTTACAGAGGATGTCCATAATATAGTACTAATGGAGCCAGATCCAGAGCTCCTGAAGATGCACGCTTAAAAATTAACTGTCTTGCTCACAGTCATGCATAGGCAGCAGGAGTGGCACTAGAAAGCTCTATTTGAATTTTTACCTCAGGATTTACATATCGATAATGTGCCCTTTGTGTGTACAAAGACAAGATCAATTGACAGTTTGGGTTTAGTTTCTTTAGGGCAAAAAATCAATCCTACAGTGGCTTATTATGAATAGTCATACTCTTTGAAGCCAGGTCAGTAGAGGCTTACCTAGACAGTGGGGAAGTCCACCAAGCCATATTTTGGCTTGCACTCTGTAAAATGTCAGTGCTTTTATTCTGCTCTTTGACTGGTACACAGAGCTCCCTTACAAACATCTTTTAAATCTGGTTCACAGTTGTATTTTCTGTTGCTAGAAAAAACCCATATGCCTGTACCATGTCACAGAACCTTGTGTAGGTACACTTCAGCTACACCAGAGCATGTGTGTCCATCAGTATGAACATAAGGAACACTCAGTGCATCAGACCAGTGGTCTGTCTAGCCCTCTATTCTGTCTGGCACAGAGGAAAGTCATTCAGGAAGAATGTGCAACCCTGACCATTTCTTGTGGTTGTCTCCCAGCATCCACAATCATTGGATGGGTGTTACTAGAGGATACATACATGACTATTGCCCTTTAGTATCTGTTTATGGATTTTTAACCATGAATTTATCTAATACCTTCACAAACTTGATGATCCCGTATGCTTCTACTGATTTTATACTAGTTTCATTGAATACCATCTAGTTCTTTTGCTGCAGGATTTGCTGAATGATAGTCTGTGTTCAGCTTACTCAGCAGCACCCTCAAGTTTTCGTCATAACCCTGTTCAGTTTTTTCCTCGCCAGACTGAGAAGTTACAGCATTTTTGTCTCTTTATGTAGGCACCTGCTTCATCTCTTTAACCATTTCACTTGCCCTGCTCTAGATCTTCTGCAGCCTCTTACCATCTCAATAAACGTGCATTGCCAGGCTAAACTGATCAACTCAGCCTGTGCTGGGTTGGTTATCCCTGCACTGTTTTTTTGTGGGGTATAGTCCTGCCACAGAAGTACGATTTTACAACCACTGACTGCAGCACTACGACTGCCCTACATTCCCATCCACTGTGATCAAAATAGGTACGGTAGCGCCCATTGTATGCAAAAAAGTTTCTTCCTTTTAACAGAAAGAACAGGAGTAAAATAGGAAGCTATTTCTGTATGCTTTTAAAATGGTGTTGGAAATGCTGGCAATCCTTAGAGAAGCTTTTTTTAACCTCCTTTTGTGCCAAACTTCACAAAATTACAGAATCACAGAATGGTAGGGGTTGGAAGGGACCTCTGTGGGTCATCTAGTCCAACCCTCCTGCCGAAGCAGGGTCACCTACAGTAGGCTGCACAGGACCTTGTCCAGGCGGGTCTTGAATATCTCCAGAGAAGGAGACTCCACAACATCCCTGGGCAGCCTGTTCCAGTGCTCCGTCACCCTCAGAGGGAAGAAATTCTTCCTCACGTTCAGACGGAACTTCCTGTGCCTCAGTTTGTGCCCATTGCCCCTTGTCCTGTCACTGGGCACTACTGAAAAGAGTCTGGCCCCATCCTCCTGACACCCACCCTTCAGATATTTGTAAGTATATATTAGGTGCCCTCGCAGCCTTCTCTTCTTCAGGCTGAGCAAGCCCAGCTCCCTCAGCCTGTCCTCATAGGAGAGATGCTCCAGTCCCCTCACCATCCTTGTAGCCCTCCGCTGGACTCTCTCCAGCAGTTCCTCATCTTGAACTGGGGAGCCCAGAACTGGACACAGTACTCCAGATAAGGCCTCACCAGGGCAGTGTAGAGGGGAAGGAGAACCTCCCTCGACCTGCTGGCCACACTCTTCTTGATGCACCCCAGGATGCCATTGGCCTTCTTGGCAGCCAGGGCACACTGCTGGCTCATGGTTAACCTGTCGTCCACCAGGACACCCAGGTCCCTCGCCGCAGAGCTGCTCTCCAGCAGGTCCACCCCAAGCCTATACTGATGCATATGGGGTTGTTTCTCCTCAGGTGCAGGACCCAGCATTTGCCTTTGTTGAACCTCATCAGGTTCCTCTCTGCCCAACTTTCCAGCCTATCCAGGTCACGCTGAATGGCAGCACAGCCTTCTGGTGTATCTACCACTCCTCCCAGTTTTGTGTCATCAGCAAACTTGCTGAAGGTACATTCTAACTCTTCATCCAGGTCGTTGATGAAGAAGTTAAACAAGACTGGGCCCAGTACTGACCCCTGGGGGACACCACTTGTTACCAGCCTCCAACTAGACTCAGCGCCGCTGATGACAACTCTCTGAGTTCTGCCATTCAGACAGTTCTCAATCCACTTCACCGACCACTCATCCAGCCCATAGTTCCCGAGCTTCCCTAGGAGGATATTACGGGAGACTGTGTCGAAAGCCTTGCTGAAGTCTAGGTAGACAACATCCACGGCTCTCCCTTCATCTACCCAACCAGTCATGTCGTCGTAGAAAGCTATCAGATTGGTCAGGCATGATTTCCCCTTGGTGAATCCATGCTGACTACTCCTGATAACCTTCTTTTCTTCCACTTGCTTGATGATGGCCTCCAGGATAAGCTGCTCCATCACCTTTCCTGGGATGGAGGTGAGGCTGACCGGCCTGTAGTTCCCTGGGTCCTCCTTCTTGCCCTTTTTGAAGTTTGGAGTGACATTTGCCTTTTCCAGTCCTCAGGCACCTCTCCTGTCCTCCAGGACCTCTCAAAGATGATGGAGAGTGGCTCAGCAATGACATCCGCCAGCTCTCTCAGCACTCGTGGGTGCATTCCCTCGGGGCCCATGGATTTTTGGGCTTAAGCGATCCCTCACACAGTCCTCCTCGACCAAGGGAGGGTCATCCTCTCTGTGGGCTTCCTCTCTTACCTCCGAGGCCTGGGATTCCTGAAGGCCTGCCTTGGCACTGAAGACTGAAGCAGAGAAGGCATTCAGTAGCTCTGCCTTCTCTGCATCCTCCGTCACCAGGACACCCGCCTCATTCAGCAGCGGCCCCACGTTGTCCCTAGCCTTCCTTTTGCTGCTGATGTAGTTGAAGAAACCCTTCTTGTTGTTTTTGACATCCCTTGCCAGCTTCAATTCCAGGTGGGCTTGGCCATGCATTGACGCCGCACAAAACAACATGTGCATTGTGATTTCCTGGATTAAATAAAGTTTTAAAATATAACTTCCAAATAAAATACAAATTCTCAAGTTGTCTTTCATATATGAATGTAACAAGGTCCTTTGAATTTTCCAGTGTTCTTTAAAAACTGATGCCTCTAAAAATGTAAGCAATTTCCATGTCCTACAAGTAGGAAGAGATACAGCAGTTTTATTAAACAAAATTATTAACATAAAGGGTTCAGAAGAAGGAGAGGAATTAGCTGATTATTGACTCCTTTGACTAAACAGGTGCTGCTGTATTAGTGACTTGGTTCTGTTACAGCTTTTACATCAGTGTTAGCCAAGTGGTAGGGATATTATCTCGGATTCAAAAGCCACAAACTTCTTCCCCCTCCTCTGCCACCAAATCCTGTCTGACTAAGAGCATGCTAATCAGGTCACAGACTTTTCTAGCAAAATTCCACAGGAACAAAGCCCTTAAATAATTTTTTAAAACTTTATCCTTGTTTTCCCTTAGTCTACAATCTGTGCCTATAAGGGAAGCATAGTATAACTATGTTTATCACCCCAAAGCATTGAAGACCTAGGATAGCTTCATGTTACTCAACTTCAGAGGTAGAAAATTGAGAGATCCGAATGATCCAGACACCTATCTGTTCAACCAGAATTGTAGGGTATGATCAGAGGACTGGAGAAAGGCCAATGTCACTCAAATCTTCAAAAGGGGCAAGAAGGAGGACCCAGGGAACTACAGGCCGGTCAGCCTCACCTCCATCCCAGGAAAGGTGATGGAGCAGCTTATCCTGGAGGTCATCATCAAGCAAGTGGAAGAAAAGAAGGTTATCAGGAGTAGTCAGCATGGATTCACCAAGGGGAAATCATGCCTGACCAATCTGATAGCTTTCTACGACGACATGACTGGTTGGGTAGATGAAGGGAGAGCCGTGGATGTTGTCTACCTAGACTTCAGCAAGGCTTTCGACACAGTCTCCCATAATATCCTCCTAGGGAAGCTCGGGAACTATGGGCTGGATGAGTGGTCGGTGAAGTGGATTGAGAACTGTCTGAATGGCAGAACTCAGAGAGTTGTCATCAGCGGCGCTGAGTCTAGTTGGAGGCTGGTAACAAGTGGTGTCCCCCAGGGGTCAGTACTGGGCCCAGTCTTGTTTAACTTCTTCATCAACGACCTGGATGAAGAGTTAGAATGTACCTTCAGCAAGTTTGCTGATGACACAAAACTGGGAGGAGTGGTAGATACACCAGAAGGCTGTGCTGCCATTCAGCGTGACCTGGACAGGCTGGAAAGTTGGGCAGAGAGGAACCTGATGAGCTTCAACAAAGGCAAATGCAGGATCCTGCACCTGAGGAGAAACAACCCCATATGCATCAGTATAGGCTTGGGGTGGACCTGCTGGAGAGCAGCTCTGCGGCGAGGGACCTGGGTGTCCTGGTGGACGACAGGTTAACCATGAGCCAGCAGTGTGCCCTGGCTGCCAAGAAGGCCAATGGCATCCTGGGGTGCATCAAGAAGAGTGTGGCCAGCAGGTCGAGGGAGGTTCTCCTTCCCCTCTACACTGCCCTGGTGAGGCCTTATCTGGAGTACTGTGTCCAGTTCTGGGCTCCCCAGTTCAAGATGAGGAACTGCTGGAGAGAGTCCAGCGGAGGGCTACAAGGATGGTGAGGGGACTGGAGCATCTCTCCTACGAGGAGAGGCTGAGGGAGCTGGGCTTGCTCAGCCTGAAGAAGAGAAGGCTGAGAGGGGACCTAATATATACTTACAAATATCTGAAGGGTGGGTGTCAGGAGGATGGGGCCAGACTCTTTTCAGTAGTGCCCAGTGACAGGACAAGGGGCAATGGGCACAAACTGAGGCACAAGAAGTTACGTCTGAACATGAGGAAGAACTTCTTCCCTCTGAGGGTGATGGAGCACTGGAACAGGCTGCCCAGGGATGTTGTGGAGTCTCCTTCTCTGGAGATATTCAAGACCCGCCAGGACAAGGTCCTCTACAGCCTACTGTAGGTGACCCTGCTTTGGCATGGGGGTTGGACTAGATGACCCACAGAGGTCCCTTCCAACCCCTACCATTCTGTGATTCTGTGATTCTGTGATCAGCAAGTGAGTGGTTTGACCTGTTTTGGAATATATTTATGCTGTCATTTAACCTAGATTCCTGGTTTGTTGCTAGGTCCTGATCATCTGCATTGGTAAAGAAGGGGGCTTCTGGCCTCCTGACGTCTCCTTGGAGTGAATCCAAGAGGCAAAGCCTGAGTGTAGCTCTGATGGCTTGTTACTAGCCTTCTTGCTTGAAGGCAGTGAGGATGATGTTCTGCCAGATGTGGCATGTTCACTCTCCAGAGATCTGCAAACCCACCCAAAGCTTGCCCTGTCAAGCACTGTCCTTGCCTTAGCCTCATGGCAGGCATCGGGGCATGCAGTCTATACTCCCACTGTCAGTCTATAAATACTCTGCTCTGTGGGCCACTTCTCAGACGCTTCGAAGTGAAAGACACAAATATATATAGCTACAGACATATGCCTTGGGACTGCAATCAGGCTACCAGAAGTGGCTTGGGCCAAGTTGTCTGCAGTGTGGGAGCAGCCAGATGGCTCTTGAGGAGGTTACACAGAGGCATGGGGACGGAAATCACTCCTCACTTTTTCCAGACAGCCCCTTTACAGCAGATGATTCCCTCAGTACCTCCATACCCTCCTTGGGCATACTCAGGTGCTTTATGTAGGAGATTTAGGAGCACTTTAACATGACAGGCAGGCCAAAGTTCCAGTGGTATATGCATTACTAAGGCACTGGCTTTAATGTCATGCATCTATTTACTGAAGTCCTTTTCCCCAAAGCCGTTGTTCACTAGAGTGCAATAATCTTGGTCTCTTCGTACTGTCACTGCTTCTTGGTGAAGCTTGAAAATATCGCAATGCTAAATGAGAGCTTAGTTTATCTTAAAATAGACTCAAGCAGTGCTGAGACAGATGTAGTTTAAATACAGAGCAGAAAAAGGTCTCTCAGTTAAAAATACTTGGATCTCTGCCGAAGCCACTGCGAAGTTTGTGATTTCTCCATTAGTTTGATATTCAAGTGCTAGACTGAAAATGACTCTTGCTCTTCCTCACAAGGACTACTTAAAAATGGAAATGACTCTAAATTGCCAGGCAATAATTTCTCTCAGGGGATCTTCTACTCTTTAATCCTACTTTCTTCTCTCTTTTCTCCTATTTACACCATCCTTCAAATGTTGCATTTGCTTAAGGCTGTTTGTCCTCCATCATGAAATTTCTGTGCTCTGTCTGCCAGACAAGAATATTCAAAAGTAGGTGAACACAGAAACTGAAAGGGGTGCCTGTCTTAGCTGGCACCCTTCATGGCTGCAGCCAGGTAGGGTAAATTGGCCTTATGTGGGAGTCCTACCACAGAATAAGTACAATATAAATTCTTCATAATCAGGAGAAATAGTTGACTGTTCCTCAGTTCACAGACAACATTTTACCTTGAACACCTGTTCTGAATCAAATGGGGTCCTACTGAAGTAGTGAACTTATTTTAACAACCACTTAAGCCATGGAGAAAAAAGCCTCTCTGTCCAGCACAGAAAGACGCTGGACACCCAAACGCAGGTGGAGGGAACCTGTGTAACATGATACATGGAGAACTTTCCTCTTGAAACCCTCAGGAACCATCCTCCACACAGGCATGTGGCTAAACCCCTTTGTTTATGTAACTTCTATAACCTCGCTTCCATTTTGGTCTGCTGATGAATTATCTATCTATACACACACGCAGAAGACAGGTGAGACAACTCCTGTGCCATTTTGGCAATTTCTTAGTTTTCTAGTTACTAGAAAACTTCAAGAGGGATGATGGAATTTTCTATGAGGGAAGAAGGATCAGATTATCCTTTCCACCACCCCACAGGGGAGATGGTAACGTAGCACAGCAGTGAGCCCTTCATTGTGTGCTGAACCCCAATTTCTTTTGCCACACATTCCGCAACATTTGAAATCCGTAACCTGGAAAGAACAGAGCCCATCAGAAGCATCTCCTTCATAGTACTGCATCCCTCTGTAGCCTTTAAGGATTTTCTGTTTCACCTTGATCCACTGAAGTCCAGAGAGCTTCTGTGAGTTGATGCTAAGGGGGATAAACTAGGAAGAGGAAAAGAGCACCAAATTTAAGTGCAGCTATAAGACATAAATCAATGCTTCAATGCTTTTTGGAGACCGTAACCTTTAAGGGGGATGCTATTGCTAAGAATGCTTTAGTTTTCAGTAGCCTATAAAAAAAGAAGAAGTGGGAGAGGGGGTTTTGTTTCTGTTTTTTCTTTATTTGCTTTAGGTCAGTATGTTGCATTGTTCCTCAAGGAGAAGAAAAGAAGTTGTAAATTCATATGCAGAGCCAGGCTGGGGTGGTCTGTTGTGCATTCTTTGCAGGGACAGAGCTATACATATCTCATTTCCTTTCTGTTTCATAAATATATAATGATTTAAAAACTGTAACATAAAAACATTAATAAGGATTTTGTGTAGGATAAAAAGGAGTGACAAGATGTAAAGCTCACTGTATAGAAACTGCTGAGTCTTAGGAATACCTAGGTCTGTATTTCTTTTCTGCTGTCACAGGTAACTACTTGGCACTGGTCTCCCCCAAGGGTTTAGCAGAACTGGCCTCATTCTTTACTTAGAAACTATGGTTAGATAAACAGCAGGTAAAGACAGTGTGACAATTTGCAATTAATGACATTAAAATGAGACCGAGCCAGACATTAAAGTTGTGTTTAGCCTTGATTTTGCAGAAAATTGGTTCAGGTAGTGTGACCTAAACATTGCTTTTTAGCACAGCTAAATTCATGGAGTGTGTATTCAAAACAGGCTTTAATATCGTAACTAAATTAAAATTGATTTTGTAATTGGAATATCTTGTATTTCTTCCTTAGTTAAAAATCTCACTTCAAGCTAAGAGTCTTGGGTTTGACAAGTCAAGGAAACCAAATCATTTATTTGTGGTGGTAGGCAAGGTCATAATGAAGAACTATATGGACACAAAAGTATCAATAAGGATAAAAAAAAAAGTATTACACACCACATACTGTTCTTTCATTTGCAGTTGTGCCATTACTAGGCAACTAAAAATGGATGACTAATAGTTTTCAGATGTATATCTATACACTTACATTAGGCTTCATTTGGAGGGTCACAAAAGGGATTTGTGAAAAACAATAATTTTATTTCGAATCAGGGTTCAATATGTCTTCACTGCCAATAAGGACAAGAAAATAGATTATTTCCAACATGAACAACTTCTGTTGATAAACATCACATTGTACATGGACTTTTTTAAGAATGCAGCCTTCTGTTTAGTAAAAGAGCATTTTCTCAGTTTATCCTGCTGTAACTTTATAGTTGCCATATTGTGACATTGTACAAGCTATACATCCCATAGTCAATGAAATCATGATTGGTGAATAATCAGCATTTACATTTAAAAATATTCAAAAAATTTCCTTCAATAGGGATTGTATGTAGCTCTAACAGGTGGTAATTCTTTTCACTTGAGTAAGTAACCTAATGACTTGTTTGTCATTTAAAATCCAGTTATTAAACTCCCACTACATTTTGTACATGCTTCAGCAAACATTTAAATTCTTATTTCTAACTATGTTACAGTAAGGGAAGAGAGGCTGCTCCAGGAACATAAGTAGCAGCTGATAATTCATACTTTCTCTGTAGCCTGCTGCTCCTTAAAAAAGGGGAAAAAAAGGATAAAAAGTCCAGTCTCTTGATAATTAGTACCCTTTGTCAAAGCTTCAGTTACAGTTTGATGAAAAAATATTCCTTAAATGTCAAGAACCATGCAGTCTGATAAACATGGATGACATTTAAAAAGCAGAGGAGGCAGTTTCTACAGAAGCAGAAGAGGCAAAAAGAAATGTAATATGCGTTTACAGAGAGAAATAGTTTTTCCACCATATATTCTCCTCATATATTGACTATTTTGTACG
The DNA here is from genome assembly GCF_030867145.1 of Opisthocomus hoazin. Taxonomy (NCBI): domain Eukaryota; kingdom Metazoa; phylum Chordata; class Aves; order Opisthocomiformes; family Opisthocomidae; genus Opisthocomus; species Opisthocomus hoazin. The sequence goes on from NC_134421.1 coordinate 29,779,114, forward strand.
CCTGGTTCTGTTTTTCATGATGACTGCGACCTCTTTGTTTTATATCAAATGCCTCATCTGCATTTTGTAGTGTTTCTTCAGTGGAAAACAGTACATTTGAAAGGCCCAGGCCTTTCCACTTGTAATCACTCAGTATAATTGATTGAGAAGACAGAGTCAGAGAACCTTCCAAATATTTTAATTCTTCAGAGTCGCTTAAATTTAGCAAAAAGTGACACCCTGAGAAAATGAAATGGCACGTACTCATAAATTGCTAACTGTGTGATACAGATCAATCACAGCCCTCAATGATTACTCTTTAAACAAGTCTGTCTCCCAAGCAGATTCAAAGGAATTGACTTGATGAATGTTAACAAACAGAAGCAAAAGATCTTCGCTTCTAACAACTTTGAAAACTCTCTTGTTGGAAAGATTGAAAGACAAGTCTATTTTAGCAGATTGAAGCAGAAAGTTAGGTTCTCCATATTGCCCATGCTGGGTGCGACAGTACCTCCTACTACAGTCTTTGTCAGAACAACACTCACTAAGAAAGCTGTAACAGAATGGAAGATTGTCATGTAATAAACAGCTAATTGAAAAGAAATGTGCAATGAGAAAGAAGAAGTGAATGAGTGTATAGCGAATTAGTGAATATAAGTAAATAGTTTGGGTTGGGAGGGACCTTTAAAGGTCATCGAGTCCAAACCCCCTGCAATGAGCAAGGACACCTACCACTAGGTCTGGTTGCTCAGAGCCCCATCCAACCTAACCTTGAATGTTTCCAGGGATGGGGCCTGTACCACTTCTCTGGGCAACCTGTTCCAGTGTTTCACCACCCTCATTGTAAAAAATTTCTTCCTTGTATCCAGTCTTAATCTACCCTCTTTTAGTTTGAAACCATTACCCCCTGTGCTATCGCAACAGGCCCTGCTAAAAATTTTGTCCCCATAGGACAATGGGGACAATTTTCAATGATAGGGTTAGAAACGTGTGTCATTGTGCCTGCAATGACAGTACTAGAGACAGGGGATGTAATGAATTCACAATCTTCATTTCCTGATTTATCATCCTGCCAGAGCTGAGAAGATCAAGAATGTAAATGCAATCAGAGAAGAAGTCCCCATCTTACACAACCAGCATTGACAGGGGCCAGGTACCACCACCGCCAAGTTACTATACCTGCTCTGACTTATTTTTCAAGAGATGGCAGTAGAAACAGCCAGGTCCCATCCACACTGTTAGCAGCACCTTAACTGGACTACACTGCGCAGTGAGTGCCTCCTTCTCTCCAGACTAAACAGCCCCAGTTCCTTCAGTTGCTCCTTGTAAGACTTGTTCTCTAGATCCCTCATCAGCCTCACTGTCCTTTTCTGGACACGCTCCGGCACCTCAATGTCCTTCTTGTAGTGAGACGCCCAGATCTGAACACAGGACTCGAGGTGCGGCCTCACCAGTGCTGAGTAGAGGGGCACAATCACCTCCCTACTCCTGCTGGCCACACTGTTCCTAATACAAGCCAGGACGCCGTTGGCCTTCTTGGCCACCTGGGCACACTGCTGGCTCAAGTTCAGCTGGCTGTCGACCAACACCCCCAGGCCCTTGTCCACCAGGCAGCTTTCCAGCCACTCTTCCCCAGATCTGTAGCGTTGCATGGGGTTGTTGTGACCAAAGAGCAGGACCCGGTATTTGATCTTGTTGAACCTCATACAGCTGGCCTTGGCCCATTGATCCAGTCTGTCCAGATCCCTCTGCAGAGCCTTCCTATCCTCAAGCAGATCGACACTCCCATCCAACTTGCTGTCATCTGCGGTAGCTATGAACAAAAACTAGCCTACCATATTAAAAAATTATAATGGGAAATTTTATTTCTGGACCAATTTTATAGTGTCCAAAACTATGTTTGACTTATTTGTGAAGGTAAAATATGAGTCTTTCCTATTTAATTGTAATATAAATGAATGTAAAAATAAATACCTCTAAAATTATTGTATTAGCAGATCTTGACCCCTATTATAAAAAGACATTGAGATGGTTTTCAGATGAAAGCAGTAATATATAGCAACTTTATCCTGGATATCAAAACACAGTTCTGTTTTCATATATGATGCAGCTGCCATGAGTTTACTTAATAACCTGAAAGCTGTTGGACAGTTTGTTAAAATTGCTGTCCTTTAACCATCTCTAAGGCCTTCATCAGTTTGATGCAGTATCTCAGGTATGTGTGGAACACTGACTACTTGGACTCCACATTACTTTGCACTGCTGAATTGCTATGGTATCAATTCTACAGTTACAAGGACTTAGAGACCTGCACAGAAATTACGTGGGAAATCTGTTAAGTGAGCACCTATATCCCGTCCCTAAACCCATGAACAACTCGATCCACTTGGTGCCAATGTGCAGTTACCAGAGATTCCCCTTTCCTGAGTTTTTCAAGACAGATGCTTTTCATATTGTTGCAAGACTATTTGTCCCCAGACTTCCCCACTGATGCATGCTGAAGGGAAAGAAGAGCTGCTGTCATGGCACTATAGTACTTCTAGAGATAGAGTCTGGACTCAGATAGGAAGATGATGCTCTGTCAGCAAATATGCTTTAAAAGAGGGATTAGCATATCAGCACTGAAAAAGTGCAAAAAATTCTGTGCAGTAGAAGATATGCATATGTATGTATATTTCTCTAACTCATGAATGAGGGGAAAGATCTAGGAAGAGAAAAAATACTGGCAATACTGAGTTTGTGGGAGGACACAAATCTTCAAGCCCTCTTACAAGGCACGTATCCAGTCTTGGCCCCGTGCTTCTGAGAGAACTCCGCTGTTCTCCCAGAGATCACCTAGCACGCAGAGGTCTGACAGTTTGTTACAGTATATGCCGTTTCATCACTTGCACTATGAGAAGGTCCCAAAACAAGGACCCAAGCCACCAGTTTCAGCTGTGCTCCTAATTACTATTCCATCCTTTTTCTGGTGAAGTCAGGGAAACCTTTGCCACTGTTTTCGAGGGGACCAGAATTAGACCTTCTGTGACCAAAAGTCCTGCAGTTCAAGAATACATCTGTATATTCAGGCCATTTTGTTTTCAGACTCATTCACAGTGTGCCTAAGTTAAATGTCCTGCAGTACAGACAAAATACTTCTAGGTTATCAAAAGAATCAGTGACATATCTGCACTCATACACAGCTGCAGCAACTGTCCGGAAGCCATGTGATTTGCTATATATTTTATTTTAAGTCATAACCTTGCTTATAAAAATTTGCTCTGCCCTTGTGTAGTCTGTTGTGTTGGTTGTAGGCTTTTGGTTTTTGTTGTTGATTTCTCAAATGAGCTTTCCTTCTTGCACTGGACTGCTTGACATGCACAGCACAGCAGTACCTTTGACTGGAATGGTAGTTGTACAGAGAGAAACGTAGTGCTGTCATCTCCCCTCCTTCTGGGAGTGCTTTGCAAAAATTGCTTTTCGTGAAAAGAAATCGTTCTATCTTCTTAAGGGTGTTGGAATTCAAGTAGTGAAAGACTAGACGGAAGGTTATTTAAAATGTAATCTCTTTGTTTAAATATTCACATCTCTTAAAAAGAAGAATTTATAAAAGTAATGCATGTTTAAAAAATAATAAAATATAACTTTTTCAGATGCAGTAGGTACTTTTTAATAAAATCATGCATTTGAGAATGAAAGCCATCTGATATTTTTTGTAGCAATTGTTATCTTTTTCTAAGGCGAATGTAAGAATATCTTTGTCTTCAGGAAAAGCACTTCAGCATGAACTTTGAATCCCAGCCCCCAGCCATCAACCTCTTCCTAGATTAGCTGAGTGCATTGGGTCTATTTAACCATTAGCTTTTATTGAAGGATAGATGAATATCAGTCCCTGAAGAATAGTGAATTAGCTACTGCCTTGTAGCAAAGCATTTTCTCTTTTCACTCTACAATAGATCTGCTATAAGCCCAGCTTTTCATGATACAACTAGCAAGTAAAGTGGCAGGTCTGGAGAAGAAAATGGAAATCTTTTGGAAAAAAAGAGCCTAATGTGCTAGGGCTCTTGCTTTCATTTTAGTAACCTTAGAATAAGGTGATTTTTCCAGAATAGACTTTTATGATGAAAGGATTTGACTGATACTTAGCTGGTCTAAAAATATTCTAGTGAGTATTAAACAACATATGTTTAATAACATATAGAAAAGAGATAGCATCCCTTTGGAAAAAAAAAGAGTCCAAAATCATTGAAATGAGGGACGCAAAATATCAAATATGGCCACATGAACCCTGAAACAAAAACATGAAAAATTTGATAGAGTATTTACGGTAAATGAAATTATGGATTTCTGTTGCTGTGTCTATATTTATCCCACTTATTTTCCCTTATTCTTTCCCTCCATATGAGGCCAACTGAAATTACATCAGTTTAAGAGAAAAGATGAGTCAGAATTACGGGCTTTTTCATTTATTTGGAAATATCTGTGTTTACTTTGAAAGAAATATATTAAGGCTATACTCTATTCTGTGTTAGCTCTCAGCTAAAGCTCACACAGATCTTGGATTTATTTCTTTTAAAATTGAAAGGATATTCTTGTTACGCCAGCATAAATAAATCTCTGTGTTTTCTTCAACAGAGAACTAACAGAAAGAGGGACGAAAGGAGCTACAGACGATGATGCCTCAGTCCCTGATAACTGCAGCACTAAAAACCTTAGAGGCAGAAAACAGATGCTGTAGAGGTAGAAAAAAGAGCTCTCTGGGCACTACAAATTCTTTCCCCACCTTTCAAGCATCATGGCCCTTCAAATTTAGTCACTTTGTATTTTAGTGGTAGTGGGCAGCATAAAGAGAAAAAACCCACAAGACTGCTAGCTTGCATTTGAAGCAGAGAAACATGAAATAGCCTCAGGAATGCAGTGGAGTGCATTTTCTCATTCTCCAGCAATGATCAAGACAAGTGACCACATGCCAGTGCTGGAAAAAAGGGTTTAGTGGAAAGATGCAGGAAGGGAAAAAGACTGATGTGCTGGGTTTATTTCTCCAGCAACTTGTTGTCACAAGTGACAAACTATAATATTTCTCGACAACAGTTACCAATGTACCAACTTTTTAAAAATCACCATGCAGATATGAAAGACAGAGGAGAGAGACGGCTCAGGTGTCCTGTGACATGCCTGGGGATGCTGGATGGGCTGTCATATAATATGAGAACTCCTTGTGATCCTGTATCAAATGCCAATTTCTGTCTTGTTTTCCTTGCGCATTCACATCACTGGCCAGCACCTTTGCTGGTTACTCCATTCTCTCTTGCTTGATGAAAGCACTAAAAGTAGAAATCCCTCAAAGAAACAAAGAAGACAGATCCATGCTGGGAAGGACATATTCTGTCTCTGCAGGTGAAGGGAGAGCTCCTGTAGCATCCAAATGGTATGGGGCAGAGAGGCTTAGGTCCCAGTGACACTGTTTAATTTAGGCCTGACTGCTTTGTACAGACAGCGCATGCCTGACTGACGACTATGCCCTTGAGGAGGAGCTAATGGACTGATAAAAGGGGAACATTCTGCCCAGAAGCTGGACGATTGCCGAAGAAGCATGAAGTTAACAAAAAATCTAGGGTAACTAGGGAAAAGTTAAAGGTGGCAGGGGCAGATCGCAACCACTGACTCAATTCAACACCAGAAAGACTGCACCCTGCCCCAGCGTGGGAGCGTGCATAGTTAAATACAGAAGGAATATACCCTTAAGATGAGTGTATAACGCGATGAACCAGTCACAATGCAATGAGTAATTTCTTTGGTTTTGTAAGAGCATATAGTCCTTGTGACTCTCCTCAGCTGTGTGCTGGTTATATGGAATATCACCTAGCACCCATCGCTGCGCACTCAACAAAGACAATACATGTGCTCTGTGTGTATACTGATGTATCACACGCTGGGTAAACAACCCCACTTTTGGGACAACAAAAAGGGCTTGGTCATATTCTGTAATCAACCTAAGCTCAAAGGTCTAGGTTTAATCCACGTGGCCTTCATGACCTGGGAATCTACGAGCCCAATCTAGCAGCCCAATTGCCTTCGGAAATATCTCACTTTCTTTTTCTAGATAGAGACTCGGGAAACCAGAGGCTGCAGATCTGGTGTCATAGGTTGGTTCCTTATAACAGGCCATTTTCCACTGGGTGGGTTATAACATGCTCAGTGCAAATGGGCAAGATTTGTCAATAAATTAGAAATAAAAACTCAGGCTCACAAATATTCTATTTGCCCCAACTTCTCTGTAATCTTACCCTTTCCTTTTGTGCTGTAGATATAAAACCAAAACAAAGTGGCCAAACCCACTTCTCATTTACTGCACAAAAGTGAAAGTAATAATGAAAATGTTGCTTCTGTTCTGTTCGGCAGTTTAGGGAAGTACAGTTAACTTAGTGTTTGCAGTTTCTTGCTTAGCTTTAGCTAAATCCATGGTTGAGGAAGTACGAAGTGCATCTTGCATGGTAAATATTGGACTATGATTAGGCAAAGCCTGCGTGTGGCAGAGGGGGAAAAACACACTATAATAATATTTCAAGTGGCAGAACAGATAAATTTGAGTGTCCACTTTTGAAGGCATTTGTTTACGTACGTCACAGAGTGTTAAACTACATATGGAGCAACAGAACAGCATGTTAGTGACAGAGATGGAGACAGAAAGGAGTGGCTATGCCCTGAGATGCTCTTTTCATCTAGCAAGCAGTTGGGTCCTGCTCAGAAGCTGCTCCAGCTCACCCAGCACACCTGGCTTTGCACCTTACAGAGCGTGGCAGCCCTCAGCCCAATCCTGAACAGGATCTTTGAAGGCAACCATGTGGGGTAGTAGAAGAGTATCTCGGATTCAAAATGGGCTCAGACCTGTGTTTAACTGATAGTGTAGAAATCTCTGTTGTGTCATCCACTGAAACTAACCCATGCATGCATCAGAAGCACAAAAACATTCTAAGGTCTAAAGATGAGCCTAAGATACTAAGCAGTATATCAATATATCAGCCTAGGCCTTTCTCTAAACTAATGTTTAGGATTGGCCTGCTTTTCAGATGAATTAAGTTTGAGTTACACTTATCTACAGTACCAGAGTGAAGGGTAACCATTAATAATACAAGCATAAACAGAATATTACTGCCCAGGGAAGGAATATTACTGTATGGGAACGAGGAATCATTGGTCAAAAAAAAAGAGTTCAGTGCCTTCCAGAATTTACTCGTGTTGCCTCGTGACTGATTAAAACCCAGACAGTGAATGAAGCAGACCTTCTATGGACACTAACACTGTGCTATTGGATGCTTCTGAATATCAAAAGGTTGTAGTAGAGCCTTGACTCCATAAAGGCTCCAAGGTCTACTTATTTCATCTTCAGGGACAATCAAAGAGTTACTAAACCATGAGATCTGAACATATCCACAATAGAAAGTTTTATTTCATAGAATCAAAGAATCATAGAATGCTTTGGGTTGGAAGGGACCTTAAAGACCATCTAGTTCAAACCCCTCTGCCAAGGGCAGGTATACGTTCCACTAGACCAAGTTGCTCAAAACCCCATCCAACCTGGCCTTGAACACTTCCACTTTCAAACAACGACACTGAAAACTATAAATATACACCAGTAGTGATCAATAATAAACAGCAATTTTATTTTTTAAATAAACTTCACTCCCTTACACACACACAGGTTTTAGCTTGGAAAAGAGTGCAAAGACATAGAAATATTTCATTAAAATGGCAACAGAATTCCAGTAGATTGATATAGAGGCTGCTAGCCTTAGAAAAATAAGACAATACATTACCTTATTCTTTCTCTTGTTTGGTGGCAGCAACAGGACGCAGCAGCTAAGTAGTGACAGAATCATTCCTAGTGACATCTGGCTCCTTGGCAGGTTCCTCTGGCAGCTCTAGAGTCCCCTCTAGGCTTGTCACATGGTTAGTTTGTTGATGGGTTGCCTACAGCTTCAGATTACTTGATAAAAATCATTATAAAGCATCTGAGGCATGTGAAATTTTTTTTGAGTTGTATCATCATCCCTTTGTCCAACATAGCTAATGTTTCTAAGATTGAGCACATGTTGGAAAACTTTGGGCACAGTAATTCCCAGATTTGTGATGAAACATGGGCATATTTTTGTAAGTACATTTTGGCCATGTGTACCACTTTCCTCATCCATGAATTGCTGTGAAGCCAGTATTCTTGTCTGAGGGCTCTGCTGCACAAAATACAGTCCACACAACATAATGGGAAAGCTTAAAGGGACTAGATTGCAGAACAACTAGAACGATCAAGTGGCTGTGAAAGAAGTAGCTGCTATATTCACCCTCAAACTTCAAAAGGCACTGGGTTAATCAAAAAGGTAGACACTGTGGTTACTACCATAAGTGACATTTACTGTTATTGCTATTGTGTTCTTGGGTAGACATAGTTTGAGACTTTCCCATCTATTTAGATAAAAACACATATTATTTTCTCATGCAGAGGCCACAAGCCAGTTTTATCATCTTTTGCCTGAATTTTCATCCTTCTTTGCAAGCTTTGATTAGCTTCATTCATCCTGGGGACTCAGGGGGTAAGAGACTGGCCTTTTTGCAGCACTTCCTGGCTGTTTGCATGTCCGAGATTCCCTTCAAGCCATTGCAAATGACTGCTACATCTTCCTTGGTGTTTTCTAAGTCAGTGGTTCAGAATCCTTGATCCTAGCCTTAGGACTGCAAAGAGTAAACCTCTCTAGCTTAGAAGGAGCCAGGTAGGGATATTGGGCAGTTAACATTACTTCCCTCACAAAGAAGCTTAATCTTTTATTTGTTTTTTCCTTTTTCATTTTCTCCTTACTCTTCTCCGTAAAAATCCTCATTTAATTATCCCTGTGCCCTCGGGCAAGATACAATCACACTGGTAAACTCAATGTTTGACATAATATAATGAAGCCAATAATTTGGAACATCAACACCAGCATGGTCTATGCTGTACTCCTTGCTGCACCATTGGCCGGTGCTATTTTAATATATATGTTTGGAGATAATATTTCTTTTAAATGCAGTTTTTCCTAGAAGATGATATAGCTTCAGTTTTGTGGCTGTGCACACTGCAAAGCCTATATGCTTTTAAAATATGCAAGGAATTTTGTAATCTTCTTCCCAATGTAATTAGCTTAATCCCGTAGTCCAACACATAACAAGTGAACAATTTGAAAACTAACAGTCAGAGCATGTCAGCTAAACATAACAGTTTCTGCTGAGGTAAGAATATTGATCTGCTGACAAACTACTTCTAAGCAGCAACACCCTGCATCACTATGATGCTCCTCACAACAGTAATATCTATCCCTAAGCCCATGCCCCTGTCGAGGGGACGGCCTACAGCTTTGTACTTCACGCTTGCATGGACGCTGAGGGCTGAAGCTGCTGTGGTGGCACCCTGCAAAATACAGACTGGAAGACCCTAGCTAGGCAAGTTTGTTTCCCTTCAGCCCTGGAAGTTTAAGGCTGTAGGAAATGCTGCTCACCACTTCATTCACAGCACATACAGCCAAAAGCAGCATCTAACAAAGAGCTGTGTTTGGGATTGTGCTTCAAAAATTAACTGATATAAGGTAAACTCATGCATATTTATTTGCTTTGATTAAACTCACATATCCACCAACTTTTTTAGAAGTAACAGTTCAAAACTGTACAATAGTTTAATTATGTCTATTTCCTACTCATCCTCCAAATCTATGCAATGCAGCATCATTTATTAGTCTGCCCACTGAGACTGCTAACAAGGTCACTGATTGATACCAGAGCCTTCTCAGTGTAAGCTGTGAAGTCTGAAACACCCTTTCAAATAAGATCAGACAGGCTTTGTCCCTGACTACTTGCAGATCACCGTCAGTCACTGTTCTTTGCCAATGTATTTATTCTTCCCACCACAACAATTTCAGTAACCTAAGAGATTTGGAAATGTTTCAGTAATGTACAAGATCCAAATCATCTAGAACTGAAAAACAGTTTCATGAGCTCTCGTTCTAAAATGTTGATGCTTTTTCACTTTACACATTTCAGAATGATATGTTCTGGTCTTTAGAATTTAAATCAGATTTTACGTTTTGAAAACATACATGAAATTTTCATTCAACAAAATTTCATTACTAAAAAAATTCATTAGCAACTTTCATTACTCAAAATAGTAATATAAATTTAAATATTTAATTCTAGCATATGAGGATATACTTTACTCGTAGAAAACACTGCAGTCATGTCAAAGTTTGCGAAAATTGACGCAGTGCTCAGATTAGGGATCTCAATAGAAAGAAAATAATACCCATGGAACAAATGTCACTCTATCTCTTCATAAGGAAATGGGAGATGAGGTTTAAGATTAAGACTAACCTTAAAATCCTAGCTTTATTTGTACCCCCTATTTCCCTGATCCAAGGAAAACACCCTTGTTAAAACTGGCAGTAACACTGGAGATTTGCGCTTTTTCAAGCCCCATGCTCCACCTATTTCCGGCCTTGCAGTGACCAGAAGAAGAAACAGCATGAAGGCTACTCTAATTTGTATTCAACTACTAACATGTAGTAAGGAAAGCTGTAATTTTAATTAAAATGTAACTCTCATCAACAATCATTATCAGGTACGCATAGGCAACATCAGTCAATCACTTGTAATTGGTCTTATTCTCAGCTAATTGCCATAGATCTCTCAGGGTAAAAAATAAGCAGATTCACAAAAACATGGGTGTTGCAGGAAGTCAACTAATAAACATCCAGGGAAATGGTGAAAAGATTCAGTGGGGCAGTTCTGCAAATGATTATGGTCACAACAACTTGTGGGGACAATTCCATGTAAGTCATGGGGACAAGAATTGAGCATTATCTGGATAGAAACCTACGTGGGTATTCGGTGTCTCACTTTCATTGGGGCTCGACGGTGATGTCTGGTAGCAAAGTGGCTCAGAGTGCTACCTTTCTGGTAGGTCTTTTGACAATTTTTGAAGGTATGTCTCTACCTAACCTTGCAAAAGATAGCCATTTTACATTAGTTCTGTTTAATTCTTTTCTCCATTTATTGCAGTCTCACTGACTCATGCTAAAGAAGTGGAGTGCTTTGCAATCAAAATATCGAACCATAAAAAGGTCAAAATTAGTTTAGCATGTTACCGTAATTTCCAAGATTGCATTAATACTCCAAATCCTGATGCCCTGTTCAGTGAAAAAAAATTATAATACTAAATGTAAAACGCACAACAGGATTCCACTCTCTTGATAAGAGGCCACAAAAGATTGGCAAATGATCCCATAATTACAGAGTAAAATGTAGTACAGAGTTTTGTATAAGAGAACATTAAATTGGGGAAGTCAGGCATTTAAAACTAAAGATATAAAGTTAGAGTTATGTTCCAGCATGGCACTGGGGAAACATGCGCTAATTGACCCTTCTCTGAGCAGAGTGGTTAGACTAGTTGATCTCCAGAGGTCTCTTCCAACTTCAGTCATTCTGAGATTTTGTGATTCCTTCAAATATACCCCCTCTGCACAGGCATTATATATTCAGACATAATTACAAGGTCTCGTGCTATTATTTTCCACAAGAACCCTGACCTGTTGCGAGACTGATCTAAAGCTCACTGAAGACCACAGGAGTTTTTCCAATGGACTTCAGTATGCTTTAGATAAATTCCACAATTCCTATGGTGGATGGTATCTTTTGAATGAGCAAAAAAGACTGACTATTGCTTTGAAACAATAATTATCACAGCAGCACAGAGAAAGACAGCAAGGAGTACAATTGCTGTCAATGCAAATGTTATTAAATTTATCAATGGTTAGAACATTAAACAAATCTAATTAATTGTTAGTTAACCAGTATATTAAATACTACTTTTTATTCACTGCTCAGTGAGTGAAATCCTTCATTTATGTCTGTATTCAATACATGACATTATCTATCTGCCCATTTTGAATCAGGGCTTGCTCTGAATTACTTCGGTATCAATTTCAATTAATTTATTTACCTTCATCTGAACTGTTCCAAATTTATGCTGATCTGAAGGTAACAGAACTGGGCCCATGATCAGGGAGGAATCAGCCGTGCTCTTATCTCTGTCATGATGGTAGTGTGTGTAGTGAACATGGAAGTTAGTCGTGCATAAGGATTTATTCAAGGTTTGCAGTGCTGCAAGCTGCCAACATAGCATTCAGTACTGAAAAAGCTTTATAATAGTTGACTGGAATGACCTCTGTGAAAATAATGAACAATAAGGTATTTCTTCTTTGATAGCTACTTAAGTTTTACTTTGCCTTTTGATTATTTTACTTACATGTCAATTCTTTCTCTCCCTTCTCATCTAATGCAACATCTGGTAATACTTTTGAGATCCAACTCTCTGTCCAGTGAGTGGTGTTTCATGTAATTATGTTTTTCCATCAGTCTGTGTTTCTATAAAATACCTAGTTTAAACAATAGTCAGTAAAAAAAAAAAGTGAAGAATTGTTACTACTTGACTCCAGGGAACTGGGGAGCCATTACTGAATCTTGAAAAAACATTCCTTATTGCAGAAAGCACAGTATACTTTCTGAATTTGAGTCCAGTTAATTTGCTTTTATCTTTTGAATTTGTAGACATTTTGTGGAAAGTCTGACAGAAGTTGATAGAAGAAAGCACCTTAGTTTGCCTCACGCTCATCTCTTTCTGCTTCCTACAATTTCTTACACTTGCTAATTCAGTTTATCTCAGCTCAGGTATTGAGTTCTTGGCAGAAAGACTGCTGATCTGCCCTGTAACGTGAAGTCAAAAGCAATAGACCCTCAAACCCTGATTGTGGTCTCTGGCAGCTATGCAGAATAGATCTTTCATGAGGGGAGTAGCTACTGCTGAGTGCCACTGCCACAAAAAGCTGGCATTTTCTAAGTTTATCAGCCAAGTTAATTGACCATTACAAAGCTTTCAGAAATATATTGAGTGCTGCATAGCGGCACCAAAAGCATATTAAAGCTTCCACTGAGGCAATTTTTTAGATTTCAATACCGTGAGCAAGCTGTGCATCTTTTGCTAGAGATTCAAGGCTTTTTTTTCTTGGAAAAGAATACAAGTTTTTGTCTTCAGGATATCATGAATCTAGAAGTAATGAAAGTTTTAAGGCTAATGGTCTCTTGTCTATAGGGAGTATATTTTGCTTTTGTCTTGTACAAATAACATGTATATGCCAGTATGTTATATAACTGAAAATTTCTGACCAGAAGTATTAATGCTCAGTAGTTTATTTTACTTTTCTGCACAGAGGGAAAGATACTGAAATGGAATTCCCTCAGTAACAGTAAACTAAAATTGTACCACATTTTATTTTGATGACACATTGTATTATTTCAGTTGCCTTTTCACCTTATCTTCCTAGTGGAACAATTGCCTTTGGAAGACTGAGTCATATAATGAAAAGCAAGAAGCACAGGAACTCAGCCAGAAGATACTTCAGAGTCAGATAAATAAACAAGGAATTGCATTTTTTATAAATTCCAAATGGTAAAATATTGCTAGTATTAAACAATGTAAGGCAAACTTCACCTTGAACATACACAAAATTTAAAAAAATGAAGAGGTAACTAAACTGGAAAAAGTATTCCTATTCACTTTTGAATAACAAGGTTCACAGATCCACTGCAGTGAGGATTTTAGCTGCTGTCAAAACTGCAGACAGAACCAGAGCTGTTAGCCCATGAGCTGCAGGAGCCTGCTAGCTCATCTCCTGATTTTGTCCCTAGATGAAATAACTTCTACCATCAGAATAATTTAAGGCAAATTTCTTAAATTAGGAACTGTGTTAAGTCTACGATAGGAAAAAATAATGAGTTGTTTTCAAAGGAGACTAGTAATGGGTTACATACTGGCACTATTATGATATGTAGGATTCTTGCTCTGTGCCTTATTTTGCATCATCATGTCACAGTGATACTTTTGCATAGTCTTTCTGTTGCTAAGAAGAAATGTGAGTGGAAATGGCTAGGTACTGAGCTTCAGCATCCTCCAATGTTTCCAGCACCTTCCAGAAGAATTCAAAAGGATCAAAAGATAACCAGAGAAGACTTGGAAGTTCTCAGAGATGTAGAAGCAAATAATCTTTATGCTGCATCATATTTACATGCTTTCAATGGGATTGCAGCACATTCATCTGGTGGAAGATCTTAACTATAGCTGTCATCTGAGACAAATTATAATACATATATTCCTGTTTTGGGTTTTTTTTTCATTACTTTAATTACTCATACTTTTCATTACTTTCCTCCTTCACTGCATTCATCCTTGCCAACCACTGGACAGATCTCACTGATAAGGCACAAGTCAGATGAAGAAAGGTGCAAGTCTGAACTAACAAGAAAATCCTGATCTGTATTTGCACCATGGGAAAAGGCTGAGAAGTAGCAGTCTTGGGTTAGAAAAGAAAGGAGGAAGGCAAGAATTTGGAGACAAAGGCGTAGTTCAATACTACTCTTCTCCAACCAACCGAATCTTGTGATGGCCAATGTTAGTTAGTCAATGGTTTAGACAAACACTGGACAGGATCTGATTTACATGATCAGTGGTGTAGCAAATATTGTTCTGCCATGTCATCTCTTTCTCATTAACAGTCAAGTTTGGATGTGGGGATAACTCGCAGATTATTGATTTACCCCTAGGAAAGGCATGGCTTTTTCATGATCCAGGCTGCTTGAAATTATCTTTTTCTTCCATGTTATGCTGTACGGATAAGATCAGGACAAGTGTTTTTCCTATAGCAGGCTGTTGTGTGTCATCCCTGATTGGGAAACATCTCAGCAAGTAGAAATGGGAGACAAGGATCATAGCCTGCCACTGCATAGGACTATCATGTCCTGTGCTTTCCACTCCACCACTTTTGCCTGTTGGAAATATGACAGTCCTAGCAATCTGAATCTCTTTTTCCCGTGAAGAATTTCCACGCGCTAGGTCTAGATCTCTTTGATTTGTCTGTGATAGTGCAGACTGTCATGAAAGAATGCTAGCAGTCATTAGTTATCATGTATATTTGGTCTACTAATCCATGATCTCTAAGCACACCTGAAACTGGTTAAAATAGTAATAATGTGTGTGGTGCTGCTGCCCAGAACTTGAAATTCTTCTGTTTTCTTCCCAGAAACTCCAGCAACTACATGTCTTCTTTTAAAAAATGTCTGGGAAGGTGGAAAGTCCTTATCTTTATTACCATTAAACTTTGGGTGAGGAAGCCTCCAGCTACTGTATTATCCATAACCTTTTTCTTAACAGAATGTGTGGTCAGAAAGGAAGACAAAACATAGTAAAACCAACTGTTTTCCAATACATTAGGTCAGATTTCCATATTTCACTTCTCTGTTCTGTTTGCAGACACAATCTAATCCTAATATTCCACAAAGACAAAACTCACAAGCTTCATCAGGATTGTTCCTGCTAAAACAGGAACCTGCTAGATAGGCAGTTTTCTAAGGAACAAATCGTTGTAGCTCAGTGGCATAGAAGTGGTGGCATGAATAGTCAGAATGTTTTTACTGTAGAATTCAAGGCAATCTGTAGACCAGCAAAGATAATCATATCTTGAATATAAATTCTGAGAACTGACAATGATTGTAGACAATACTTTGCTGTCATCTTTCATATGGCAGTCTCTGAATTATAGAATAATTCTAGTTGAAGGGATTTCTAGAAGTCATGTAGTTCTACTCCTGCTGTTGCACCAAAAGCAGGGACAACTTAGGTCAGCTTGCGCAGGGCCATGTGCTGTTCAGTTTTGAATATCTCCAAGAGTGGAGGTCATGCAACATCTCTGGACAAGCTGTTCCAATGTCTGATCACCCTCACTGTGAATTTTTTGTTCCTAGCATCTAATCATAATTTCCCATGTCTCAACTAGTTTCTTGTCTCTCTTTGTTTCGACAATAAAGACATCAGCTCAAATGAAAGTCAGACTTTTTTTCATGTCAGTTCCTTCAAATGTTAGTCTTCTACTACTCATTCTGGGGGTAATGTTTAACACTGGAGATATTTGCAATTCCCAAAACTACCAAGGAAAAGAAAAATTCCTAGGAAAATAGGAAACATGAATGCTATTAAATCCAGCTCCGTAAGTTCAGAAGTTAAATATACATTCCATGGGAAGAAACAGGCTTGAACAATTTTTCAATGTCTGGACAGAAAGACAAAAATTGTCAAAATGCTGAAGCTTTCATAAGAAATCTACATGTAGCACAAGTGATAGTTCAAAACCAGACTGCATCAGATACATGGCTTTGGATTTACCACCGTCGATTGATTACTCAGTTTCATCTGTCAAACCAACTGTCAGCTAAGAGACAGGTCACTGAAGATGGTTAACAACCATTTCAGCTTGTCCAAGTAAATGAAAGGCCAGCTTTTTTTTTTTTTTTTTCAAAGAAGTAAAATCAATTACAAATATTTTTATAGTTTCAATAGAGAAAGCTGACAGCAATTATACTTTGTATCTTCTGTGTGGCTTTGATCCAGGTGACTCAACTAGTAAATGAGTTCACAAGTACACAAGGGCTAATGGACAACCCAAGCTTACACATGCTGCAAAAAAAAAGTTATTTATTCATGTCTAGGTAAAAATAATTAAAGCCTTTTCAGATTAACAATTCATTCATGTTCATTCAAATGCTTTAATAATGCAAATGTTTTAGTGTCATGAATATATTTATCCATATATATGAGAGAAATAAATGAGTTATTCTTTTCCAGACTCAGTGTTTATAGTTGCAAGGTTAAAAAATAGCAGTACGTGACCTTCAGTTGCATATGTCTGGCAGAAATCAAGATTTAAGGTGGCCTTTCTAATGACTCTGCACAGCCTTAACTTTCTATTAAATTTCTGTATTGTAACCCTGAGATGGCTGGGGACAGTAAAACTAAGAGTCTATGTAAGTAGATCCACTGCGTTGTTAATTTCTTTCAAGAAATGACCGCCTTTGGCAGAGTGCTTTGTAGGTTGAGAAGGACCGCTGCTTACCAGGTCTGTCCAGTGTTGGATCTAAAGGTGAAAGACTGACCATCTGCACATCATCCACATAACAAGAGGCTACTTGCTGAGAATAAAAGGAGAGTTCCTGACAAACAAGGAAAACTCTGAACTGTTATTTTTGAGAAGGATGCAAGATTAATCTCTTACTGATGCATGCTGAGAAGCCTTCTTTTGCAAAATTAGAAGCTGAGCTGGAAATAAATAAATCCTAAATAAAAGGGTCCCATACTGCCTGCTGACTTTTTTAGTGAGTTGCCACCTGCTTTGAGGGTCATGGTTGATGTAGGTGGATAGAAACGACATATTCACTATAACAGAAGCCAAAAATGTTAAGCTGGGCAATGGGAAGTAATAGGAGACAAAATGATTTGGGATGGCCACCTAAAGCTTCTCAATCTTCTCTGCATGTTTGGAAAAGCCTGCCCCAAACAACACTCTCCTAGTGCCCATTAATAAGTTGTCTAGTCTAGCTGCAAATATCCTAAACACAACCTCATAATATTTTCTAGGATATTTCCTATGGATCTGCATGCTACAGATGGGTCTGTGTCTCCACCTAAGATGTTTGCCTAGGTCTGTAGTGTTCTCCCAGGTTAAAAAAGGAAAGCTAAAGGGAAAGACTGTCAAAGTGCCACTCCGAGGTACAGACACATTGGTGCATGCTATAGCTGAGGTCTTGTCTAGGCTTCATATTGTCTGTTGCCCTCATGGCAAACTCGGTCTACAAAAGTGGGGTAGGGACTAGAAATTCTCCAAAGCCGGGCAGTCTTTATTTCTTGTCTCCTTTCTCTGTTTGTGTGGGAGCAACTCATCTGAGACTGAGCTTTCAGGCAAAAATATCTTTATTTAAATAGTTGCCTGAGCTCCCCAATGCACCTGCCAGGAAAGGGCAGTGACCAAAAGGCACTGATTTTTCTGTGTTTAGGCCATGGTGCAATTAACTGAACAGAGAAAAATAGATTTCCACAGTGAAAATTTTCTTCCCGCAGACTGAAGACTAGTCTTGGGATACATCTGGGAACTAGTCAGTTTTTTGACCCGAGCTGTTAGTCTAAAGTTTTAAGTTCAAATTTCAAAATTCTCAGAAAAGCACTTCAGATCAGAGAATTGGCAAGTCTAGGTCTTCCTGCCTGCTAGGAAGAAAAAAGCTGGTGGCGTCCTTACAATGCACAGAATTTCCCTCCTGCATGTGATGTCTCATACTGCTTTCAGTCTACTAGTAGCCTAAAATACCACTATAATAAACCCAGAGGCCCTAACATGAGAAAAAAAAATAGACGGATTCCAGCTGAGAGGCTTGGATATAAGAACAGCCTAGCATGTGCTAGCCAAGTGCAAGTAACTGTAGTCTTGTAATGATCTGTGAAATCTGTTTCAACTCCTGTGAGTTCTCTTTAATACTGCAGACTCTCATTGTATGTGTCAGACTCCAAACAGTAAATTGACTGAAGCTTTTGTCTATCCAGGTATCTTCATCTGCATAGAAGTAGAAAGTGTTACAGGGCTAACAGGAGAAGGCTGCGAGTCCCTGATGATCGCTGATTCATGTGGAATCACCACTGGATGAAGTAACTGGCAGCTCTGTGGAAGAGACAGCCTGGCCAAGAGTACCAGTAACTAATCAATTAGTCACCTGGCAAAGCAAAACAGGGGATTGTTTGTCAAGAGGAGTTGGAATTTATTTTTTCAAGGGCTTACGGCTGGTTGTTTTGGACTGGAGAAATGACAGAAAAGGAACAAGACATGGAAGAAAAAAACACACCAAAGTAGTAAAACTTGGAGGATTTTGACCAATCCTTTAAAAACACTGCACAAGAAGCAAATAAAACCTGCCCCAAACATCTGAAGAAGTTAGGAAAATGAAGCAGGGAAAGGCACATAGGCATTCTGCCTTTCTGTCGCATCTTCTGTGAGTTCTTTTCCAGGTTCATGGTTCAGGTTCAATAGGACGAGGTCTCTTGTTCCACATGGCCCTCTGAACTGAACTTGCAGACTAGTCAACATATGTGACGCCATGGGCAGCTGTTGCCAAGGCTTCGGCTATATAGTGCGCACATCCCCATTGCCCCTGAGAGTATTTGCCCCGTTTGCCTTCTGTGCCCTGTTTCAAAGCCCACACTGGCAGCACTCATATTTTCTCTACTAGCCAAAAAGTTTGTAGTGGCTTTTCAGGGCACTCAAAGTAGCGGAAGACACTAGAGAAATCAATACTCTAATTGAGAAACATATGCCTTTGTAACAAGAACTGTGAGGCTCAGCCCCCTCTGTGGGTCACACACCAAGGACCTAGTGCCACATACAGCATGCTGAAATCCTAGCCAAGCTTCTTTCCATCCCAAATGAGTGGCAACAGCACAGAGAGGAGGCTCAACACAGCTTCAGGAGAATGCACCACATCCCTCTCCATCTTCTCCCCGAAATGGTGAGGCCTTTCATTCACCTGGTACAGTGTGGTTCCAGTAGTGTGTGAGGTACCAAAGCCATGGAGCTGCAACAGCAGATAAGAAAAAACCTGTCTTTGCTCCCCCTCTGGCAGATCCATGCCTATATACTGAAGTGTCAGAATTGGCTCTCTTGTGGGAATCACAGAATCACAGAATCACAGAATGGTAGTGGCTGGAAGGGGCCTCTGTGGGTCATCTAGTCCAACCCTCCTGCCAAAGCAGGGTCACCTACAGTAGGCTGTAGAGGACCTTGTCCAGGCGGGTCTTGAATATCTCCAGAGAAAGAGACTCCACAACCTCCCTGGGCAGCTGAGAACCTGGAGGTTTTGGACTTCTCCCATAATCCATCCAGCTGGAACATGCTTATCATTATTGTCTCTGCATTGCTCCTTCTGTTACTTTAGAATCAATCTATTCTCATTTATGTCGTTTTCAGAAATATGAAGTGGGGGCGGGGGAAGTAAGCATATTGGTGACAAACTCTTTCTAAGCTGCCAACACCATGAAAAACGATTTAGCTGAGCGAATCCCAACTACTTTCTGCATTCACAGCACAGATGCAGAGTTAATGTAAGCCTTTTCAAAACCTGACACTGTTTCAATAAATGTGCACCAGGTATAATATACATGTATTGCATTTATAATTTGAGCTACTGTCCTTACCTATTAAGTATAAACCACATCTCAGTGAAGCTAATACAGCCTGAAATTTGGATAATGCTCTTAATTGTTAACGGATGCATTTTAAAAATAGATCTGCTTCCACTAAGATACTTCTTAGAGCCCCACAGAAACTCCAAAGTGTATCTGGACTGGTAGTGGGAGAGAATGATTTCCTTCCAGAGTGTCGGTTCAAATCCAGTCCAGACTGGTAGTAACCTGAAACTGTTGTCTTCTGGAAGTGATGTGATCGCTTGACTCCCTATGGACAAAAGTGCCCATTAGAAATATGCAACAGCTGGCATAAATCGGCTTCTTGCTGGCACTTGCAAGAGCAAGACAGGGGAAAGTGTATGGTTGAAATTTAAATGATTCCTCCCTCGAGGTGGTCTGGCCAGCACGGGTAGAGGCACTTTAATTGGAAAGGGAAATTTGAACTTTGTGCTTGGTGGGTGAATAAATGGAAGGCTTCGGTCTGTAGGACTGTTAGATTGGTAGCTTTCACAAACACTCAAATCAAATACGACAACTGAGTGGAAGAAATTAAGATGTAAATATCCAGGAGCCAGTGCCAAGCCCAGTGAAATCAGAAAACAGATTTGCACTATTTTGGTTCTGTGCCTCAAAATATATCAATACATCAAGATCTTGTTGCCTATAAAGATGGTTTGTCATGTTTTAAAAAAGGTGCAAAGAACCTCAAATTTTTATCCTGTGATCTGCCAACAAAACAGAAAAAAAAGACACAAAAAATGGCTTCTCCTGTAAAAAATTAGATATTTATGTAGAGAGGGGTTAATTGGACACTACTATTGCTATCAAGAGAAATTTGTCTCTGCTGAATGTGAGCACTTTTCTGAGAATTATAAGAAGCCCACTCCTGTATCTAGTCTGTCTACTTACTGATGAGTCATGTCAGTGAGGCAATTTATAGGGCCCTCAAAGTGACCAGCGGACAATTCATTGAAAACAAATATGAGGTGTTCCATAAGTTTATCCTGAACTCTTTTTAAATGCAATAGTCGAGACACATAGCAGCAGAATCTAAACATGTTGAACCTCCTGAGCTTGTAAGCAAATGAAGCTATTGCTTTCTGGGCTGGTTTGTCCACTGCAGAAGCTCTGACTCCGGCAGGGTTGGCCACTAGTACTAGGCTTCTCTGTCACCCAGGGCACCTGATGGCCTGGGAAGGCGAGCTGCTAGTCGTGGACAGCTGCTGTAGCCTAATGCATGTAGTCTGTACTCCTGACTGTCAATATGGGAAGCACCAGCTGTAAGGAAACATAAATTGTAGAGTTGATTTGGTTTTGCATATCAAATATGTGCAGCATATTATTTATAGATTCCGTTAATTAATCCTGATGAAATCATAATGAAAAGAACACTAACACTAATAGGTTTGGATGAGATGAAATTTCAGACCTTCCTGACATTCTAATTTGTGGCACATACCATATTAAAAAATAACCAACCAGCTTCCCCCTTGCAATACAAGCATTAGCTTCCCCAAAGGTAAAACAGAAGGTCAGCTTAGAAGTCCCATTTTCTACAATGAACAGCAGTGCTTTAAATGACATAGAACAGCATGCAAGTATTAGAGCTATTGTTTTCATAAAGCTATTCTGCTAGTGACTATTCATAGCCACCCTTTGGCACGTGATTCCATTCCCAAGCAGCTTTTCAATTTAGGTTTCCATAGACTACGGTTTGACTGAGTAGCTAGAAGAATTCATGCATGTACATTACAAAGTTTCATTATCCATTTTTTTTATTAATAGCATTCCTTACAGGATATGTTCTGTGACTGGGCCCAGATGGCATTATTTGCACTTCTTGGCTAATAAGGGTTCTCCACAGAGAGATCGCAGGGTTGCACAAAGTTACATCTTTTTATGAAGGCTCGGGAGAAGGCAGCTTTTGATAGCAAGCAGTTGGACCCTCGTCAAAGTTGCCCTGGTAGCATCAGTGGCTGTTCAGAGTATGAACTAATACCTCTTCTGGGCTGGTCCCAAGCTGGTCACTGACTGCCACGGGAGGCCCCTGGATACCCACTACAAGCCCCTACACACAAAGCTTGTGAGTAGCTGCTGATGCCAAATGCCAGGATTATACAAACAGAAATAATAATCCAGGGCTGAGTCCAGTCCATAAGACATATTTTTCAGCCAAGTTGGGAACTATTGTGTAATTTGTCAGCCAGACTCTAATACCTTTTTTTTAATCAATCCTTTCCTTCAGGGTGGTAGATAGTTCTAAGTGTCCCTTTTATCTTCTCTCTTTCAAACAAGACCATGTATGTCTATTTAAAATGCAGCTGACAAAATCAAAATGTACCTCAAGCTTTTCGTATCTGCAGATCTGATGCTGTAACACCTCCAGCTGACTAGATAAACTGATGATCGCATCAGAACAAATTTTCAGCAGAAAATGTAGAAGATGCCGTTTCATTATGCAGAGGTAGCGCACTGCTTATTCCAGGAAATTCTGCAGTCTCCTGAAAAAAAAGAAAAGCAATGAAGAAAGCTTGGAATAAAATATCCATCTTTGACTACCGTAGAAGGCAGTCCCCTGGGGTCATATTAAATGGCTCTGAAATGGTCTCCACTTTGCACTTTCTTAAAGTATGCACGAACAGGAGACTTGTATCACAGTTTATCTTTTGTTTTCTTGTGTATTTGTACTCATGGCTTGTGAAGGCCTAAAAATGAGTATGTATGATGCCCAAGTTATATCCATCTGTCACCAGCACTAAAGGCTGCTGCATTTAAATCACTTCAGCATACTGCTTTCACAGTGACTCAGCCCTGACAGGGGCGTCCACCCTGAGGGTGAGAAAATGATTCAGTATTCATTAGTCTACCTTAATGCAGTCTCTCCTCAGTGGGAGAATAGCCAATCATCTGCCTTATCTGTGGCTGTTTCTGTGATTTATCCACTGAGGACTGACCTACAATCAAGAACTTTACTTAAAACCTTTTGACAGGCAGTTAGTTGCCAGTCCAGAGATAAAGCTGCGCTAAATGCACCCATGCTAATTTCAGACTTTGCTTTTCTTTCATTCTGAGAGCTCTCCATAAAGTAAGAACAAAATAAATCAAGTATACTGCTTAGACATGTATGCTTTTTTCATAAATCAGAGATGTTCTGCTTTCTGAAGTGATCTTGTATGGTTTTTTGGGGAAAAAAATATTGAAAGAATGACACTGCTCATCACTTCAGACATGCGTGCCCCAACCCTGTGCAGGATTTCAGGATGCTCTTGTAGTGTAAAATTAAAGCATTAAACACCTTGAGCCTTCTGAGTCAAAACCAAACTTTTTTCATTTGTAAAGGTGGGAGAACAGACTCTGCTTAACTACAGAATGGAGAGGGAGATGGGTCGGATTCCAGCACACCCTTCTCAAATAAACCTGAAGCTGAAACACTTTGAAGACCCCTGCATCAAGAGACAATCTGAAACGCTTTCCAAGTGTGGCTTATTTGATAACAAGACACGAAGAAGGGGAATAGAGTGACAGATATGCCACCCCACCTATATAAACAAGTCTGCTTTCTGTTCTCTGTGCTGATATTTCCTTGCCAAACTTTTCTTGTATTTGTGGGGGAGAAGGGGGAAGAGAGAAAGCAATAAGCTCGTTTTTGTTTTGCTTTGATTAAAGACAGTCCCAAACATGATCTTTTCTTCCAGCCTGGGATATACTGTAGTTTCTGCAATAATATTCACAACAAACATTCTGAATCTCAGTAGATTTTCCCTGGTACATTTACAGAGCCTTTAATTCAGTCAATACCAGACATTTAGTTTCAGTTTAGAGAAGGCAGGACTGAGTGCCTCAGCCCAGAGTGAGGGGAAAATAAGCAGGATGAACCTAGAAGAAGCATCATTTTTAATGTGTCCTTTGGCCTCAGGTAAATTTGCATTCAGAAAGAGGAAAAAATATCACACTTTTTCTTGCCTAAGGGTGAAATTATTGGGCTCCCAGGGAAGCTAGATAGATTTTGAAGATTCAGGTGCTTTCAAATACCTAGTCAATTTATAGATAGCAGTTTTCCATATAATCCCATGATTGAAGAATGAATGAATCTGACAGCCAGCGTTTTGGTAAGGTAAGGATTCAGACTGATTTTTTTCCTATGTCAAATCAGTGTCATTTATTTGGAGAAAAATATCCCTATTCGAACTCAGTTTTCTGCGGTACTCCTGACTTCAAGAGTAAAAGTAGAGGGAGCAGCCCATAATTAATATAAGCATAAACATATTTTGATTTATATTAATCTCTCTCCCTTCTGCCAGGTCCAAGCACTATCAGATGAAGGTAGCATTAGCCATCAGAAAATGCTCAAAAAATTTTGAATGTCGACAGACCACATAAGTTGCGAGATATTTTTCCATTAACCTTTTCTTAAATTCAACACAGAGTTTCCCCTGGCTAAAGAGTAATATGTTTGTTTTGGTGGTTTTTTTTTTTTGGCTTTGAGGTTTATTTGGTGCATAAGAGGACTTCGGGCTGAAGACTAATGGTGGAATTCAGCCCATGTATGTGCACTCTACCAACTCGCTGACATTTGAATCAGTTTTTTTCTGATTGTTACTAAGTGTGATATATTTTAAGTCATTTAGGCTGTTTCCTTTCAACTGATAAAACTTACATTTCGAGTAGCTCTTTTAATTCTTTTGTGTGTAGAAAGTAATTTTCTGTACTGTATCTGATGGAGAACTGGGACTTCCCAATGTCCAGCAGCCAGTACACAATCCAGCACTCATGTCAAAAGGTCTAGTGAAACTTCTTGAAGCCTTGATTCCGATAAAAGCTTTAAAAATCTTATTTAGTAAGAGTTTACTTCTCTGTACAAGCAGTAGATTATTTGTATGCACCTGAATGTTGCCATTTTTAAGACTGCCAGACAAAGCCAGTTATAATGATTTGTATGTCTGGTATGTATTGGTATTTTTGATCCTTCTGCTTTTTAGATAAGCAGATGGGAAATGGATGAATGCTGTGAAGCTGTATGGAAGCATATGAAGCATATGGAAACATAAATAAAGCGGTGTAAAACAATGTGTTTAGCTAGCCTCCAATTTTAACTCCTGCAATCACTACAGCAAAAAGATTGGTAACACTTACTGATTAAGGCTACAAATGCAATAGTCAATCCATAAACTAAGATGAACTATGTAGAAAGGGGATTTTTATTTTACATTAAAAAATATCTAATTGTCAACAATTAAAGCCCTAGTGATATTTGAGTCAAAATCCCCAAACTGAGAAACTCCAAAGACCTTTTATGCATTGCTGAATGGCTTGCCCTTGTTCATATTTAAGTGCAAACATTGCCTTTGATTTTTAAGGTTGGTCAATAACTAAGACTATTAGAGTGCTTCTTGTGTTTGTTTCTCCTTAGGATGACAGAAAGTTATGCACATTTAATTTTTTAAGCCATACAGTAGCAGAAATTCAGTTATGTAGTACCTTTCACAAATGCTTTCTAACACGAATTTCATACGAAAGTTGCTCACACAAAGTTACAGAAATATTTGAAGCTGCTGGTAGTGCAAGGTCAATCTGGAGCAAGAAGCAACACCTAAATTTTTCCTTCATGACTTTCACCGATTTGGAGACTTTTTCTTCTTTACCTGGGAGTCTGGTGTTTTGTTTTGCTTTGGGGGATTTTTGTTTTCATCCTGACAGAAGAAAAACAGACTGTGCTTATTCTACCAACATATGAGTACTGGGATGGAAAAAAGAATTTCAGGAGGAGTTTTAAAGTGTCCTCAAACTAACCTTTACTTTTGTATGTGGGAATTAATTAAACACATGGGCTTTTCCCCAAGTTACCATTTTTTTGTCCAGAGCTGGAATTTATTCAGACTGTTATTTCAGTTTTTATCAATACTGTCTACTTTCTGGACTTCATCCAATGTCCAGTCAAGTTAGCATAATACTGTGGATACTCACCCGTATCAATTAAATTAGGGTCACACATTTTATCCCCCAAACAAGTGGAGTTGTGTGAAATACTTTGCCTCACAAATTACTGCTAAGCCATTTAAAAAAATCTAATTTTTTGGTGCCTCTTCAAGAAAGAAGACAACACTCCAAAGTCTTTCAGGAGATAAAGGAGTATCTGATGTGACATGTCTCCTCTCTTCTTCTGAACATGCATATTTAAATTTCCCTTTCATATTTTACTGAATCCTTCTGCTCATCACCTGACTTCCTAACCTGTCTGTCTGTATAAAATATTAAGGTGGACCATAAAGACTTAGAAGATTTTGCAATACATTATACAATCAATTCTCATGAGTACTTGTTTAGCAGGATTCAACCCTTTTTGCTTTGAACGCTTTCTTTCCTGTTGCTTGGGAGGATGAGGCTTAATTGTGTCATCACAGACAGAAACTGTAAAGTGATTTTGTCATCTAAAAACTGTGAAGGTCAGAAGGCATGTCTGTATTCAAGATAATGTAAAAAGAATATGATGTTAAAAATATAAAAATGATATGATAAAAATAAAGCCAGAGATGTAGAAGTAATGTTACTGTAGCCACTTCTTTTCCTCATAAGAGAAGGATAAAGAGAAATATTGCTCAACCCAAACTCTTCTTCTAAAATAGCAAAATAGAAAATTAAGACAAAAACCAGACCAACAGATTTTTATATATTCAAAACAGTTTTCAGGTCATTCTCTGAGTCCTCTGATCTCACTTCATGAGTGCTAGTAGTAGCAATTATTATCTTACCACTCACGTGAAATACTTTCCTGTGTGAAATCACACCAGCCTGTCGTAGTTTGGCTATGACCGGCAACAAAGGGCCCGCGGCCGCTCTATCGCCCCTCCCCCCACCGGGGTGGGGAGGAGAATGGGAAGAAAAAGGCAAAAACTGGTGGGTCAGGATAAGGACAGTTTAACAGAACAGCAAACGAAGTGAACAGTAACAATGACAATACTGAAAAGAAGAATATACAAAACAAACAGAGGAATGCAGAGAGCAACTCTCACCGCCCAGTGCCCCGCACACTCCAGAGCCGCGACTTCGTCCCCCTGCCCAGCTCCCCCAACCAGAATCCAGCACAGCGGCACATGGTATGGAATACCCTGCTCTGTTTGGCCAGGTGGGGTCAGCCCGCCCGGCTGTCTTCCCTGCTGGCTTCTGGTGAAAATGAACACTGTCCTGGCCAAACGCAGGACAAGCCTTACCTAACTGCTTTCTAAAGAGTATTCCTGTCTAAGAGTGGAAGGGAGGAAACCACTGATGCATCATGACTGCAACTTCATATTATGAAGGATATTCTGGTTTCCCTATGCATGAGTTGCCTCTTGGAGTAAGAAGTTCTGGAATACGCATTAGGTTGCAGATTGGAAAGGATCAGTTCAGAGTGTATTCACTACTATTACATTTACCATAGTTCTAGATATAAATAGCTATCAGTGACTCTCTTAGATGCTTGTAATTTCTTCGTGACTGTTCATAAAAAAGTCTGGTGTTCAGAATTTGACAGGTACTTGATAAGCTTTTCCATTTCCTCTTTGCGAGAGTTTAATTTCCTTTACTTATTTAATTGCTTGTATTTCCAAACTTTCAAAGCCTGTCCTCTTAAAAATGGATTTGCACAAAGAGAAGACAATCACTTCAGCAAATTTTGAATTATCCTGACAGAATGTAAATGTACATTTTTCAAGACTAAACCCAAAAAAGTCTTAGCCTATAGGTGTTCTGTTTAGTGTCTAAATGTTAATAGTTCACCTGCGGCTATAGTTCAGAATTATGGGCGCCCATCAGCAGCTATTTAGTCTTGACAGGACAGAGGAAATTCAGAGTCAAGTCACCTGACACAACTTGACAAACTTCCATGATGTAATACAAATGGGAGCGATCCTTTCATTTCAAGTAATAGAAGCGTTTGAGCATTGTGAAGGCAAAAAATTTTGGATTGACTTGTCTGTGAAGAAGACCTCATTTGCAGCGATGCAGTGTCTGCAGAGCAGAGATGTGGCACAAACAGGGTAAACCAGAGATCTTAACACAGTGGATGAGAGTGTTCTGAATACACGTAGGTTGTCTGCATTTTTTGCTTATTAATTCTCTGTGATAGTGACAGCATATGCTAATAAATGCTAAGAAATCACATGGCTAAATAGCACATCATGGTGATACAAACATACTGATTCTCTTCACTTTGAATTGCTATGGTTACAGTTGGTTACATAGCTGAAACATAACCAAACTGATAATTTCATATTAATGGAGTCAGAGTTGATTTTACATTGTGTACTTTCATTCCCCATGGTAACCATGAATAGGATGTATAACTTTTTTTAAAAAATGAAATTAATTGGATTAGGAACCAGAATTAAGAACCTGAAATGATAGCTTATTGATGTATCTGTATCCTCTGTGTCATAAAAATGAGTCATTGTTTCTGTGATTAGGTGAAGCAGGGATAGGATGTGTTCATGGGTACTCTATTTTATTAAATCTGTTTTTGATATGTAACTCCTATGTACTGAAGAGCCTAACTGGCTTCTGAGGGGGATTTCCATCTCTGAATTTAGATCTTGTACAACCCAGATTACAGCCAGCAGAGATCTGGGAAAAAAGGTAGTTATTCAAACACTTAAAATTAGTTTGAATTTAGACAAAGATCCACTGAACTTTGTGATCCTTGTCGACTCTCTTCTGCAGAATTTTTTTTTTAAATTGAAACTTTGCTACCGTTTACCATTTACCTACACCAGATTTTACATTTCCCCACAACCCAACTGCAGAACAAAAGACCTACCATCATACACATTGTATCATTTTATTAATGATATCTCTAAAGTATGTATGGATAAATAAACTAAAAATAATTACAGTCTCCAGTGCTCTCCTTTCTTTCAGTATGTGTTTCCTTCCACAGCCATCTTTCCACCTTTGACTCCCTCTTCAGGGTTTACATGCTGCTCTTTTGCTGTTATGACTGGCTGTAAATAAAGCAGATCACTATGTTACTTTCAGAAAATATCACCTGTCTTACTGACTTATCGCTCTCAATTTTTACTTCCTACAGAGATGTTTGAATTTACTGCTACTGATCTTGTACATGAAGAAAAACACTTCGGAGGTGGCAGCTAATGTTGGAGCCACAGCCACCACGTCAAAGAGCGCAGCAAACATGGAATTAGGCACCTGCTGGTTTGACTGGGCTGATTTGCATCTATTTTCAGTTCGCTTTGAGTGCCATTTGTCACTGTCTAACCTTGCTATCACAGTTAATCAGGGTGTTCCCACCCTCCTCCCAGACTGACGCTGGCTCCATTGCTCTCCGCCAGGACTCAGTCTGCTGGGAGGGGTGGGAGATGTTCAGATCCCCTCAACTGTGGGAGAGACCTGCCCCACGGCACCTGTGGACCCTGCTGGGGCTGCAGCCGTGCAACACCTGCTCCTGTGTTAACTGCAAGAGCTCTTACACATCGCTGATACAGAAACCACCTTTGACGCAGACTCCCTCCACTGTTAGCAGCCACGCAACCGAGGCAGACCTCCTGCTGTCACACTTACAAACCTCGCACAGAGACCCAGTGGGCTCCTTCTATCTAGCCAACGCTCCTAAGCATGTCCCATATCTGTTGCAGTGGACAAGCAAGAGAGGCTGGTCTCCAGCCTGGTTTTTCCAGAAAGGAGCTCTGTCTTTTCTGCGTGTCGAGGAGCCCACCTGCTCCAGTGCATGTTGCCTTGCTGAAAGCCCAGAACTGCACTGACAGGACCGAGATGGGTGGGAGGAAGCGGTCACACAGCCAGACGTGCTGGTATAACGTGTGAGAGTGTGTGAGCTTCAGGGCCCAGCTGTGACCTCAAACAGAAGGGATTTTATGAGACAACATAAACAGTACACGTTTTCTTGTACAGTGCAGAAATAGGAGCCAGCAGTGCTGCCAGCTATCTATTTCTTCAACATTATTTATGAACACTCTTCTCTCCTCTACTCATTTTTCTCTGATAGCAAGTGACTGTGCAAATGTAAAGTTTGAATAGATGGTCTTACTAAGATTGAAGTTAAGAAATGGAGTTACCTACCTCACTATTACAGTCCTAGACAATGATCTAGTCTTCCTTCTAGAAAAGGAATGTGCCATGCTGTTCTTAAGCTGTCTCTAGACAGGCAATACCACCTGTTTGGCTGCACTGACACTAAAGAAGAGGATTTATCCAACCATGATTTTTTTTTCCAAGTCAATTTTTGCCACCATTCTAGTTCTTGCATTTATTTCCAGTAGAGAAGTAAAATTTGTTACATCTAGAGCAGGAAAGCCCCACCAATAACAGTGAGGAAAATAATGATTATGACAAACATTTAAGTATATGTTGTGTTCTTCACATTTAGAACTATGTTTGTCTAAAAGAACATGACCTCTTCAATTCTTAAAAAGCCTATTTTCTTGACTTTGATTCTTTTACTGTCTGCATTGCACATTATTTTTCTCAAGGAAAGAAGAGCTGCACAGTTTTTTAGAATAGTTTTGATGGCATCTTTGTGTAATAACAAAATCTTTGTTCTTTTTTTTTTCTTTCAGAAACAAGAAAAGGAAAAAAAAAGCCTCCAGGCTTTCTGTGCTCCAATTGGTATATCATTTATATGTTTGCAAAATTTTCCTCTCATAATCTATGCAAACATTTCTGTGCTTCATTTCCCTGCAGAAAGTATTATTTAATTGGAGCCTGTAGGTAGAATTTAGAGTGCTGTCTTAACTTGAAATTATTCAAAATCCCTATTTTGGATTAGCTAGGAAAACAAAGATGAAGTACTGGTTACAAGGAAATCCTCAGGAGTTTTAACACTGCCTTTGAGGCATTAGATCTTATCCCAAAACTTGATATTCATATGTAGGTAAAATCAATGTGCTAGGCTGGACCCTCATATCGTATTGCTATCCTCATCATCTACTTGTGTTACCTGAGAGCCCAAGAGTGTCCATTCTAGGTTAATCGGTGCGTAAAAAATAGATGTTCCCTGCTTCAAAGCATGGATGCAGACAGGATACTACGAAGAAACAACAAAATATTGTTCAGCAGGAGACATGACCGTACCAGGACAACAGCACCAGATGGATGTCATATCAGTACAAGAACTAGGAGGGGAACAGTAAATTAGAAATACTGATGCAGAACATCTCCAAAGTGGAAGGGGGAATACATGGGCTAAGCCAGAGGTTTGGAAGTGTTGCATGTGTAGGAGTTGTGCCAGATGAACAGGAAGAGCGAAGTCCAGAGACCAGTCAGAGCAAAGGTACCCTCCAAAGTTCATGAAGATTGGTAGAGATCCAATATAAATTTAGAATGGAGTTGACCTTTGTTTTACTCAAAGGTTGTGATTTTGGATTATCATCAGTACTGGAATAATCACTTACAGGAGATCACAGAATCACAGAATCATCACAGAGTGGTTGAGGTTGGAAGGGGCCTCTAGAGGTCATCTGATCCAACCACTCTGCTCAAGCAGGGCTACCAAGAGCCAGTTGCCCAAGACCATCTCCAGATGGCTTTTGAATATCTCCAAGGATGGAGAATCCACAACCTGCCTGGGCAATCTGTGCCAGTGCTTGGTCACTCTCACAGTAAAAAAGTGTTTCCTGAAGTTCAGAAGGAACCTCCTGTGTTTCAGTTTGTGCCCATTGCCTCTTGTCCTGTCACTGGGCAGCACTGAAAAAAGCCTGGCTCCATCTTCTGTACACTGTCTCTTCAGGTATTTACATACATTGACAAAATCCCCCTGAGCCTTCTCTTCTCCAGAATGAACAGTCCACGGTCTCTTGGACGTTCCTCATATGAGAGATGATCCCACACCACTAGCCTTCTTTGCAGCAAGGGCACGTTACTGGTTCATGTTCAATATTTGGCAGTACACAAAAGACAATGTAGTGTTTAAGAATTATACTTTTAAAATAGATATTATTTTAGAAAAAGCTTTATTTTGTTAAGGAGTTTGTAAAGGAAAGGTATTAAAACTGTACCAGACTAAGAGGAATCCAAAGGTCATTAGCCATGGGATTATAAACTAGTACTTTAAAAGGGCCATTAGATAGCAAACTGCCACTCCATAACAGGTTTTCATCAACAGTTAAAATATAGAAAACCAGTTACATCAAGCAGAAAAGCAAAATCCCCTGTCTGTGACTGCCTATGCTGTTTTTGTTCTCAACTATACTAGGCATTTATCACTACATTCATCTCCCATGAAAGAAACATAGACAGGACAGTATGTTAAAGGGTCAAGTGGATTATTCTTCCTGATACTGAAAAAAGTGTTACCCACTCTACTTTTTTGGAAGCACATTCATTGAAATCATAACTACCTTTCACATGTCACTGACCACATATTTTAAAAGTAAAGCTAGTAGCTGTTAAGTTATATGAATTAATATGCAGTGGTAACTTTTATAAGCTTTTGTACTTTGACAGATTACTTTCTCTCCAAAATATTTCAAAAATTAAAATGTTCAGTTGTAAATGCTGTTCCTGTGTTTAGTCAGAATGATTAAGTGATGGTCATTGTAGCATGACTCATTGCTTCTGGATAGGAACATTTACACATTATTATCTTTGTTATGTAGTGAAGTTATGATTCACATCAGTCCAAGCCTTCTTGAAGTGAAGATAGTTCTGATTACATTTGGAATACTTCATTCTACTTGGTGATTTACTGGTAAGTGAGCTCAGTACTTATGCTGATACTTTCTAAAGGAAAAAAAAAAAAAAAAAGGCTGACTGCATTCCTTAAAGGTTGGTGCTGCCAAAACCATGTTTTCATTAGACAAAAATGACCCTCCTTAGAGGAAAATTCTTGAAAAATCCTGTATTAGAACCTTCCCACAGAGAACAGGAGGTTGCTGACGCATTTGGTCTTGTACAAGGTACTGACAGAGACACAGGGTAAAGTCATAGGCAGAGCTTCACTCTTCAGTGAAGCTTTGATTTTGCTTATGCTACTAGCTTTGCAGGAATATTGCAATAAAAAAGGATGATTTGGAATAGAGTTACTATAAAACATGTCCCCATTAAGCTGAATTATTTGAACTGGTGTTTGAAATAAAACAGCTGAGCCCCGCTTGTATACTAATGCTGGTATCTGGGATTGTGTCCTTCCATCTGGGCATGATCTAACCTAGACTTTTCCTATGTTGACTTTGCACACTACATTCAGTGTTTCAAAGCTAGCTCGGTCTCTGATTGAATATGGTGATTTCTGTTCCATAAAAATGTTGTTCTAATAGTAAAGAGAAATAAATAGTTTCTAATGCTTTTGTTTTGTTGTTCTAGGGACAACAACATTAACCGTATGATTTGACAAATCTATAGAATTTTCTTTTGATTAGTCTATTAAGAGATAAATGTAAACATACTTTCTATTTTAGAGCATACAGACCTACCTTTTTATTTTTTCTTGCAAAGTAAGAATATGAATCCTGAAACAATCAAAACATTCCAGGTATACTTGAAAAGGAAAGGTTTTGACCTTACCTAAAAGCAGCATTCCATCTTTTTCTTCCCCAAAACAAACAGACACATTGACAGACACCAAGTGAACTGCTGGATTTTAAAGATGCTATATTCTCTGAGAGAAAAACAACATTTGTGACTGCAATTTTTGACTGCTACTCCTTCACATCTCTTAGTGTGCACTTCTAAAAGTCACAGAGATGCCTCAGCTTGCCTTATGCAGGGCATGCCTAATATACAAGTTAGCTATGCATTAGTTTTGCCTTATTCTACATAATGAGTCAATCAAGAAGTTGCATTTGTCATTTACATAAGTCTCAGAAGGTGTGAGCATGGACTTACCTATCTTTCTTTCACAGAATCATGTTTACCTACTCTTCGCTGCACTTTCATGTCGCTTAGGCAGTAACAATGGCTTTTTACAAACTATTTCATGCAGGGCATACCTTACTTAACCTAAGCCAGGTAAAAGGGAGGTGCCTAATCAGCTTAGCTGCCTCAGACTTCCATGGAAGTGAATAGATTTGGTTTCTTTGGTTGTTTCAATTAATTAAAAAAAAATCATCAAAATTAATATCTCACTCTTGAACAGACAGAAGGAGACCTAGCAGTAGTGTTGAAGCAATCAAGAAATGCTTTTGCAATGCAGTGTGGCAGTACAAAGTCCACAGCTTTTTTAATAGCATTCAATCTACAGAGGGTATTTCATTTATGTAGCACAATAAATACAACTACACTTGGAGCAGCTCTGGACGTCTCATTACAGGGAGACAGTGACAGATTGGAATAAATCCAGGGTAGCAAAACACAAGTGATAATTCACTTGCAAGACAGACTTATGGAAATATTAGATGGGCTAAACACATACCAGCTAAGCCAAAGAGTAAGTAAATGGAGACAGAATTTCACTGCTGTTTGAATAATGCCGAGGAGACGGAGATAGGTGGTTTTCGTCTGGCTGGTCTTAACCTTGATATAATCAGATTTCACTGAGTTCATAGCAACAAAGGAAAAATTTAGAACAACACCAGGAAGAAGTCCTCAGCTGTATCACTCAAAGTACTGGTCTGTACTAATCTGAGTATACCACACCTAGGTGCTGATACAGCTACAAAAAATGAACTCCAAACTAACCAACAAACTCCGTCCATTCTTCAGAAAAACCACCACAACCCAAAAGCAAACAAAGAACTGCCAGAACACATCCACTTAGCTGCACAATGCATGAAATTTCTTGCTCACACAAATGAACTTCTAGAACCTAAGGTTTGGTTGTAGTTATTGTCTTAATATATTGCTGTAAGTACTGAGCATACTCAAGAGACGGTAGTGATCCTGTCTTCCACTGACTGAATAAAGCTCCCCTCTCAGGAGGGACTGACAATAAAATAACAAATAAGTTCTTATTTTGTGAAGAGCCCTCAAACTTTCGTGTATAGAGGGTTGGACTCTGCATATTGCAAGGTTGGATTACAGAGGAAAAAACTCACGTCTTTGGGACATATGGTAGTAACACAGAGCAGATGTCACTGCAGCTCTGAAAGTTTATCCCTTTATGCCCAAAAGTCTGTTTTTCTAGTTCAAATGTTAACCACATTGAAAAATTTCCACTTAGTACAGAGATACTGAGAAAAGTTTTCTAATAGGGAGATAGCAGACCTATACACTATTACCTATGCACAATTTTTCTACGAAACTTTCTGGATTCTGAGAATTTCTTCTCCAGAATTCTGGAAAGGTATAATATTCAAAACTTTGTCATATACAAAATGTTTGCTCAGGTATACTCAGCACAAGAGCAACAATCAGAGTGTTTTCGAAAAGAAGTTTTAAAATGTTTTCTAGTAGTAGCCATTACTTGAAAAGAATCCTATTGCCATGAGGACATGACTAATTCCTTCTATGCTATCACTCTGGGAAGAATTAATAATTTCATATTTCTATTCAGGGAGTCAGAAAGAAGAAGAGCTAAATCCTTCTGAGCTTATTCAGTCAGGGAACAGTCGTGGGACCACATGCACCAGGAGGATAACAATAATCTGATCAGCAAGTGTGCTGATTTCTTTTTCTCCAAGTGCTCTC
Organism: Opisthocomus hoazin; assembly: GCF_030867145.1. NCBI lineage: Eukaryota > Metazoa > Chordata > Aves > Opisthocomiformes > Opisthocomidae > Opisthocomus > Opisthocomus hoazin. Next base: position 29,814,767 of record NC_134421.1, read on the forward strand.
TATTTGAAGGGATCTACTAAAGATATCCAATGAATATTTTTAGACTAATTTTGATTATTGAGCTTACTATGTGAAACCTAATTATGAATAATAATTCAAACAATGCCCAGATCCAAACAGCAGTTTGCAGTGACAGTGGAATTTATTCGAAATATACAGGAACATGACTCAGTAGTCCTTGCTGAGACACCATGCCATCATTACTAATGTTTACTATAATGGAACAGGAAAATTAGCTTAAAACAAGCATATAAATTAAACTCCAAATAAATATTTAAGGAAGGTAGGAATTTTCTTTCCTTGTTTAAGAATACAACATGCCAAAATTTAAGACCACAAAATATTTCATCCAAAGCCTCCAAAGAAACTTTTTGCTGGCCCATATATAAAGAATTACAGGAAAGGGAATGTTCAATTCAGATATCTGCATAGCCAGAAAGGGGTAAAGTTGTAACTTAGACCCTTTGCAAGATATGAAAATAGAAACATAAGTTAGACAGAAATTAAGTCATTTGTTAGGTAATATCCTTATAAGTTTTAAAAGGGATGTCATAATGATAAGAGAATTGCACTTAAAGGTGGGCAGATAGGAGAGGCCCAGGAGGGCTGCTCAGCAGGACAGCATACAAGTGAGTCCTGCTTACACAGACTGGACGTCCACGTCTGACAGCTCGAGTCTGTCTTCCCAGAAAGGAGGCCCTGAGTTAATGAAAATCGCTGCCAACAACAGCCTACACAAACCCATTTGGCTGCCAAACTGCAGCAACATCAGGCTGTGAAGTTGTTTTTCCCCATTGTTGCCAGACTTACGAAGGGACAGTCACTTTGATGCCTTTTTTTAATCTTTTATTATTATTTTTTTTTTTTATAAAGATAAATTAGCAAATACCTATTTTTTAAATTTTCTATGGCAAGACCTACAGAGGTACCAGAGCCAATGGTATGTAGAGCTCTACAGCTGCATTTTTATTTTGCAGAGGTAAAAAAACCCAAACAAATATAATAATCAGTGAACACATATTTTCCTGTTAGTAGCTATGCTGGCCGTGGTTTTGTTTTCTATGACAAGCCTTCATGAACAGGCAGGAGAGACAGCTGTGCTCAGAATTGTGCACCTGTGGCATAAGTCCTCTCTCTCTTCCAGCTGATTGGGGGGTAAAAAGATTTAAAACAGAACAAAAAAAATCTTGGCAAGGGTTTTTAATTCTGTAGAAAAATAATAGAAACACTGAACATGCTGAGCACTGTATCGCTGCTCATGAGAAAGAGTTATCAGCTTGAAAGCAATTTAGAGGCAGACACCTTATGCAGTACACTCTTTGACAACAAGCAATCGTACTGCCTCAGATTGAGAAATCATAGAAGTGAAGAAAATTGGTGGAGAAGTGAAGCCATCTAAAGCCAAGGTGGGGAAGGTGGAGAGTCCAAGCTGGTTTATAACCCTCTTAACCAAAAATACAACATCTGCCTTCAGCTGTAAGATGCAGATGCCATAGATTGTTAGCCTACATTCTTGTAGCCTATCTATACAGAAAACTGTCAGTACGGGTCCTGTTACTGAGGACCCTGAAGGTTTACAGTATCCAAAGAGGCACAAATGTGCCCCTGTGGACATAACTTTATAATGATCAGTGTGACTGTGAGGTGACTGATGCGAGACGCACATTCATTTTTCTCCAGATATTCTATTTTTGTGTTATTTTGAAGAAAGGGTGTATTAAAAAATATCTTTCCCCTTTATAGGGCCCCAGTAAAAGTATCTGCAGTCTTAACCTTCTTGGGGAATTGGTAGTCTATCGAAAACAAAATTTCTCCTGCTTCAGTTAGTGGGCTGCTGTCCTACAGACTTTTCTTTATGTCTCCCAAGAACTCAGATAATACTTCTAGTATGTGGACTATACCAGCTTGATGTTTCTTAAGACTGCCTAAAATCTGAGCTTTCTGCACCCTCTTTATCAGAGAAGGGTCCTCCAATTTTTTCCATGTGATGATCACACACATGTGTGGTTCCAATGCCGATGACTGTGTTATAAATGACAATACACTATTTGCATTATCTTTTTCTTTATTAATATGTAAGGCAATAAAAAGCAAGCAAACAGTGCTGGGTGCGCAGGGAGTCACTACTCCACCAACACGCACACCTTCTAATGGTACCTGCGGTCTTTATATTCTCTCCGAGCTGTTCGTTTCCGTGAAGTCTCCTCCTTCTTTTGATTCTCTGTGATTACATGGCATCATTTATTGACGCAAGCATTTTATGACATTGGTGGTCTTTATAGTTCCTCTGGTGGTCTTCGGGATGAAGAGTCTCTTCTTCCTCAGTGTCCTTTAAATGTCCTTTTCCTATAAGCGCATGTGCACTTGGCTTTTTTCTTGCATAAGCGATATAGTTAGCTCAGTCTCAAACTGCACTTGGCTCTATCTTGCATAAGCAATATACGTTAGCCCAATCTCAAACCCCACTGGACTTCTATCTTGCACAAGCGATATAGTTAGCCCAGTCTCAAACTGCACTGGACTCTATCTCGCGTAAGCAATATACGTTAGCCCAGTCTCAAACCCATAGATATCCTATCTATTGTTCCATGCCTTATGTGGTTTTGTTATTTCACATTATGCTAGTTTCCACAGTTGCACAATATGTGCACTCGACATGAGTCATCTTCTAGTCTATTACAACTGCTAAAGACCCCCAACACCTGAACTGGTCAAACCTTACAGCCATTCCTCATATGAGCTTGGCAAGTCAGGATGCAACGGGTTAGTTTTGATGCAGCAGAGCTTCGTGATACTCAGGTAATGCAAATTGTCTCTAACAGGCGTAGCAGCACCCTCCAACTCTGTATGCAATGAGGGGTGAATAAATGCATTCATGTACATAATAGAATTTTAAACTGTTACATCCTGTCACTGCAGTTTTACTGAGCAGCAGTCCTGGGAAATATTTACAGTGGAATCACACCTCCAGGAGTTACTTTCAGCTGTGGCCGCTGCATAGCTGCACACCATCTGTCATGAAGGAGGCAGAGCAGAGCGTTGGAATAGCAGCCCAGACTCGTTCGGGAAACATTGGCAACGGCTACGTGGCAGCGCGACCAGGAGCTTCACGAGGGAAGCGACCGTTTCCTATTGTAGCCTCCTGAGAGATGACAGGCAGAGCCATTGCACAAAGCAGACCTGGCTCTCAAGGAGCTAAACGAGCAGGCAGCACAGCCAGCGAGAAGCTGTCGCAGGCAATTCTCTGCATTTGCATGAATCATAGACCCCTAATCTGCTCTTGGTAACGAAGGCAAAGCCTATGTCTTGCAGTGCTTTTTCTCCCCGCACTCTCACTCCCTCCCATTAAGAATAATGCCAATATGTGGGTAAAAAAAGTGTTTTGGCATGGAGAGCATGTTTGTGAGCAACAGTAGCACTCTCAACTGCTTTTATTGTTAATGGAATGTGAGAGAAATCAAGCGTGCATCAAAAAGATAAATGGGAAAGATTTGTGATAGTTTTAAGCTCTATCTAGTCTGCAATCAAAGAAAAGAAACTGTGAGTTTACAGTGAATTTCTCCCTTTATTTAGTATACTTCAGTAAGCTGAGTTTGAATCTCATGTGCTGTGGGATACATGCACCAGGCTTCATTATGCATGCAACACGAAATTAGCAGCAGTTACTTCGTGCCCAGCAGGGCATTTGGCAGCTGTTTGAACCAGAAGCTGATCATCAAATTTAGAGAGTTGGCTAGAAAAGAGGGAAGACTGGGAAAATCCTATAGGGTCACAGTGCGAGCAGAAGGCTTAGTTCAGAGCCTTGTGAAATCAGAGGGAAACTTGCCTTTAAATTTGCAGTGAGTTGTGTGGGCCTTTAGTAAAGAATCGTATGAGCTGAGTAAGAACAGACAAGGAGAAAGATGCAGGTATGAACACTACAGGATTGGACAAAGCTCTTCTTTCAGTAAAGAAAGAAATCAGCTGGAGAGGCTCTGGAGTTTTGTAGGGATTGGAGGAACAGCTGGAATCCTCTCAAGATTCACCAGAGGCTGGTAACTTTACAAAGAGGATTGATCTTACAAAACTTCCTCTAGTGAAAGATAAAAAATGTTCTGGTCGGTCAGAGATTGTTGTCTAGATTTTATTGATAGTTGAGAGACAGGAGCAGCCACAAAGCAATTCACTCCATCTACTTCTTTCTGCTGACAACAAAGGAAGAGGAGATGACTATCTTATGCTGCACCAAAGCAGCTCTTAAAGGACTGAATTTATGTACAAAGAATGCAACTCTCAGTTGTTATTAAGCAGTGTCACTTGAAAGCATTGTTTGAAGAACCCAAAAGATAATCTAGGTTCTACTTCTTGGAACTTGTTGAACATTGCCTCTTTATAGATTTTGTAATTGCATCTCTTTTAGAGAACAGTTAACTTAAAAGAACAAAATTACATTCAACTGCACTTTTATTAAATAAAAGCAAAGCCATTTTCTGTAAAAGTGCCTGTTTAGAAAACACTGACCCTGTAATTGTCATTGTTTATTCTGGCTGTGTAGATCTTGAATGGGTGGAGGCTTCCTAATGCTGATAGTTGTGGTTAGAATTGTTGAACACTTCAATCTAGGAAGTCCTCACACATTGTCCCTTTGTACTGCTCTGAGAAGATGTAGTAGGAGAAAATCTCAGAAGTGTAAAGCAAGGCCTTAGTCTGGGCATTTAGGGTGAGGGTGGTGGAAACTATCTATAAGACGAAGTAAGCAAAGAAAGAGATTGCTAAGGGTGGTAATTGAATTGTTAGCATTGGAGATTTTTAGAAAACACATTATATGCAGCTGATTCAAACTTTGGACAGATGGATGGATCTCTTAAGGATCAGGTATCTTCCATCAGGAAGGAGCACTATGAACTTAGAGTACTGACATGGCTTAGAGAATAACAGCCTTGATTAATTTTCCAAATATCAGCTAAATATTCGGATAAACTCTTATTTTGTATTACATACACCACTTGTGTTATATCTAGAATTAAGCCACAAGCGCTCTTGGATAAACAAAGATTTACCTCGTCTATGCAGTTTGAGAGTTCTCTACCACACTATGCAGATGGGTACATCACTAGCCTCTGCTCAGCCGGCTCAGTTTCTTCTGTATCTCAATGCTTGCTTAAGGATCTCAATTCGTTTTTAATGTCACAACGACATACTTATAAATGGATTTCGTATTCTTCTGCTTAGAGACCAATAACACAATGGAAAAAACATTCATCTTGGTCAAAAATTCTGCCAGCAAAAATGAGATATGCATTGATGAATATTTGATACTTATATTTCTTTCAGATGATCTTCTAAGTAGCTTCTTGAATTTCTGATCTTGAATATGCAGGACATATTGCAACATGTTGTTATTAAAAAAATATCAACAGACAGTACAATAAGCAAAAAATCACCATGTCTTGTTAAAAGAGCTTTACTAGTTTACATAGATGGGCAAGAGAATGGAAAATATTACTTAAATGTAAAAAAGAAAACAGTGGTGTAGATCTTAATAGTTAAATTATGGTTAAAAAATTATATGAAGTAGAAATGCCTAGTAAGGCTAAATGCAGAGTTCCTACTAACATCAAGCAAAATACGTCTGCAGAAATGAAGGAGGGAAAAGGTTAGGAATTTTAAAAATCTTATAAAATAGAAGCTGTTTCCACATGATATAATGATACAAGGATCTGTGAGATATACGGCTCTGCGATAATCCTTGAGGAGGGATTCCAGTTAATCCTACTTTATGCCACTTTTTTATCTATTTTCTTGCTTCACCTTCTTGTAACAATCATTAATACTGATAAAAAACTATTTTCATGATGCAGTGGATCATGATCAGAAAAAAGAACACTGTTAATAAAGTTCCGTAATTGAAATGTTTGCTAGCAGATAGTACTCTTTCTTCATTCTCCCACATGAGCTGTAGCATAGACTATACTTCTAAAATTATTCAAAGGTGTTGATGTAGTATGTCTTCTTTATACCTCTTGCTAAACATATAGTCACTGGAATGATAAGGCACACTTAAAGATAACATGTCCCAAGAGAGATAAAATGCTATATAAAAAGCAACTTCACAATTCTGAGAACAAAATTTGACACAAAGAAAGAAAATGAAGAAATCAGCTTTTGTTTTACCACTGGATCTATTGCGGAAAAATGTCACATTTTTTCACCAACATAATAAATCTTCATGCAAGTACTTTTGTGTGACCATCAGAAAATTGAGAGTAAATGTAACTGCTACACTTAAAAATTCAGAGCTAACTGGACTAAGCTATTGGAAAAGTGAAAAACTGCCACTTTCTGACTGTCGTGCCCACAGATCCCGTCTCACCCTGCCTGCAGTGCTGGATGTTCATTCTGTTTATTCCGGACAGCTGAGGACAGAACTCAAACTTGACTCTTGCGAAGTGTTTCAGGCAGTTGAATGTGGCTTGAAGATATTACAAGGGAATGGAAAAATGATGCTTTCCACAAAACCAGTGCTGTGTTGTGTGATGCCGGTTCTAACAGAGATGAGGAGATTCACAGACAAGTACCTCTTTTGAAAAATTTAATTTGTTTTTTTTCTTTATTCAGAAGTTTAACCACTGAGTCAAGAATCAAATTGTACTAATGGTGACATCTTTGCAAGTGCAAAAATAGGACTTAAAGACAGGCAGTTTTCCTTAGAAGCGTAATATAAAAATATATGCTTCTACTCAAAGATATAAAACAATGTAAAACTTTTTCTGAATGTGATTTTATTGTATAGATCACGCATTATATTTTAATCATTAAATAAAGCAGTCTAAGGCATTATTGGAAAACATTGCTACAGAATTTTGTAAAGTTATAGCTCTTGTGAAGATATAAATTTGGTGGAAATTGTAACCAGTAGTAAAATTTGGCAGTGATATTTCAAACCACTGATTTTTGCTAAAAATATCTCCTGAATCCTATCAGTCCTACATGTAAGCTTTTCATATATCTGCATAGACAAACAAATGTTTACTGACATAAACAGGTTGAGCCAGCATGTTTCTAGGCCAGGATTCACACCTCTGCAGCAGGTGGTGACCTCATCTTGAACCATGCAGAGGCAGAAGCGAGATAAGAGTCTAGACGTTGTCCTGCAGAAAGTGTTTTCGGTAAGTCAAGACGTGTCATAGCACAGAAACAAGGGTGAGTGTGCTAAAACCACAGGAGTTATAATGGTCATTTTCTTCTTAAAAATCTTCACGTAGAAGGTCTGGTAGATAACATGGCTGCTTTAACAGTGATACAGACTGCTCTCTCCAGGGAAATACCAGTCTTTCAGTACAGCCAGATGAACGTCTTACCGCAGGATCCATTAAGGAGTTAACTTGCAAAGTGATAAAAATATTCATGATCTACAGTAAAACTTATTCCATGGTAATTAACCACGAATTTTTCTCCTTCGTTACCAGTTAAGAGCTCTTAGGTCAGTCAGGAGTTTCTGTCTGTAAACTGGCAATTACTGGCATGGCAGTCTCATGGCATGTGTTTAAATCAGCTTAGCCCGCGGACACTCGTTTCTCTGTGCGTGTGCCAGGCACTTGCCGGATGCTGTTTCAGTCACACACACGATATTTGGGACAGTGATCTGTTTGCTATTTATATTTCAAATTGAGTCAAGCTAAATGGATTTTTGAAAGCCTCTTAAGAAAGGTTTAAAGGAAGAAATAAAATCTAAGAAGAGAATAAACAATGCAAAAGATTTCCCCCCGCCCCCAAATAGTTATGTTCCTCAATTTTCCTATTTGGTATTACATAGGGAAAAAGAACAAAATTTTAAAATGACAAAAAGGAAGGGAAGGGAAATTACTTCAGAGATGCTCACTTTCAGCCAAGCTAACAAGGTTATTTTGCTTGAGGCCTGGGCCTCAAGGCTTCCAGCAGTATAAACTTGAAAGTAAGATGCTAACTAACTAGCAGAAAATGTAAGTGAACGTCTAACAGCGGGCTATCAGCTAAACACTACAGGAGTAGTCTTGTGGCCCCAGATCAGAAACAAGGGGATGTGAACTGTGCTAAACTTACCAAAAAACATGCAAGGAAAGAAGGTCTGTGGATTTGCGTGGCCAAGGGGAGCATACACTTCTTCAGCCACTGGAATTCCTTCTGACAAAGCTGAACAGAGTACATTTTCTCATCGCCAGGTAAATTGCTCCTGTTTATGAGAAAGCAAAGTGATGGGCAGCAGGACTAAAACCTTAGTGCAGTGTTAGCTCCGTTTGTCAGGAGCAAGTGTGCACTGAGAGTCTGCAGGAGAGCACAGTGTAGCAAACTACTAACCCCAAGAGTTTAAATCTTTAATGTGGCCAGCTAACTGCAAACCATCTGGGGCTTGCTGAAGAGATGCACCCGTTGTCCATATGAAGCATAAGCTACCGACATACATATGCTTTCACAGTCTAAGGCTTTGTTCCCCACTTAAATAAATATCAAAGCAGTGTCTCTTGAAAAGGGCTTCTTGAAAAGAACGCTGAGAAGGAAAATAACTTCATTTACAATGATGATTGCTTGATATTGTCAAGAATCCTGAATGCTGTACCTGAAGATTTTCTTATACTTTACAGCAAATAAGGTTCATGTGTTGTTAAATGCATTAATATTAAATTCTGTGTAACATTTAACAAATCTTGAATATCATTCCGTATTTACCTATATTATTACCTTAAGTAAATACATTTAAGTATCATTGTGAAACAATTTCTGTGAAATGTAAGAGAGAAAATTACACTCAAGAAATTACATTAAAGTACCTGTGCACTCAGGCAGAAATTCCCTAAAAATAAACATATATCACAAGGCCACGATACCTTATCAATGAGATATAGCATTGCTGTTCCTTTGCTGTCTGTAAGACTGCATATAACATTCAATTGCCAAGCTGGAAATGATCTTTTTTCGTTACTTGTTCCAGAAGAATGTCTATAAGCTTTGCTATAGTCGTTGATTCTTCTGTGTCAATTCTGTTTCTTAAAGAGATTCAAGTTGCCTCAGAACACTTTGCTTATTTATACGATGCTTAAATCTCATCCACCCACAAGTCACCTTTTTTCCTAAATCCTTAGGCAAGCGTGATTTTGAGAGTTTTTTTCCACTGCTCATTTTACAGAAGTGGGCAATATGCATTTAACATTATCGTCACTTAGTCTCAGGTTTGCTGAAGCATAGCTTCTGCCTGCTGAAGCGTACACACCCTTTAAAGTTCATCTACCAGCTTTCGGAGACTGTTAAAGAGCCACCCTACTTAGCAATAATTCTGCTTAACATCTCACATTCTTCCTCATTTCTTTCACTGTCACTCCTGATGCTGAATTTCATGGAAATAGTTCCGTATATCAGTATTTGAGACAGAATTATGACCACATAACCAGCGTTATGGCTTCAGATAGAAAAGAAGTAGGTGGCAACTTGCTTTCTTTTGTTAGGAAAGGACAAAAGTGTTGTGCGCATTGTTCAGCCGGAGGCGCTAGGAATATAATTTTAATTTAAAATAAAAATAAAACCAGCAGTCAGCCGTTTTACAAGATATACTGAAAATGTAACATTTCTACGGGTATCTTAAGAAATTTTTGAGTAACATCCCTTGTGAACTAATCAACTAGTTCAGCAGCCATTGAAACCAATGGTCTGGCTTCCTACGGGTCAATGCCCTATGGTTGATCGTCTTCGGTGTGTTAGGGGATACCAGACACACCAAAGCATGTGGAGGACATTTATAAGACATTTCACCAGTGTGAATTATCCATTTCTTGGTGAGAAAACAGCAGCCTTGTCTTTACTAGGGCTACTGCAAAGGTGTCATGGCTTGACAAAGCTAATTAACCCTGAGACCTTTAATTTTCTGCCAAATGTGCTTGAAACTGGCCAATAGAAAAAAAAAGAGCCTGAGATTTCTTTTTGGCATGAAAGATAAAGCACAGGATCACATACAATTTGCTTAGGAAGATGTGATTTAACTCTCCTTCCCCTCACCCACCTGCCAATGGCTTAAACTCCGTCCTGGCCAAACTCTATTACAGTTAATGTCACTGGTTTTAGAGCTGTTAATGGACATGAAGATTACAGCTACTTTCTCCTGATACTGTTTGATTTCCATTAGCACACTTTATCATCAGGCTGTACCTAACAGAAGGTGCTGAAATATCTGACAGTAATTCCTCATAATTTTGGCTCATACGGAAATAAGAATGGATCTCCCAGGTGAAGCAGCATATCCATCTTCCCATGCCCCTTGTTAAACACGGTATTAATTTTCAGTTGGTCTAAATACTGTACCCCTTCAACTAAAATGCAATTATTTGCAAGTATGCTTGGCAAGTGAGTGCTGCAGACTTTTCTATTTATTTCACTACATGGATAGTACTTCATCTTCACCTGCTCATATTAAAATATAATCTAACAATATGTTTCCAGCTCTCAAACTGACATTTCATTAATTTTCATAGACATCTAAGCATATTTTAAAAGCCAACTTTGTGCATAGTGAATAGGATTTTTCAACTTCTCAGTAAGTTTTTTTTTATTTGTAGCTTTCCTCTATCAGAGCATGTAAAGTCATGGGGGGCTGCACTACTGAAACATTTTTAATTTTTAAACACTACCGTTTGTATCTTGTGATCTCTGCTGGTAGTACACAACACACAAACATCTTTCTTTCCCCTTCCAATGGATGAAAACTTACATTTCTGCCAACAAGTACAGACCATATTTCTCAAGAAGTCAGTAATGGAATGAGATGGGCATGGTCTAGGGTCTCAGGACTCAACAATGGAAGGAGAAAGACTCCTAGAAAGGTACCTACACAGATTTCAAGCAAAAAATCCAAATGCTTGCGGAAGGTCCTTGGCAGGTAGCAGAGAGGAAAAAGGATGAGAGGACAGAGAGATACCCAGCAAGCAGCACCAGGCCAGAGGCCAGAGAGCCTGGAGGGGACAGTGGGGCAGAAACTGCTGTGCTGGAGTTCTCTTTGCTTACTGCACTGCGTGTGGCTCTGGCCTGACACAAGCAGGCCAGTCTTGCACCGGATCTGAAAGAAGGATCTGCAGAAGCCACCGGTTGTGGCTGCTGAAGTGGCCCCAGCTGTGTGTTGGGTCACACCTGAGAAACATTTGTGGAAAGGCTTGGAAGGAAGTATTTAGAGAGATGGATCAGCCAGGAGCATCCTATAGGAGCTGCTAAAGGAGAGGTCAGAGGGAGCAACTGGACACAGAGTGGAGTGCATTTTTTTTTCCCCTGTGTCTTGTTATTGCTCCTCTGGGAGCTGAGTAGTCCAGTGAGCACTGTGGGTTTGAGTTTAAAAGGTGATTCAGCAAGAAATGTGGTGTTTGAGGATCTATGATTCTCAACTATAATAGATCTTATATAAAAACATCATCAACAAAAATCTCAACATTTCTCTGATGTATTCCTGTCATTCTCTATTTAAAACTCTAAATTAGTGTTTCTAAAATTTAATAGCAATATTTTGGCAAAGATGCAATGTGAGAATGACAGTTTTCCAAAGCCGATCTTCTGCCGTATGCCTATTAGATTGAGGTGCTGTGCTCTGTGATGTATCCCCTTAGTACTTACTATACCCATTAAGTTAAGAGAAGAAAAAAATCAAGCTCATAATCTGAATATTTCATGTGAATATGGCACATTTTGTGTGTGTTTATTATCAGTCCTTAACTAACTCATTCAAAGCTTGTTTCTGTAACAAATCAAGAATGAAAATACATTCAATTATATTATGCATCAGAAATTCATTGACTAAGTAATTATAAGTTTGTTTTGAAACAGCCCTTATGGGACCTCAGCATGGATTTCCTAGAAGTAGACAGCCTCAGCCATTACAGGATAATAGACATTTTATCCCAAGATTTTCAAACTAAGATAACAAGCGGAAGAAATGGTCAAAATATTCTTACACGTTCACAGAATACTAGAGGAATATCTACCTTACTTAAAAAAAAATCATACGTTGATTTAAGTGGATTATCTTCCCACATCGTTATTTTTTCGTAGTCACCTCAAGAATAAAAAAAAAGTTATGGATTAACTGTAAAATAAATTGTTTTTAAAAGATAAAACAAATATTTTAAGAACTTCAGGACCTGTACACCTCTTCTGTTTGACCACTGCCTTTTACGGCATATTTTAGAAAGAACTTTTGAGCACATGTGTTTTCAAGGACAGGAAATATACTTAGGTGATGTAAAAGATCCATAAACATAAAGCTAGTATTGTCTGCCACTAAACACACGTATTTCTACTTAGTACAGCTAAAAAGTAACCTTAGCTGATTCAGTCAAGGAATTGTGCAGTACGTTTTTCTTTACTGAGATCAATCAAAGATGTGAATACAAACTAGCGTATGCATGGCTAGAAGCTCTGGGTGAAATGTCTTGAAATGGACATTTTTTTCTGTCCCTTTCACTTTGGTTTCATTATAACAATGGTAATAAACCTATCTAACCTTAAACAAGCCCAAAGTAAAGTATTATCATTTTTTTCTTGTGTGCTCCTTCACTGTACTGACATACAGCTCTCCAGAGGTAAGTCAACTGATCTGAAAGGCTTCCTCCTCATGCTGACGTAAGGAGTGCCACCAGCCTCATGGCCACAGCCGTTTACAGTCACACAGTTGACCAGCATACGCCCCAAAGAAGACGACGCAAGAATGGGCACTGATATCCTTAGACTTCTGATTTCTCAGGGTCAGTTTGGTTCTTGGGTCAGCAAGATGCACGTGTTTTTAAATCCTTCCGTACATTTAAGTAGCTTTGAAGGTGTGAACACAATCCTGCCCATGCTTTCCTAGCCTGCTGCAACATGAAGCAAAATGGATCAGTGCAAACCACAACAGGCAACAGCTGGGACAAAGGGAATGCATGTGGACACACTGGATGGATATAGTCTTCCTGGAAAGCAGTATAAACTTCCACTAGAGATGGATGTAACTCCTTAGATCTTTCCAGAAGAAGCATTCCTCTCATCCTGTCCTACCTAAATATAGTAAAAAAAAAAATAAATTGGTGGGAACATAAATACAAGTTGCTGCTGTCATTCCTAAATAGCTCACAGACATGGAAAAGAAGTGAAAACTGGATTACTACGAAAGCAAAATACGGTTGCAGTACAACTCTGCCCACCTACATAATGACAAGAACAGGACAAAGCTGCAAATCTGTTCCCAAGGCAAAGTGGATTCTAAGAGGGGGTAGGAATAAACAACAAAAAGAGTCTTAATAGGAAGCTGTAATATACATATGGCTTAAACTATAGCTCTTGAAGAAGAAAAAAGCTTTTAATGGCATTGCATTGTCTGAAATCCTTGCAATACTTGGCATTGAATTTAAATCTGAGAAAATACAATAAGGATGATTGTGTACTAGCCAGAAAAAGCAAACTGCTCCTTCCTGGCTCTTGATGAATCATGTGAATGATGCGGTAGAGCAGATACTGTGCTAATGGTCGATACTTTATTGAAGGCTGCCTTGAGATGACAACTGTACTCCATAATCTGTGTATTACCGTTCAGAAGATTTTGGGGGAATGCAAGGAGTCTTTAAAAAAACAATCCCCAAACTGTACAGTGAGCACAAACAGATATTTCTAACCTCATTCCCAAACAGCTGTGGTTCTCAATCAGAGTCTCACAAAAACAGAAATCAAACCAGGAGAAATAAAGGAGGAAATAATTACACACAAGAGGAAAAATGCAGGTTAAACACTAAGGAGATGAGGGTCCAAATAAACTTGCATAATGAAATCACATAGGTGTTTTGCAGGTGAAGTTCATGAATGATAACGAAGTCAGAGCAGTTATGCCAAAATATAGCTGATATATCAAAGTAATCTATAAAATATTAAGTACAATGTAGTATTAGCAATTCTACATAGTATAATAGAGGATATAATACATAATGTTATACATACACTCTATGGCTCTTAACATACTGCTGAGATTTGGCTCTGTGTAGTCTGGGCTACTTTTCTATATGTAAGTAATGACTTTTTTAAATACACAACCTGAAATTTTATATAATCACTTTCAAAAATATTTTACAGAGACTTCTGCTCACCAACTAGAATTAGCTGCTGGCTAGCAGGGTGAGAATATTTCAAACTGCATTCATTGCTTCTGTAATTATTTTAAGTGACTTCTAATCAGGATTTAAGGACCATGCCTATACTCTCGTTTTTAATTACAAACTGAGGTTTGAAGAACTTTAACTTGACTCAGGTGGCCCTGATGTATGCAGCTCACAACCCATTCATGCTAGCCGACCAATTATTTCATTGCGGTGAGGGAAGAGAAACCAACCTTTCTTTTCAAAGAGAAATCAGTCCCTAAGATACATCACTCTTGAAATCACAATATCCTAAAATCTACATTATATAATGTGATGTTTTTGGAACCAGCCAAAACAACAAATAATTTCAACTAGATCTGCAAGTCAATGCATCTGATAGAGACAAGTTTTCTTTAATGAGAATCATTCTGCTGATTAAGAAACCTCTCTTTAGCCCAATTTCCAAGATAGGCTGTCTGGCGGAATTAATTTTAAATTAAAGCTCTCCAGGAGCTGCATGCTATCAACATTGAGTTTGAAAGCCACAAGACTGGGAAAGATACATGTTTTCCAAAAAAGATCTTGGGCACTGGATAGGTATAGATGGAAGACAATTGCTTGTTAAACATGACATATTTCCCTCCAATCTGGGTGCATATCAGGCCTGCGGAGAGGTGTGGTTTGAGGGGAGGCAGCAGGAGGGCATGGCCGAGCCTCTGGAGCCCCTGTGTGGCTGCCGCCACTCCGGAGATCCCAGGCCCTTTGCCGGGCACCATGGGGCCACTGTCTCTGTGCTGGCAGAGGTACCCTGCCCGTCTTGGCAAAACACGAGTGCTGCAGATTTCCCACCTGTCTGGAAGCTAGAGTGTTCAAGATGTTTGAAAGATACCCCAGCTTCTTCTAACGCAATATTTAGTATGCAAGGCAGCTAATAAAATGTTCTAAAGACCCCCCTTTTTTTGTTTTCCATTCTCCAAATATGTTGTTGAAGTTATGCCTTTTCTCAGACAATGATGAATCCAACCAGAAATTCTTGAGTCTGGGGGTAAACATGATCAAATCTGTGGGACTGACTCAAAGATGTTACAAAAGCAGAGTGATCTTCTCTCACCTCATTAGAAATCAAACTGAATTAGAAAGTCCATATACAGAAGACAGAATAGTTCCAGGACTTGTCTCCTTGCCTGTGAGTGATTAATATGTAAAGTCAGCTGAAAAACATTTTTCTCCTGGCAGGTGAAAACAGAGATACCAAGACCAAATTCATCTCTGGTGACAATTCATTAGGCTCAATAGAGTTGCACTAGGACAGCTTTTAACATTGTTTCAAAAACAAAACACAACAGAAACCTCCCTTCTTTTCAATGAATAAATATTGAACAGGTATTTCTGTCTTCATTTGCCTAGATTTTTTTAAGGGAAATAATTTGCAAAGCTATGAGACAGTTTCTGTTTATTCAGACAAACAAGTCTTTTATCCTCACACACCTGTGTCTTCTAACCTAGAGAATTAATCAGCTATGTTTTGCTAAAGATAAAGTAGCATGTTCTTAACTAATTATGCTGAATGCTCTATCAAAGTGTTTCTGAACAGGAGCATAAAACACTATCCCATTTAATGTGGTAATCAACAAAAGCATCGTTTATTGTCGCTTGCTGTAGGAAGCCACTGGAGTATCTCTCCTTCTCTGCAGGACATGAGACTGGGGATCAGGACACTGGGCTTATTTCTTGAGTTCTTTGAAGAAACTCCTCTCACATCCTAATCAGATAAAATTGACTGCTAGTGCTGTTATGAAGCTTAACTAGTAAGAACCTTACTCTGACAGCCCAGTCATCTGTGAACAAACACAAATCATTAAAAATCAGTTTTGGGTGGGAAGTAGCATACTTAGCACTGCTCTAAAACTAAAAATTCTTGACTATCAGTGTGTCTGTGAGTTAAGTAGGTTCCTACTGGTTTTGCTTGTTTGAGACATAGGGAAGACAGAAGTTCTAATAATAGACTTGGTGAAAATCCCAGCCCGGTGTCTCAAATGGAGACACACTATGGTGAGCTGCCCAAACTCCGTTATTCCCAACAGCACCCAGGGCAGAAGATTCTTCCAGCTGTAAAAGAAAAACGTCCTCACTAGTTTTATGCTCTTGGGTGGGGAAAACGTGGGATTTTCTCTTCTTTCCTTAAAGCAAATAAAGCTAAATTCAATAGCGCAAAGAAACCAGTAATGCCTACAAGTTGCACTTTGTATAAGCCACCCTTCACCATCTAGACAGTCTAATGAAGCACAAAGAATTATGCAGTTTGAATCTACCATGGGGAATTAGTAAAGGAAAATTTTAGCATTTTACAATCATTATCTCACTAGTTCACTTTCACTTTCTGAGGGACTCTCTGTACAGACAGACGGAGCTTTAGCAGGGGGGAGGGAATTCACAAAAAACAGTTGAGACTCCCAGAATCCCAGAATCACAGAACGGTAGGGGTTGGAAGGGACCTCTGTGGATCATCTAGTCCAAACTCCCTGCCGAAGCACGGTCACCAAGAGCAGGCTGCACAAGGTCTCGTCCAGGCAGGTATTGAATATCTCCAGAGAAGGAGACTCCACAACCCCTTTAGGCAGCCTGTTCCAGTGCTCCATCACCTTCAGAGTGAAGAAGTTCTTCCTCATGTTCAGATGGAACTTCCTGTGCTTCAGTTTGTGCCCATTGCCCCTTGTCCTGTCGCTGGGCACCACTGAAAAGAGTCTGGCCCCATCTTCTTGACACCTACCCTTAAAATATTTATAAACATTTATAAGGTCCCCTCTCAGTCTTCTCTTCTTCAGGCTAAACAAGACCAGCTCCCCCAGCCTTTCCTCATAAGAGAGATGCTCCAGTCCCCTCATCACCTTCATAGCCCTCCATTGGACTGTCTCCAGTAGTTCCTCACCCATCCATTCTTATCTGTTATAAAGCATAAAATATTACCTATAAAATCCTCCTATTCTTACATATGGGTTCAATTCATGGGAAAACTCTCATGAGTTTATTAGAGCCTTTTATTTTAAATGGGCTCTTCTCTGATGGTAAGTATGAGCAGGCAGGTAAGGCCCAGGAGTGATGGATAGCTGAGAAGGGACTTCTGCTGTATCATTCCCTGGTCTCTGAAGTCACATCAGTGCTCTTTTTATCCTGTCTCTTGTTTCAAGGTGACCATTCACACAGATGGCTACTCACACAGGTTACAAAACAAGAAAACCCTAACATGGCAAAGGAGAGAGAGCAAACAGATAAGATTTTTCACTCTTTTGTCCATTTAAAGAAAAATTCACCTGTTTTAAATATGCCAGAAAGGTCAAAATGTCAGAATTCCCCTAGTAAAAATGCAGCTAGACAAGTGTTCATGCCAATATAATGTCACATCAGCTCTGTGAAGCACAGCAAGAGTGGTATAAAGAACTTGGTAACAGCACAGTGACTTTTCACAACAGGATTATGTACGTATATATACCCCACCAAAATGGTTGCTCTGATAAAACTCACGAAGTCTGAAAACTATAGGCTGTCTAAACCCAAAAGCATCAGTATGTTTCTTTTTTGTAGTGTTATCAGGCTATAGTAGGTTGAGACAAGAGTCCTAAGGGTGAAGTAGGGAATGAAAATTTGACTGACAGCTTGGCTGCCTTTGTATTAATCTTTTTGGCATAGTGAGTTTTCTTATTGCCACCACACTAGATTTAGATTTTTTAACCTATTTCTCTGCTAAGCTATGGATATTTTCCCCTCATTTTTGACAATGCTGGTCAAAACTGTGTTCTTGTTTACATGCAGCATCTCCATTGCCCTGCTGGGACAGTGAGGAAGGCAGCAAGCAAGCTTATTTTCCTACTACTAAAAATATTGAGCATTTTTGATGTTCGTGTCATTATAAAGCAATAAAAAGGGTCCTCTTAAAAATAAGAAAGAGAAATGAAATATCAACCTGCTCCCAGTCGTGTTAGTTGTAGAATGTATGATTTTATTAGCAACTGCATTAGGCCCAGAGAGTCAATTTTGATCCTTTCCAGTTCAGCCTGGAATCAGAGGCAGCAATTTTTGTCGTTGTATTTTTGCTAGTGGTGGTTTGTTTGGGTTTTTTCCTGGCTGCTCTCACTCAGCTGAACAATTCCCCTTAGCGGTGAGATGAACCTCTCTGAGGTCATACCATCCGCCAACTTCTGGAGCTGAGATACAGCAAGATAAATTGAACTGCATGACGTTACTCTGTTCTGTTTCTTCTGCCTTTCAGGGACAGACCCTGTCTTGGAAGAGCACTTTAATTCAATTTAGATTCTATACTAGGAACCTTGTATATAGCCCTTCCAGCAGTGTTCCTTTACGAAAGAAGGCTGCACCTCAAAGATAACTGGTAGCCACGCAGAAATCAAGTTATTAAGACAACTTCATATTTTTTCAAAATGTTTTTTGTGTGTCTATGTCTCACTTAGTTACCAATGCTGTGGCTAGGAATTGGGGGAGAAAGACACAAATGATTCAATTTCTTTGTCTGAATATGTACTCCCCTTTTCTGTCATATGAAAGAGAAAAAATACCCCACGATTTTTATTATCAGATAATTTTTCCCACGTTCTTCAGACTCTGTAATTTGAATAAGATATTGTCTTTACTACATAACACCACACTCTAGAATTTTAGAGCATCACTTTCTTTAACGTAAGAATTTAACCATCTTTTTATACCACTTACTAGTCCTCTCTATTTGCATTTCACCACTCTACTCCTTACTATTCCAGTCAGACCCCCTTCAAACACTGTCCAGGATTTTTTCCTGCTCGCAAAACATACAGGTATGCCATTAGTGAAACCTAAGCATCTCTTAAGCCCTGCCTGTTTTCAGTCTTAAGACTCCTAGCATCATCAAAAACCTCCTCTTCTCAGTTTATAAACAGACACTCTGGAGAAGTCCAGCAGGTAAGCCACTCCAGAGAAACTTCCCCAGCCACAAGGATGGTCTTATTAGACACAATTATAAGGAACCGCCACCATTTGAATAACTGATCTGGGGAAAATGCGATTTCTGTATATATTAACTGTCTCATGGTGTTTTGGGGCTGTACATTTTTAATACCAAATCATGGACTTTGCCTTAATCATGTAATTAAACATAATAAATTCATGGGTGTTTTACATTATGAGTAAATAAGATAGACAACAAAAAAGCAAACAGAGCAAAAGGTATCTGAAGACTACAGTTGAAAACTATGAGAGAAATACAAAGCAGATACATTACAGAAAAAGAATACAGCTCCAGATTTTCTGTACAAGTCCTAAAGCAGTTTCCCCTTCAGTGCCAAATCCTTCTGGATCATCAGCAGCAGAAACATAGTGAAATTCTTCCCCTTTAAGCATTTTCTGTTCTCTACATTGTTTCATTCCTCTCCCCCAGTCTTACAGATCTGCATCGATATTCATCTGTATTTATTGATACAGGCTCTGCTAAGTGTTTCCATCTAATTAAATGGTTTGGTTTGTTTGAACGCTGATTAACCCAAGTCCCAGCTTCCATTAATCTTCCCCGCTGACCATGACAAAGCTCTCATAATTTTGTCCCACTCACACAAGTGGCAGATCATTTTTCAACTTCATTTCATGTTACGTTGTGCAGGATAAGCTTCTTTTTCCCTTGGACAAGGGCAGTACTTGTTAAACAGCTACGCAGCATTAAAGAACCAAATGACAGCTTCTGGTTTTGTTAGACCAGGTAGCTTCCAAAATAATTCAATACAGAGCAAAGCCTGAACCAGATTGCCAAATAGAGCACAGTTTTGGAACAATTGCAGAAGCATGTTTCTCTCCTGCATAAATTTCTTTGTTATTAGAAAATAGTTCTCTTATTTTTAGCTGAAATACTGAAGTAAATATGGAGAGGGTTTGTAGATGTTTTCTTCCAGACTGAAAACAAGAAGTGAGTTGTTCAAGGCCACACAATAGACAATTTCAAAACAAGTCCTCAGAGAGCTGACTATTGGCCGAATTTCCTGATAAACACAATTATACAAATTACCAAAGGGTGTTTTGAAGCCTGCAGAACTAAGTGGTATCACCCATTGTAAACACATTTTCTGCTGGTCCGTTCGGGGGAAACCGTTTCCTTTTCTCCCTTCCACCTTCTGGAAGATGAACAAGAAAAGACACAGCATATGTATTGTATTCATCCACATGGCAGAGAGAAATTTGGAGGTAAAGGATAGACAACATTGTGCCTTGGGATGAAGGAACAGTGAAATCCCATAAATCAGCTTTTGGGGAAGACTGTGGAGACCTTCTAGAACAGCAAAAGATATCCTTGTACATTAGCTTCATCTTCTTAAAACCGTCTTTGTGGAGACAAGTTTTACAGTGTTGTAGGTGGACAGAAGACAGCAGTGGAGATGTGGTTAGAAGGACAATTAGAGCCATGATGTGTCATTAGCTAAGTAGTAAATACCTAGTCCTAACTGTGTCTAGGATGTTTCTTCTTTAATAGGGAAAGAGACTAGAATAATCTATGCCCATTAAATTAAATATACGTTATCAGATTTCCAGCTCCAGTCTTTCTGCACAAGTCCTAGAACACTGTCTTCCCACACTACCAAAAACTTCTGTATGATCTTCAGAAGGAGACATCATGAAAATCTTTAGCTGTCATTAGCTAAGTGGTAGGCACTTAGTCCTAACTTTATGCAGGATATTTCTTCTTTAACAGGGAATACGAAAAGAGTAAAGAGTCTACGCCTGTTAAATTGAATATAAGTTGGCAAATTTCACATTCTCCTTCGGAACTTCCACTCTCCTCATCCTCTGTAACACTATGAACAGCTCTGGAGTAAGCACCTTTTGGAAAAATGGCTTTATCAACTCATAGGGAGGCTAAGGCAACAGTACTGTTCAGGATGACATTGAACAGCATCCCTATTTTATTATGCAAAATAAGCCTTTTCCTGACAGAGTTAAAAAGGGAAAAATACATAATTTTCTGTGACATAGGAGGAATTTATCACTTAGCCAGAATGTTTAACTGAGGTGACAATGAAAACCCACCCGTTTGTTGGAAGTGATATACTGTTAAAACTTGCATAATTTGATTTTGTTCCTTTTTTACCTTTGGGAAAGAAATATTGGGTAGGGCAGCTTTCAGAAAAAGTTGAAGAATGAAATTTGAATGCTTCAATAAAGCTACGAGCACCTGAAAACAACATCAGAATGATAAGTGTTTTGCAAACTGAACTGGAGTAGGCATTACACACATCGCTGCTGCTCAGAAATACATTATTTCTAGAACAGGTAATCGAAGAAATCATGTCAAATTTCGCAATGCTAGTAGCAATTATATTTGCCAGGATTATCCCTTGCTACTTACTCTATTCAGACAGCAACACTTTCTTCCTTCAGGCAACTCCAGGCACATCAGGAGGACTGAGAGTCATTCATGTGCCAGCAGTACTGCCAGCTGGACTGAAACCTGAATGTGCTGAGTTTACAGAGGAAAAAAGGGACCAGAGACCTGCTGGAGGCAGACTGCAAATGAAGGGCAGTGTTGTACCTGAAGAGGGAGAAAGAAAGAGAGAGAGAGAGAGAATAAGAGCAGGAAGAGAAGGGAAGGGAAGGGAAGGGAAGGGAAGGGAAGGGAAGGGAAGGGAAGGGAAGGGAAGGGAAGGGAAGGGAAGGGAAGGGAAGGGAAGGGAAGGGAAGGGAAGGGAAGGGAAGGGAAGGGAAGGGAAGGGAAGGGAAGGGAAGGGAAGGGAAGGGAAGGGAAGGGAAGGGAGAAAGTCCAGTCATCAGGTGGTCTCAATTTAATTGCTTAGCTCCAATGGCAATGAATAGGCAGGAACAAATTTTGGGGAGCCTGATTCTCTCTGGCTAACCTGTTTTAGGGCAAAATTTCTGGAGTAAGTCATTGCACGTTAGCCAAATGAAGATTTTGCTGTACGGCAATGTTCAGTGCCCTGGGAAGAAAATGCATTTGATTTCAAAAGATAAGCATTTTCCTTTTTCCACATTAGCTAGAGTTTAAAAGTTAATCCTTAAGCTTTTTACTAAGTGTTACCTTGTCTACACTGATAAAATGTTTCTCCACTCCCACTGATACAACCATTTTATTAAAGACTGGATGCTTTTCTTCTCTTTACTGGTCAGATAGCATCTCCATAATCCCTAGTACCCTCTGTGTTGTGCTCATTCCTACTGCTGGTAGCAGAGCTGACTGACTCTGCATCGCGTCGGTTTTGATCACACAACACAGGACCTTCAAATGTGATGCCAAGAGAAAGGGAGAGAGACACAATCCAAATGAAAATTAATTCATCCTGCCCAAGTCTAGTCTTTCCCTGAGGCAGAGCAGCAGGATAATACAGCGACAAGCTAACTCCCTTTCCCCGAACCACACAAAGCACAAACAAAAAAAGCTGTATGAAATCGTACAGTCCTCTGACTTATTACTGTAGAATTGTCCTTCACAGTATATTGTACACTACAGTTTTAACTGGCACAACCACTGAAACAGCCAACGTTTCCCTTAGGATTTTATTCTACAATCTACTAGATCTCATTCTGGGGAAATAAAGGGATAATAATTGCAAAAGCTTGCCATCTGTCAGTTTTTAAAAGTCATATATAAAAATTACATACAAAACTACATTAAAAGGTCATGGAGTATAACACTCCAAAGTTTAGAAATGTGGAAATTAATGCTACAGTACTCAACCTTATGTATATCTACATGATGATATATTCTCCAGTTAAAGAATTACATACTATTTTTTGCTCCTACCTGACCCTGCCTCGTTCAGAATGGACAGCGCTAACTTAATAAGCTGACTGTGACTTTTTTGCCGTCTCCTCATTTTTCAGGTTTTGGATTCAGGCACTACACATGAAACAAAGATTCTGAAGATTAATCTGCTTAAAGGCTTTTCTCTGGTGCTCTTCAAAATACCATTTAGATGTTTCACACACAGTCTACTCAGGGCAACCTTGGGAGCTTCCAGGAGTGGTGTTAATTCCATCTGAGGGCCAAAGAGCCCAGGCTTGGAGCACCCCCACAATGAATGGGGGCTCATCCTGAACCCTCAGAGCCTAAATGTTCAAAATACTCAGACTTACGCACTACTGTGTCCACCCCAAGTGTAGTTGCTACTGCATCAATTACGGTGAAGTGCATGTAGTACTCCTGCAAATCAGAGCACGTCCCAGATCCAGCTCTAGAAACCAAGGGATGAAAGCACAGAGAATCAGTGCAAAGCGCTGGTTTAGCGTTGGATAGACCAACACCCCAGACTCCACAGACTGCCCCAGTCCATTTACAGGGTTCTACAGCCTTGTGCTGCCTGTGCAACATCTAAGGGCAAGATTCACACACTTGCTGATTCACAAACCCTCAGTGGAACCAGTTTCACATTGCATGAAATAAATACCTTTCTGCTGAACTAGAGAAACAGAAAGAGCTTCAGACTTCACAGATGGGCATTCACGGACATGCACTTATGGGTAATAGGTGCAAAACCAATGGAACTGAGTTCTGATCCTACTTCAGGTGAATGGTTTAACTATTTTAGTCAAAATGGAACAAATTCAGCAGAAATCACTGAGCTTTTCCAGCCAAAGTATGCTGTTCATTAAAGTCATTACAGTACATCGGCTGGTTAAACAGTTTAAGCCACGTTTCCCACACCTATGTGTGTGTTCTAGAGACCAGAATTCTGGAAAAATACCAATGGCAGTGCCTTTGACAGTGGCACCCTGTGTAGTGCAAGACTTAATCTAATACGTAGGCTCTGAAACAGATACCTAATCAAAAAAGACAGGCAAAAGAATGACAATTTGTGAATCTGGAAAACATTCAGTTGAAGATAGATAGGTAGTTATTCAGCACTGTCAAGACTTAAGAGACTTAGCTAGAGTAAGAGAATTACTGGTGCAGGCACAGGTCTCTGAGGACTAAGGGTGAGGTCCCCCACTAACGGTGTGGGAAAGAGGCAAAGTTCAACACAATGTTCACATTGATATTAGCCTGTCCCACCACATTTAGGCCTATTGCACTGCACTCTGTTAAAAGTTTATTTTAAGCTATGTGTGTGATTGGGTTGTTGCTCCATATTTTCTTGGAATGAAATTCTCTAACAATCCCAACTGCATATGTCAGAGCTCTTATCCAGATCAGAACTGGACCAAAATCTTGGCTTCTGGTTTAGATATTACCATTTTTGGCCTCAGAACTGGGGCTATGCATCACAGACAGCAAAAGCAGCGTGTATCAGCAAGGTATCAGTGTAGAATATTGCCATAGTGTATTTATATGCTGTACTATGTTGTAACATGTCTGCATTAATTTAACCCTAATGCATATCTATTGTCAGAGGTCTTAGTGTGAACTGGGCCCTTCCTGGGTCTCTGATTACGTGCAATCACACCTAAAGGAGATCATGCCACCACATCCTTATTATTATCTGTCTAAAGTCAACTGGCATGGGTAGCATATGCTGCAAACACATGTACACCCAGTCATCTTTGGAAGGAACAGTACAGCAAGAGGCCCTGGGATCTTGGGTCCAGCACCAGGCTCTATGGCAGGGTGTGCTTTTATGGGAACAGGCATTGATGTTTTGTTCCCCATCTGCTCCAAGCTTGATTCAGTGTGCCCATCCTCCTCAGCCTTCATCTGGTTGCTTCTCAGACACATGTCCTCACTTCACTAGTCCCAGAAGTGCTCTACTTTTTCATCCTACTCCTGGCCCTTTTGCATAGCCAACCTTCCTCTACTCTCCTGCACTGCTGCCCACTAGCCACATCTTTTTCTCCCTCATCCAGTAATCTTGTTAACTCTTGTTTTCCCTTTCTGGTGGTTCAATTACATTTTTTTTTTCTTCCACCCTAGGTTTCCAGTAGTCTTCTAAACTGTGTCCATTCCAGTTATCTCCTTCAGCCTTGCTCACTACTCTCACTGCCTGAGCAGTTGCTGCTCTCCTGCTGGCACTGAAGCTTATTTTCAGATCTATTTGTCCTTTTTTTTTTCATTTTTACCAGTTCCTAGATTACTCTCCAAATTGCTTGGGAGACCAAGAGCTCCATCTGCTCTCAGGAGTTCCTGGTCTCGGCTGAAGACATTTAAGTGTCTCTGACAGGAGCCTGATGCCAAACTCCCAGTTTTGCTCCCCAGTCTGACTCACAGTCCAAGTTCCTCTCCCTGTTTGCAACCCATCTTTCCAATGTCTGTTCCAGCTCTGCCTTGTCCCCTGTATGTTTGAACTGGGTAGTTTAATGTTGCAATGGCTGGATCAAGGGGCAGGAAGAGAACTGGAGAAACACAGAACCCATCCA
This sequence comes from Opisthocomus hoazin, assembly GCF_030867145.1. Lineage (NCBI taxonomy): Eukaryota > Metazoa > Chordata > Aves > Opisthocomiformes > Opisthocomidae > Opisthocomus > Opisthocomus hoazin. The sequence continues at coordinate 29,840,191 of NC_134421.1, forward strand.
GTGTGGGCACGTAGACCGTGCACAATCACAGCAGCCCAGAGTTGCAATGGCAGGAAGAAATCCCACTCCTCTCCATATTTTGAGAAAATGACACTTTCAGGGCATTTATATGCTGGAATTTCAAGATGTGTAAGCTGTCTACATTGACTTATCAAATGTGTGTGGGTTTTCATGTATAAAGAAGTTACTCCTCACTAAATGCCAAATCCAGCTCCAAGCCAGGAGCTGCTGGAGTTTCTAAGCAAAAAGATAGTTCTGATAATGTATATTCTCTCCAAACTTCTTCTATGCTGATCTCCCTCTTGAAAAAAGATAAGTTATTGGTTTATAAGAGCCTTAAAAATTCTCCTCAACATTCTACCAAACTCATCCACAATAGAAAACATAATTTGAAGGTAAAAAACACCCTAATAGTGTGTAAATGCCTGCCACAGAGAGCAATCATCTGAAGACTGTAACTTGAAGATCAAACCAGAGACACTCAAAACAACGGAAACCATTCCAAAGCACAAACACTGGAAAAGTAAAAATCAAGTCACTATTGTCTTTGACTTGGTTTACCCCATTCACGTAAACCTAGCACACAAACTGACAGACACGGAAGTTCTACTTGAATAGAACGAACTGTGTGCAGAAGGCAGTATGTGTGATATCTTACATCCACAGACATGTTTATCTACTGTTTTTCGACCTCTGTAAGGGATACATCAGACTATATTAAAACGGTAATTTTGGTGTTTCCCTTGTAAATGTTTTTTTCACAAGTTTTAATTAAATATAACAAGAAAAATAGCAATTGGGTTAAATAACATGCTGTGAGAGTAAAACTACCCAGTAGTCAAAAAGAAATAACATTGTGAGGCCTAAAATGCTAATGACATACTATGAAAGTAATGATCAGCTGATTAGCCATTTAATTTCTCATTTGAAATCAAATTTACATATCTAACTTATCAATTCAGATGTGACAGTAACATTAAAATTAAATATGTGGTTTGCTATTTCAGTAAATGACAGCCATTGGTTAAAAAGCAATAATACTAGCCTTTGGGACAAACATCTAGTGCACATTGCCTAATTAATTTCATTTTCAAATGAACAAAGCCTCTGAATGCCCTGCTTTCCTACAAATATGCCTGGAAGGGCTTGTTGTTAACTCTGGAGACTGAAAGATGGTGGCTGTAAAAATGAACCCCATTTATTATGTCAAAACCCAACCTCTGAAGCAGAAGGGGACTGTTCAGACAGCACAGCAGCTCCCCAGAGAGGACAGATGCTTTGAATATGGCCTGTACAGAGCTGCTCACCTGTCACGTTAGGCCTCCATGCCCCAGTCCTTCCAGCAACTAATAACTTGTAGTATTACAGTCTCAGGAAGGAAATATGAGATTTTTAAGCCTGTTTTAATGAGAAACAAACCCCCTTTCTTGAAAATTAATGGCTTATGTAATATTTAATCTGTCATTTTTCAGAAAAATGGCCACTATGGATCATACATTCATGAAATTTGGGTTAATGTCTGCTTTGCTGCTGATGCTGTTAAGTGACTTCAGGGATATCAAAAGCAAAATTTTGGGAAAAAATAAAGATATCTCTTCTGATGCATTTTTCAGTACTGCTAATTAATGCATTGTTGATTAGGACCATGTGTCTAAGATAACTATATAACAATTTTTCCATTATAAATTCGTATTTATAAATCTGGGAACAGAGACACATTGCAATCCATCATGGGTGGATTGAGGAATAATACGGAAAAGTAAAAGACTTCCTTTGTGCTTTTTAAGCAAGAGAATAGAATCGGGCTTCCCCACAGACAGGTTAACTTTTCTTCAATTTTCTCTTTGTGACAAAGAAAGACACTTGCCTATAATAATGCTAATTCATAGAAAAGAGAAAAGAAAAAGAAAAACCTGGCAGACTGGGACTCTATCTGCTATTGCATATTTGGAATGATGGAAACACAGCCTAAGTAGATGTAGAAACAAGTCACAGTGCAAGCTGCATGAGGGAACTTGCATGCAGAAATCACATGACTATAAAGATTGTCTTACAGGGCTATGGGCTATCACATGATTATCTTTGTTAACAGCATTCGTATATATAGATCGTGCCCAGGTATATGCAAGGATGGAGAAAATACTTTTTGTCCTGTGATGTTTAAGGTATTTAGTCACTGATGTTGCTACTTACCGTGATTATTTGTCCCATCTGCACAGCAATATGTTCTGCATCAACTTGTGAAAACTATAGGAGATCACCACCTACATAAATGAGAACATAAATGGGAACATAAAATGGAACATTTATGGACTGAAAAAACAGACTGAAATGCTGCATTAGTTTTGCCTTTAATCCTTACTGAGTTTCATATACCTGTTTTCCCAGAATTTACAGTCATTCAGCATAGAGCACTTCCTGTGTTTTCAGTCTCCCAAGCAGCCTGCAGTTTCAGAGACAAGGTTAGTTGTAAGTTTATTTCCTTCCACTTCCCGACTTCTTAACAAAAACCCCAACTTTTCTATCTGTCAAGCGCTGCCATGCCATAAAAGTTAGTCTGGTGGATGTGGGCATTAAAGTGCTTCAATTTTCTAGCACATATTTGTCTCAAAATGGTGTATATACATTCCATTTGCAGCGAAAGAGAAAACCTGGCTTTGCAGAGGCGCGGAGGATTACAGGAAACATTGCAGAACAGAAAGTGAGGCTGCCCAAAGTGTGCAGCGTACTCTGCCTTCCGGGCTCTGCACCACCCTTCTGTTAACAGCCGACCTCTGCTTTTGGCAGCAATTACGAGAAGAATTTCGTAAAGAAAAGTGCTGTCAGAAAACTGTAAGTCTAATATATTTTGAACCCACATTGTTCTTGGAGAGTATTACACAGGACACAGGTTCATCTCCTTGACTCCTCCTCTGCAGAAAGTGCTGTGGAAAGAATTCAGACTCTGACTGTCAGCCCCTCATCTAACCGCCCCGAGGGGCATTGATTAGCAGATCTGAAGATCAGAGTGACAGAATGAATGTTGGTGGCATGTATTTCATCACAAAAGAAAGCTATATTTGGCAGCTATCCGGTCATTTCTTTGAAGAATAAGGGAAAAGCACATGCTTTATTTTTCAGGAATATTCAAATTATGAAAGTTTGTGGACCTTGGCCCTTTGGTTAAATTAAAACTCCTTGAGTGCATTCAAACCCTGACAGCCAGATGATGAGCCTCTGTTTCCAGTTTTTACTGGCTTAATAAGCAACCAAGTTGTCGCCACGGCATGAAAGAGCCAAGGTTACTCCTATGCCATGCCTCCACTCCAACTCTAACTCACCAGAAATTGCTGAAGAGTCACTCCATTCATCTTCTTCCCAACAGCCCTAATGGTACTTTTGGAGCAGGCAGACAGCATGAGCGACAGCAGCCCTGAAGCTACTTTAATGTGTTTCACAGACACGGGCTGGCATTTGTTACCTGAGGTGCAGGGATATACGTCAGTGTCTTAATGCTTCTTCCTCTACTTCAAATGTGCTTTAAGCACTGCTCCACTATCCCAGAAAGTCAAGGCCAAACTGCAGGCTATTAGTTACTGCCTGGAGCAGGAGCTAGCCACAGGCAGAGTAGAGGAAACAGCTTAGTCTTGGCATTATTTGCCACAGCTCAGTATTCAAATGATTTTTGCACTAAAAGGTTTATTTTCTCTATTTTTTAACTAAGCTTTTGCTGTATAGATCTGCCAACATGACTTTTTTAATAAATAAAAAAGCCCATGATGAGTTTGAAAACGAAACTAGATATAATTCTATCCAAAGGAACTTGTATTTCTTGCAACGACAAAAAAATGACACCTTCATATTTATTAGTAATAACAGGTAGCATCGCCATTCCCCATCAATGCTATCAGCGGATCTGCAGAGAGATAAAATAACTGTTGATGAATCCTCACAACGAACAGAGATAGAAAACAGCATCCAGAACGTGACTGATTTCTTTAAGGTACTGTAATGAATCAATGTCATTGCTTCTGTTAGGTTTCTGGATCCCTATCACCCAGGCCTGGAACAGAGCAACACTTTTATTCCAAAGCAAGATCAGAAAAGTTGCAGTAAACTCAGGCTGGAGGGCAGAGCGGTTCCTTGGTATATTAACCACAAAACAGAAGATGACGGACACGGCAGCATCCCTTCGTAGTGCCCAGGATCTTCACACTTGCAAAGATAGCCATATTTCATCAGTTAAACTCATTATCAAAGTTGTAGTTCTATCCAACCTCCCATTTGTTTATTTATTTATTGTATATGTTCATTCAACAGCAGGGAGGGTAATAATTATTTTCTTGGCCACTGTTTTTTTCCCCACACTTCTATATGACCATAAGACTCCTGTGGTCCCGTTTTCTATTTTAACCCAAGTGCCTTTTATTTTGATAGCTTTCAGCTGGCTGCGCATTTTTTAATTTGTCCTGGGGTTTTGGCAATTATGGCTGTCTTCTGTTGACACCTGTCATTGCTGATACCTCACTGCCCATGAGTTAGGATGGAGGGAGATGCTGCCTCAGACCCAGTGCAGGCGGTCAGGGTTGCATTTCTTAAGTGAGCTGATGGCACTGATAGAAATGACTTGCAAAGTGATTTCCGTGCTTTTTTTTGCAAAGTAACTACATCTGCTGCAGGCTCACAGGAGGAGGAAGCAGCTCAGGAGATAATGCTGACAGATTAGTGGAATGAGAAACTTGTTCCAAAGACAGCTTTGCTGCTGATCCTGTTTGTCACACTTGAATGAAAAGGAGGTGGGAAAACATCCTTCATCACAGCTGCTACAGGTGGGCAAATCATACACTAGGTTTGGGGGTTGTTATAAACAGGTCCCTCATCCAACATTACTATAATTCTCTTCTCATTATCAGCATGGTCCTCAGTTTCTGTTTCTTCATTTTACCTAATCCATCATATTTTTTTATTTTCTCCTAGTTCAGTCCCAGCTCCTCTTTCTAATTTGCAGCCATTCTTTTCGCCATTTACATGACATGTCGAATGCAAGACTCCAGGAAAAGCAAGGAGCAAAAAAGTCAGAGAAACGCCACTCTTCCCCAGACCTGCAGCACTCTCCCCCACACCTGCAGCACTCTGCCACTCCTCGGTTCAGTGGCAGTGCCTACAATAACTGTCTTCTTGTGCTTGACTGTGACTCTTGATTTCTTTTGCATAGCTGCAATAAGGAACACCCACACAGAGCCATCAGTTAGTTCAGCAGTGGCAGCAGCAAGCAATTTCTTTATTTCTTAGGAAATTTTTGTTTTTTGGAAAAATATCCCATCTCAAAACCCAAACCCACTGCCTGACACAGGCGTAATTATTCAGTGTTACATTTTCAAGGTCTATTTAAATTCATTTTGGAGAGAAATTATCTTGCATAGCCTATTGAGCACATAAGAAACATTCTGAGAGTCTCCAAAACAATTTGATTTTAAGGAATTACTGAATCTTTACAGATTTTAGGGAATCAATTTCATTATAACCAGCTGATGGCAGATTTATACAGGATAAGGAGGACTGCATATCCCAACAGCTAGATAACTGGCATCTCCTCTATGCCAAACACTTCACTGCCTTCCCTAGCACACATCACCCTACCTACCTCCAATGAAATCCAAATAAATTCATAAAAATATAATTACTGGAGGAATTCTGAGAAGTACAGATATAAATTACCGAAACAACAGCACATGACTTGCAGCCAGGCTGCAAAAAAGGGAACAGCTACAATTGCTGGTTTGAAAGCTCTTGTCTAGCTGTTTTGGGTTTCTAACTAGGACATATGTGAAACAACTGCATAAAGACCATGAACTCTCAGTGACTAAACTATTTTCTTTTAGAATTTGGGTCACTTATTTTCTTACTCTCTAGGGAATTCTCATACATGAAAGCTAAAGCTTTAGATCATGGTTTTGTGAACACATTGCTGTATTCCTTTGAAATCAACACCATAAGTAAAGCAGAACTTAATCTTCAGGTGTAGCTCAGAGATGAGGGGCAAAGTTAACGTAATTCTTCCTGCATCCATCATTTCACTTTATTTAAAAAGTGGGTTGATATACAATGAAAATGACAAGATTTTAAGAAACTGGAATTTTTTATTATCTTTTTGCTAATTTGCTCTAACTTCTGGGCAACCTCATGCAGAGATATGATAAAACACCTAAAATACAGCATAGACAGCATACATCACTTGACTATTTCTTTGAAAATAAAGTGACTTTTCATTTCTGTTTTTTTAAAAATTAATAATGAAAGACATTTATTCTTTGGACTGACTGATATACCAAAGGCTGCAAGTTCCAGTTTAATTTACTTGATAATAAACTTTAGCAGGGGCACAATATGTAATACTCAAAGAGGAAATTAGCATGTCACCTACTGAACAAGATAATATTCACTAGATTTGTGGGTATCTTTTGTATTCTTCTCATTCCTTGGCTTTTTCACCTCTATTCTCAACCCTTTATACCAAGAGAGAAACACAAATGCTTATCCGCAAACACACCTTTGTAGTCCTCATTTCTCATATAAATCAACAACTTGTAACAAGTGACAGAGCTGGCAATATTTTTCATGATCCATGCCCTCAATTAACACCATCGCAATGGCATCCATGCTAGAATGGATTTCTTCCTGCATTTCTCTTAACAGGATCCAGTCACAAACTTGGAATGTCGCACAATGCTTTTCCCACTGCCATTTCTGTGACATTCTCCAAAAATGTCTATTAGCATTCCATATCTATTATGCCTTGTAGCAATGTTGTCCAAGAGACAGAAGGAAGTTCTTAAGGTCGTGGTTTAGAAACAAGTAAATCTGGGTGGGATTCCTGAGTCTATTCTGCCGACATTTGCTGCTTGAAGTGTAGCCTTTCCACAACCCAGCCTGCTGCTGCTTCTGCTCTCTGTGCAGATATTCCCCATCCTGTCACTGAATCCAAAGGATCAAGGATGAGCAGTTCAGTGCCTGCATTGCAGGAGGCCTCTGGTGGGCCAGAAGTTTTTCACAGTGTACTAGCTGCAAAACTAAAGAGCACAACTGCTGAAGTGCTTCCAAATGCAACTACCTGTGAACAAAACAATCTTCAATTATTTTCTTAAAAAATCATTTTAAAGGCTCTTGTAGTTTCAAAACTTTATAGTTCTGTGACAGTTTTCAAGTAGAGAGTTGATTGCTTTGGATGAAATTTCAATTCTTTGCATTAATGTCCAATAATAATTAGCAAATGCATTGTTAGCTTCACCTCTTAATGGTTTTGTTGGCTTGGTGATTGCTGTTCTAAATAGGCAAAACTTTTTTTCTTAAGACAGTCATAGCTGCAGAGGTCACGTGTTGCTCCACACGGATGAGGGAACTGAGCTATGTTCTTTCTTGTTCCCAAGGATCTCTGAAACATTTTCAGGCTAAAATGGCAATTAATTTGTTGAACTGAAAATTCATTAAGTGCTCAATTGCAGATGTGAAGCTGAGTATTAACAGTATATGAATCATGTTTTGCTGCTTTACACAACAAAATAAATTTCCAGTTCAACTCAATAGGACAAGTCACACTGCCTAAGGGAGTGATTCCTTAACTCTGGGGACTGAGTCAGATTCCTTTATAACCAGTATTCCCCCAAGAGGAAAAAACAGTGAGAATAAAGTTGAGCTAAAATGCTGATTAAACTGCAAGTTCTGGATTGTCTTCTGGAGGAATTGTATATGAGGTGATCTGTCCTGCTTATTCAGAAGTCTAAGTGAGAAGCCTAAAGCTAGTGTGACCACACAGAAATGACACAGTCGGCTGAGATAAATACCTGTGCACATACAGGCATGGTGTGGCATGAGATTTACACTATCTTCTCTATATTTTCAAGGGCCAGCAAAAGCTCACTGGGTGCTGCCAGGACCATGACTCTTTCTCAGGCCCGGACCCTTCTGTCAGGGCAAACCAGTTTCAGGATACCCTGCCCTTCACAGAGAAAACAAATATTTCCCTGGGGCTCCCACATGCTTTCCCTGGATGGCTTGCATAGCAGCACGGGGTGCCATCTCTAAGAAAGGTAAGAGGAAGGGTCCAGGGACTTATAGACCAGCCAGCCTCACCTTAGTCCCTGAAAAGATCACACAGCCTATCTTTCTGGGATACATTTCCAAACATGTGAGGAACAAAAAGCTTAAAGTAGCAATCAGCATGGATTTACCAGGCACAAAAGATATTCAGGAAATCTGACTGCCTCCTACAACAAAATGACTGTCTTTGTGAACAAGGGGAGGCCTGAAGATGTGATATACCTCAGCTTTAGGAAACCTTTTGACTCCATAGCCCACAGCATTTTCATTTGGCAGCTGGGGAAGCATGGACTGGAAGAAATGATGGTTAGATGGACTGAGAATTGCCTGTATCTCTGGGCTCAAAAAGTGGCAATGACTGGCTTGGAATCTGCTTGGTGGCTGCAATGACCACAGAACCCAAAAGGCCGAACTTTTGCTCATATTGTTCAATGTCTTAATCGATGACCCAGGTGATGACCCAGGATGCACCACCTGCAAATTTATCAATGATACTAAATTAGGGGGAGAGACTTGCACAATGACTAGCAGAACTTGAATCCAAAGGAACTTTCCTGAACTTGAGAACTGGGCCAACAGAAGCCTCATGATGCTCAACAAAGAGAAAAGTAAACTTCTGTTCGGACAGTGTAAGCTCACATATGATTAAAGGATGAGTAGAAGTCCTGCTGAAGAGTAATGATGGATTCTAGGTTGAATATAATCTCTCACTGTGAATAAGTTAAAATGCAGATCAGGCTCTGTTGCCAGAAGTTGGCCAAAAGTTATGAGGAAGTTTTTACTCCCCTCTGCTTGGAGCTCATGAGGCTGCAAGTGGAAAAGTGAATCCAGTTTTGGACCACCTGCTGGAGAGGTTCTCATGGGGTCTATGAAGATACACATAGGCCTGGGCCACAAGGAATGGCTGCCAGGTCCTTAGTCTGCTGAAGAGGCTAAGGGTTGGTCTAATAGCAGGCTATTACTACTTGAAGGGTAGTAAAAAAAAAGGACTTAGAAAGGTTAAGATGGTCATTGGGAAAAACTTTTCACTAGGAGTAAATTTTGCAGTGTAGCCCTCTGTCTAGCTGTGCAGGTAAACTCTGAAATCTCTGACTTTGGAGGTTTTCAAGATGCAGTAACACAAAGCCACAGCTGACCTGACCTAGTGTTGGCAACAGTCCTGCCTTTGGGGGAGAAGTTGGACTAAATGACCTCCAAAGGTCTTTTGAAGACCTTCTGTAATGAGCAGCGTTCTGTTTACTAACTCTTACTTCCTACACTGACTAGGGATTTCTGAATCTACACCATGAATTCTGTCTGCTCCACAGGATTTGAAGTTTAATAGCTTGGAAAATACCTTTTCCATGGTTGTCTGGGGATCCTGAACTCTGTCTCCTTTGCATGCAGAATGTATATATTACCAAGACCTGGCTCCTGTAGTGAAAGCATTATGAAGTGTAGCTGTCCATGCAAATTTGTATGCAAATTAAGATTACACAGACAGCCTAATGACTGGAACATCCTATATCTCAGAAGTTTGGCCTTTCAGCTTAAGTATGGCATACCTTCCTATAACAAACCCAGCATTTATCATGATGAGTGTTTGAACTCCATGCCTCCGGAATAGATATTTTGCAGCATGTTTGCTCATAAACAACTAATAATGGAGAACATTGTTGCTCCAAGCGATGGTGCAGAAGAATCAAGTCCAACAAATAGTCATTTTGGGCTTCTCCCACACTTAACACCCATACACAGAGAAGAAGTAAGAGATGTGGAAACCTCCCCATGATGACTATTACCATCGTCCAGAGAACTCTGTATGTTTTTCTCCACCCACCTGAATATGGAGGAGTGCAAGGAGTGACCCAGATGAAGTGAGATAGTGGCACTGCAGAAATGTTTTGAGCCCAGTGAGATGCTAGGACATAGCAGGTTTATTTCTCATAATATTTTCCATAATAGCCACTTCTGCAAGAAGCACCCAGGCACTGGTGATGCAGCTGGTGCTAGAGACACTGATCAAGCTAGTAAGCCAGCCTCTGCAGAACATTTCTAGACATTCATTCATTTGAACACACTGCAGAATCTTCCTAACCAACACACACTTCTGAAGGAAATTAGTTATTCTAAATAGTTCATGCTTCAGCCAAATCTGAATACAATTTCACTGGTCAAGAATAATATATATCCCTACCTAAGGATTTCCTACTTTCATGTTCTAAAAACCCCTGCGAAAAAAGCAAAAAACAAAACAAAACAAAACAAAAAAAAAAAAAAAGGAAAAAGGAAGAAAACACTGGAAAACCTAAACATAACTTCACTAAAAATCCTTTCCTGGTTCATGTTGTAAACTGATAAAGGAAAACAACACAAGTGATAGAAAAATTCCTTACTCTCCAAAGGTTTTATTTTTAAGACCAGAATTTACAGGGTTTTTTTGAATTAGAAGCAGGTGCTCCCTTTTTGTGTTAATGCCAGAAAAATTGCAGAATTTGGCACAAAAATAACAGAAATACAGTCAAAGAGAAAATATGCTTTAATTACCAGCTAAAAAGCTGTATTTCTAAGCTGCCAGGAAGCTTTACTTACAGATTTGTTTGCTTTTCTTTTATTTGGTGAGCCTTCACCTATTCTGCTTTATTATTCTCAGTCTTTACACCCGCATCTGAGATAACTGGGAAATTAACTGCCTGCGTGCTTGTGGGTGTTCACCAAGGGCCTTTGCAACTTGTCTGATACAATTTCTCTCAGTGTTGCGGAGATCATTGTAAAAGTACGTATTCAGTCTCCAAAGTAAAGCCTGAAAAAGTTAGAGAAAAATAACTCTAATAATTTAACTAGAGAGTCTGTCATGCTGTGTGTGCAGACAGTAAAGGCGGGGGGGGGGGGGGGGGGAGGAGGAGGGGGTGGTTTTGAAAGGCTGCAGCCATTAGCCCAATCTGCCTGTCTCTTTCCCTTTTTCTTCTCCCAGGCCCTATCTCTCCATCTCTAGACTGCTGTTCCCATCTCCAGTTCTCTCCACCATTGTTAATTTATTTACCCGTGCAGGGCTGTGGATGGTGGTAGCCGCACTCTCATCACCAGTCAAGGCACAGACAGAGGAACAGGCACTTGTCCATCTCTACCTCTTCTACCATATGCCCTTGACACTTCCTCAGGTCTCCGTTTACCCCGTTTCCCACCTCCTCTATGTCCTGCTTTACCTGATGAACTGGTAAAGATGTTTGTTCCCTGTACTTGGTTGAATCTCTGTGGTCCCCTTTATCTACCCTGATGATCTGGAAGGCCTCAGACTACCTTTACATCCTTGTTGAGCCGGGGAAGGTACAGGACTTTTCTCGTACCCTCCATGGTTGAATCCTCAAAATAGCGAAAGATGACAAGCAGAGGCATCACTGGGATAACAGACCCATGAGAGCTAATATCACGGTGTAACTGTTGCCTTTTACTTATACACGTTGCAATCCATATTGTTAGAAAACTGGTCTGAACTTTAACAGTCACATCTCTTAAAGAATTTGGCTTAAATGGATACTTCATTTCCCCAAGTAAAAGGCAAGTTGAGGCTTGATTATTAAATCCTGCTCTCTTCAGTGAATCCTACTGTAGGAATTAAGAATCTTCACTCTCTTGTCTCCTGAACAAAGCTATTGCAATATCATTTCTAGAGTGAGGCTCTGAATAGAGCTATGGCTAATAGCTAATATGTTCTCAACACCCCACACAATTCTGTGAAACTCCTCAGAAATAAAATTTAAACTTTTTGATGCTTTTTGGAAGAGCTGGGTTTTCTTTTGCCATAGAAATTACAAGCCTAAATTTACTGTTAGTGACTCTAACCACAAACTTTGTATAGACAACCATATTGTTCTGGAAATTGCTCCAGTGTTCTCCCCTAGCTCATCCTCTAAAATGTCATAATACTGGTCACAATGGTTCAAATCTTAATTTGGTGCTTTCTGTGGAAAAAGACTATAGTAACATAATGAATGTATAGTCCTCTCCAAGCATGCATTTTGTTTCCTTGTTTACAGCTTGCTGACCTCTTTAGAGCCCAGACAGTGCTATTGAGCAATGTTCTAGCTCTCCTCTACTATTTCCGCCGACAGCTGGACTCTCTGCCCTTTCCTACCTCATAGCTGAAAGAGCTTGGGAAAATCTGACAGCTTCCTTGACATGCAGCAAGCTATTTTAATTCTTCATTACAGTTTAAAAATCCCTACTGGGAAGTGAATTTTCTGATCATTCAAACTCAAGGAAGTCAAAGAGTCTATTATATTAATGGCATCTTTCATCGCTTTAAAATTCAAAAGGGACAGCACATGACACCATTTAAGAATAACGGAAGAGGAATAAGCCCAGCAGCCAAGGCAGTGAGCGACACACTGCTCTGCACAGAGCCCAGTTTCAGCCCTGAGCACTCTAACTTCCTATGGCTGAAACTACTGCCACAGCTGACAAATCAGCGCCTTAGAAGAAGAAGACTTCTTCTTGTTCATTGTTGGGGTTGATGTAGAGCTTGAGAGTTAGCATGACTGGGCTGCTGAAGCAAAAGTTAGCATAACTGAACAGGCCGCTGGAAAGGGCAGCTAAGAATAGCAATTGAGAAAGTTCTGATAGTGCACATGGTGTGGGTTAGCAAAAACAAGATGTGTTCAAGGACGTGGAGGCGGCCTGTTGCTATTGGCATTAGTGCATAGTTACCAATCATAAGGGAATATGGGGTGCGTGAACAGCGCATGATTTATGTCTGTAGCCTATCCGAATAAGCATGATCGTGTGTGCAGATATGAAAAATGTATATAACCATGCAAGCGGAGCAATAAAGTGAACTGACTGTGCATTGCATCAATGTGTGAGAGTCATTCCTGTCCCTGGACAGATGCTGAAACTCGGCAGTTCATAAATGACAGTATTTGCCCAATAGAGAAATGACAGATTCTCGGGGTACCTAATTCTGATCAGCATTCATTTTGCCACTATTGTGCTACTCCAGAGTTTGGGTAAATTCTCTAGACACCAGAAAGAAATGATTTGGAGGGCTTCCTAAGGAGAAAAAAGTTGGGGGACATTATTAGGAGATCTCTCCTCCCTCTAAACAAATACTCTCAACAGCAGTAATTACGTCTTTCAATAAGGTAAGTTACATCAGTCAGAGACTAAACTGTGGTCATAATGACTGTAATAAAGCAGTGAATACCATCTGAAATGATTCATAGAAACTGCAATAATTTAAATTTTATCTAAATTGTGTAAACTTCTAGTAGTAGCCAAATATATCTCAACCCTATATTCAAAAACATGCACAGAAAAATCCTTAAGCTCTCAGTGATTTTCCACTGCACTACAGACTGTGAGGAATCTGTCTATTCAATCTTAATTAATTTTGTTTGATTTTATGAACTCTATTTATTACTATGACCTTTGGTTTGTTTTAAAACTTTCTTTCTATGGTAGAAAAAGGCAGCATCTTTGAATCTGAAACAGAAACATCAAAGACTGCCATCAAAGAGACAGGCTCTTCAAGAACAAAAAGAGACGAATCACCAACCACATCAGAGGGCTGAGCTGAGCAAGTGAAGGACTGGAAAGACACACTCTCCCTAAGGATGCTCAAAGGCAACCCAGCAATGGCGATGGTACAAGAAGGAGGAGTTTATTTTTTGTACACATGTGTAAATCTCCTCAGTTGTCCGCAAGCAAAGCTACTGCAAGTTTGAGAAGTGCTTTAGCAAAGCAGACTGGTTTATGCCTTTTATTTGGTCAAAGAATTAAACCAAGGACTGTACTTCAGTTAAGTTCTGAGTAGTGCATGCAAGGGCTTTTCAGTTATCCTACAGTACTGTCAGGTCCAGCACTAATATCAAGAGCCAGGGAAGTGGTCTGCAGCCTTCCAGAAACAGGTCACTGGAAATCAATGCCATTTTTCCCCTTGAAGGTGTGCCTTGCATGCCAAAACCAGATGTGGTGTCTATGCTTCTGCTCTCATCTTATGGAATTCACAATGTCCCAGCTGCCCTTTGGCAAAACAAGGTCATATTCTATACCCATACAGCTTCATTTCACAGTGCTGTTTCCTGTCAGTAAGAAAAATATGCTTTGCTTTCTAGTAAAACATAAAGCTTTTCATAGGCCAGCAGATGACTATCACTTTCAGTATCTAGTGGCCTGGGCTCAATTATGAAAAGGTTCCAAAACCTTGCATCCATTTCAATTGCTCTCCCCCTCCTTTGCTGCTTCTATTTCAGCTTCTGCTTTTTTTGTTGTTGTTGTTTTGTTTTTTTTTTTTCCAAATAGCTATAGATTTCCTTCTCTCCCTCTAGATAGCTGCCCAGATTTAATATAAGCTATTCATTGCAATGCCAAAAAAATCCCCTGACAAAAACAAGCCAGGCAAAATCTAGCAGAGATAGTCACTGCTGATTCTGTCATTTCCTAAAATCTGGGTTCATAGCTTAGCTGTCTTGCCACGCTTTTAACAAAGCTTTACCTGTGCAAGTTTGAAGGGGAGAAAAAACCCTTAAGATCTAAAGGGAGAATTTCTATTGAGCTGTATCAAGAGTTGCCATTTAAAGAAGATGGGAAAACAGCTTATTTAGTCCTTGATCAGACTCATGGACGTGGGATACAGAAATGCACTTTCTCTTCTTTTAGCTGTTCCATTTTACTTATGTTCATCCCCCCAGTTCTTGAATCTTGCCCACCTCCATTCTTCCTTTCTCTGCAGTGCCTACCTCTGCATCACTCTTAAAGATGCTTCCCATTCGCTTTTGCCACTGAACAGAATCTTGCTCATTTTTTCCCCCTTAATCTCCTCTCCCTTCAAGTAACTTCCCACTCGCTTGTTTTCATTCCCTTCCAGATGTTCTGTTTCAAATTAATTGTTCCCAATTCTAGCTCTCACCATTGTCCTCTGCTTTGTCTTCTCCTCTGCACATCCCCTACCCCCAGTTCCTCACTGCTTTCTGTTTTGGTCCAACCTCTTCCCACTGATGAGTAAAAAGAGATTTTCTACCATAGCTTAGAGCTCTTCAGCAGCCAGTAGATGAAGGATGTTCCTTCGACAAGGAGATAGGATCTCAAGTCCAAGCCATTGGCAGGAACAGGTCAGGAAAACGTGAGAATTTTGCTACCAGATTTATAAGTTACTATTGAACATAAACATGTGGAGTTTGGGACAGATGTTGTTGATTTTTACAAAAATAGCAGGAGACTCTATCCTTCAAAACAATATAATATCCTGTTAAGGCACAATTTTCAGCTCCAGGGCTTGGCAGATATAGTTTCTCAGTCAAACAGCTGCTAGAATTTTACCTTTTTAACATGGGGAAAACATTCTTTTATTAGTAATCTCAGTTCTGGAAACACCTGAAACTTTCACAAACAAACGATGCACCTGAGCAGGAGAAACACTGTTCTGAACCATACAAGTTGTTAAATTTTATAGGCAGTTAATAATAGCATCCCAGACTACAGCATGCAGGCCCTCCTTAGTCCTACAGGTGCACCTCTTACAGTGATAATAGTTGCCTGGTATAGTAGGGAGTTGAATATAGTCCTTGTAAATTTAGTACAATATTTCTAATGTGTTTTCCAAAATCACAAGTGCTCTGTGGTTGTAGGCTGTACATCTCACCACTTTGTGTTCTCGTCATGTCAAATCCTTCAAGTTAAGTGACATTAAACTCAGTCTGCATGAAACAGTGCTGGTGATTCACTAGACTGCAGTCTTCCTTTTAAGTCTGTACTGAGCCAATACTCCAATAGGGGTTTATTAAAGAGCACCTTGGCGACGCACGTCTAATCCTTTGATGGGACCTACTGTTGGGATGTGTCCCCTTTTTGATCATTTAACACTCATAGAAATTTTTCTGAAAGCTGCAGTTTGACTCTTAACCTGGATATCTTGGATAAATTCCAGCTCAGGAACAACATGCTGAAAACTCAAATCCCCAGATCGTTTCAGTGACAGAAACCAAGTTACTGTTTAAACTGTTTATTATTGATGAAGACTTTAAGCAGTGGTAGTTGTCTACACCAGAGGTAATCACTTCTAGTGATTCCATCCTTCACTGAGTGCTCATTGTGTATCGGTTCTCTGCATCTGAAGGATGTCATTAAAAGTAATTATTTCAGTCACTGTGAAGGCACTGCAGACTTTTCTGTAAGATGTGCATGTAAGTGTTAAGTATTATTGCATTGCTTGCAAAGTTATTATTACATTGCTTCCCCCCCCCCCCCCTCCTTCCCCCCCATCTGGTAGAGCCTCCAGCTAGGTCCACACTAGTTTAAAAATACAGTTCACTGGTACCTAGAAAGGAGTTCTTTCCATGGGCTGGGAAAACAAGGTGCTAAGATACGTTCATTTGTGAACCTGACATATAAATTCATAATCACTTGACTAGCTAGAAACAGCATTAAAAGAAGCTTGTTACATTTGCTAGTTTGTATGCAATAAACAATAACTATAAATTGTATTTAGAAAATGGAGTTGTAAAATGCCTTTTGGGGGAAAAAAAAAAAAAGACAATAGAGCTTGCTAGAATCTTTAAAGGAGACCAGTCTTCCAGAATGAGAATGAGTCATCTATAATCACACATCACATTTTCTAAGCAGTTCTTTGTCAGGTGTATGTGTTTAATTTCCTGCTGGGTTTTTAATTCTTCCAGAGTGGGGGAAAAAAAAAGATGTTTGAGTCATGCGAATTTTTTTGTTGTCCTCCCTTCCCTGCCCCTTCTCTAAAACTGTCATCTGGATGGCTCAAATTTTGGTCTGCTACAGTGCCAAACAGAGAGAGACAGCTACCATTTGCAGCAATAGATCTGGCCACTTACAGTATTTTTACTTTTATTCTTCTGGAATTCTAACAGACTTTATTTTTTTTCAGCCATTGTCCTAAAAAGCAATGGACTGAGTCTCCTGCATCAGGGCTCCAGTGCGAGCCATACATCTGCTATGGCCTCTGGCCATTTTAAAGCTCCAAACCACAGCACAGGCAACAACTGCAAACACGTGTGTGACTGCAGAGAGCTGGACACTTCTCCAGCTCTTAGAAAGGCATGGTGGAGACGTAAGGTTGGAGGAGCTATGGCAAAAGCCTTTCCACAGCAACCGACTAGGGAAAAGTAAGGAAAGGTGAGTTGTCTCCCTTCCTCACACTGCAGTAAAATGTATTTGTTAATAAGCGTTATGGACCTCTTAGACTTTTTACATCTTTTACTTAAGAATGACAAACTCTCTAAACAAGGAACAAATTCAGGTATATGTGCTGCTAATAAATCTTCTTTTGATCCTGCAATGATTTAGAATTTTCTCAACTGTCAGAAATGATTGACTGTATGAAGAGTTGATCTTCTGACCACTCAGACCTGGGCCATGACTGGAGTTTTCCATATTCCTCTTCTGAACATCAAGGAGTCAGACTGTAGCTGCTGGGGCAGCCCTGAAGAAACAGCATTTTCCTTACAACAACCTTTTCAATAACTTCAATTATGATCTGCAGATGGAGGTATTTCTGAATTGCTTTGTGTTCCTTGCCCTTAATTTAAGTTTTATATCTCCCAAAGGGGTGTCTGGAATCTGGATCTCTCTCTTACAATGCACAAATGGGAAAACACACAGCAGCCTGCATGGATTTAAATCACATTTTAAAATACTCCTAAGGCATCTAGATCCACTCTACGTCCCCTAAAAGGTGCCTCTCAGAACATTAGGGTGTATAATCCTCTAGTAAGTGCAAAGCAGGCTGCTATTTTTCCAAGCAGAGCTATTCTTTTTCCTCCCCCACATTGTCCTCCAAGAAACGTAGTTTTCATAAGAGTAAAATGGAGACTCTATTTCAAGTCTCTATAAAAGCACACACAAAGAATGAAAAAAAAAAAATCAATATGAGTCCCTTTGGCAGCTGAAATTAGATGCTTCATAATGCTGTGCCAATCTCACTGAGCATCATGTACCTTCCCTTCTGTGCCTTTTCACTTCTTTTTGTCCCTTTACCTATGGGAATAAAATATGGTCTTGGGGTCTTTTTTAGTCAGCTTTTCATATGTGTTAGGATTTTTTTTTTAATAATCCAAAAAAAAAGGTCACATCCCAGATCAGTTGTTGGTATGCTTTTTTAATGAAATGCTCCCACGTCAGGTGTTCCTAGTTCAATTAGGTTGTCAGGGACCATGTTTTGGTTTTTAAACAAACTTAATCAGTACCTTTCATGAAAGCTCACTGCTAAGGAAGATGCACAGAGCAGCCAGAAACAGTATGTGTGATTGGGTGCTCTGAGACTGGCTGAGGAAACATGATTTTGGGACATTCCTGAATGTATTAGCGTTTTACTGGTGAAATCCCGCCAAAAGGAAGACTGAATTTCCAGTGGCTCAGTAAAGTACTTTTGGATGCTCAGCCAGATAGCACAATGTCAAGCACAACTTAGGAAACATTTCTGTAACAAGAGGGTTGTCAAACACTGGAACAGGCTTGCAGTCGATGCCCCAAGCTTGTCAGTGTTTAAGAGGCATTTGGACAATGCTCTTTACATGCTTTAACTTTTGGTCAGCCCTGAACTAGTCAGGCAGTCGGACTAGATGATCATGATCGGTCCCTTCCAACTGAAATAGTTCAATTATTCTATTCTATTCTATTCTATTCTATTCTATTCTATTCTATTCTATTCTATTCTATTCTATTCTATTCTATTCTCTACCTTAGACTGTGCTGTTTAAAACATCCTATGTAGCAATTCTTCAGAGCTGTATGTAAACTACAACTTTTTCTAGTGATATCCGGGAAAAGACAATACCATTGAACATTCCTATGAGAGAATAAGTGTGTTTTGGTGGTTATCTGTGGCCTTTGTTAACCTTTGCAATCCTGATTAAATCAAGAGGCTGAGTACTCTGTCTGGTTCAACACGCTGACTGACTGAAGTGGCACAGAGCAGCAGGAGAAACCCACTGAGAAACACCCCAAGATTTTTGTGTCAGAGAAACAGAGGATGGTGCAAAGTCTGGGCACACGGGCAGGGAAAAACAGTCAGCCCTTCTGTAACAGAGCAGCTTATGTGGGACAGGGCAGGGGGGAGCAGTTAAAGCTGGCCAGTTTTTTTGAGTGGAATAAAATTTAGCTATTTTATGTACAGAAACCCCTGATCATTGCCTTAACTTACTTTCTGTTTTTTCTTTTCTTTAAAAGAGAAAATGACTATTGAGAGAGATTCAAAACAGAAGGACGTGATGCTTGTTACGAGGGCTACAAAAGGAAAACCTATAAAGAACTTGATTCTAGCATGTTAGCAATTTTAGTTGTTAATTTCAGCACATTGAGGGGTTTAATAACATCTAAGTTTATTAACTGATGTTACCAACAGCAGTACAAGCTAAAACTCAGTCCTCATATTTCAGCCAATTATTGGGTGACAGTGCTCTGAGCTGCAGGCAAGGCAACAAGTGTACTCCCTGCACAGCCTGTACCTCTGCCAAGGGTACAAAATGTTGAATTCCTCATCTGTGACCTTTATGTAATGAAGAAGGTCATTTTAATGCTAGGGCATCTGCACTAAACCATATGGTGAGCTAGAAATGGTGTGATCACCACTCAAAATACGTTGCAGAGATATTATTCTGGTGCCACATACCCTCTGGTATCTTCAGGAAGAATCTTATTTCTCACACAGTAAAAGCATAATCACTCGAAGAAAAATGACCTGCAGTAGTTTAAAAAAAATCAAATACTTAAACAGAAATATTCGCTGCTAGATCTGAAGATCATCTCATGGACATTGCCCTCCTACATGCCCTCGCCTTTGGCTTAGGATGCATATTGCATTTGCTGCAATCCATCATAGGACCAGTGAAGCTAGGAGCTCTCACAAGTAATGAATTAATGAGGCTAATTAGAGAACCGTGGATTATTTCTCCTCCTGTTTGCATGTCATCATGATGTAAGCCCACAGTATAGCTCAGGTACCAGTCAACAGGATGAGAGGACCCCAAAATGGTGGGCACCCAGACAAGCAAAGTTCCTTCAGATAGTCTGTGCTCTGTGCACTGAACATTGTATGAACTCAGAAGGAACTGGCCAAAGTCTTAGATTTGTCCATGTATGTGTCTCTGTTTTTACACAGCAGAAACTGTTCAGCCTAGTGACGCAGGATAAGAAGTCCCGCTGCACAGATGGAGTTGGTTTTGGATAAAAGGAGTGCTGGAACAGGGATTCAAATCCCAGATAAATAGCACTCCCGTAAGAACACAGTTCAAAATAACCAGGAGAGCCAGTTCACTTGTTCTCAAAAGCTGCCCTACTATTGTTAAGCGTATTAAGAGGATTAGAATCAGGATGTGCTGAACACATGTGAAACACCTGTGATAAATGCTCTGAAAATAACTTAGCAGTGCAGAGCCCTTACTGGGTCACAAATTACTTGATTAAAGTTGGAAAAGCCAAGGTTATTTTTGTTTTTCTTTATCAAAGCCATGATCATTTTTTCTTCCAGCAAACTATGCTTTAATGTTGAGTTTTAATGGGCATCTTATCATTCAGATGCAGAATATAACATTTTAGTGATTTTCCTGTTTTTTTTTTCTAACATTGTTATTCCACTGTTACTTTTGAAAATCTTGACGAATGGATAAAATGAAATAAAATGTGAAGTATTTCACAGAAACAAAGCAAACCCATTTCCAAGAAGATTCTTTGATTTCAGGAAAAGTTGCCCTTCCTTGTTATAAAGAAACAGCTTCTGACTGATCTGTAAAGTTTCTTCAGGTTAAGAGATTGACAGCTTTGTCTCAGTAAGGTAATTTAAACCTGCCTCTGAAATGGGCCAGCAAAACTACTATGCTTTTTTTTTGGAAGAATCAGAGATGATGAAGGAGATTACCAACAAGGATGTGTAGTTATAGTGGGTGGCTTTCTTTTTTCCAAAAAGCTTGTTTCCTGGAAGATAATTAATAATTAAGAGAAATTTCGACTTGGTGCACAAAAATATGGCTTTCAGCATCATGACGAAAGATCACAAATCGAATGTCTTTAGGGGAATAGTTTAGAAACATGAATAATCAAGCAGCAAAACTTCTAATCTACTAATGAGATTCCCAGTGAGCTCTCCAAAGCTTTACCTCTTAACTAGGGACAGGCTTTTGTCCTGCAAGTTTGCACGTCTGAGGGTAATAAACGTACTTGCAGTCTTTCTGCTTGTGATATCTGCCCTTACAGTGGAAGCACGTGGAAATCAGTGTGAGCACTACCCAGACAGGCAGGGTTCAAAAACTGGGTTTTAACAATTCTCTCTGAGCTTACAAAAAACAAACTCCCTACGGGTATTTTTTCAACTGAAAAATCCATCTAGAATATCCTGCAGCCGCAGCATGAGCCTGGCAGCCGTAGAAGGAAATGGGGAAGGTTGTTACTTCCACCAGCTCCTTCCTTAGCAGAGTGCTTTTTCTCAGTAAACACTAATAATCTTCCGGCAGCGCATGTAGACTTTTGGACAATAAGAGTGTACTGCGGGGAATCTGCACTTTGATATTTCCCCTTAACTCTAAGAGAAGTCTCCCCACACACCAGTTTAACTACAGGATTGTGTTTTCAGCATATGTGCAGTTGGTCTCCAGTGAAATACTGTATTCAAGAGACCCGCTAATTTATTTCTCCTCTTGCCAACTGACATGCCCTGCGTATTAATATTAACAATCATGTTTGTACAAATGGGTCCATTAATTCAAATTTCATTTCCTTTTCAATTGGTGATATATGTGAAGAACAATAACCAATGCAGCATAATTTTACCCATGGCTATTATAAGTAGGTACACAGTATCTTATTTATTTCCTTCTAAAAGCATTGCTTTTAAATGAGTAAAGGATATTACAACAGTGTTAGCTTTTCTCCTTCCCTCAATGCATTGCAAAGATATGGGAGGGTTGGGGAAGGAGAAGCCATTTCAGCTCAAACTGGAGTATGATATTATTTGGGGGCCTGATCCAAAGTCAGATTCATCCAATGGGTACATTTTCTTTTACTTTCCTAGGGTTTGGTACGGCCTATGATGAGCATTAACAAAGGTGTCCCAGCAGACAAAGAAAGAGAAAATGTTCCAGAAACTACACTTTCACTTTGCCATAATAAACTGAGTTTGTATTTAACCAAGTCGTTATGAGAAAGGGAATAAATGTATTACAAAACATGACTGAAACATTACTGTGAATTTCAACACCAGAGAAAGCTTAATTCTCAATCCAAATCTTCCATGCCAAGAAAAAATTAGCAAACATTCTTTTTTAAATTAAATTAAGATTATTTTTCAGATTAGGAGCACAGAAGTGGGTCAACTGATAACTGCAATCATACTTCAGTGTTAGATTCTACAGCAGGGAAGGCAATCAAGAAAGTTAAAACTACCTTTGGGAAATTCAAGCCATAACACTTAAGGAAACAGAATGGAGTTGCACTAGCTCTTGAGTTTTTATTAGGCAAGACCCTGAATAATGAGGAAAAGGACAATTATAGCCTTTGTTGCAGGCAAAATACTAAGAGGATCAGATGATCTTATTTCTATAAGAAAAAAGGGAGATTGCTGAGGAATCCCTGGCAGCAGTATGACTAGTGTTTCAAAGCTAGGGTCATATAGATTCCCACGTAGCAAATCCCAAGAAAAAGCACTTCAGCCCAACAGCAGTACTGTCATCTTGCATGGTCAATACTTGTAAGCCAAACTCAGCACTTACATCCCATTGCAGCTGCTCCCATGAATTTGAACTTTAAACCGTTTTTTTCAATTGGATTTGCTAAACACTGTCTATATTTTTAAAACTTTCCCAAGATGGGCAAAAAGCATGGCTTTCTAAAACTAAGTTTTACCACTTCCTATGGGAAGCATTTTTGTTATCTCCTACCAAGTCCATCTTAAGATCCTCTTACCAAAATGGAAAAAAAAGCATTAGAGTGTGTACATCAAAAGAAATTTCCCAGTGGAGTAAGTGTCTTTAAACAACTGAGCTGGCCTCAGTGAGTGGAAATATGCGGTGCCACAGGAGATCCCTCCAGCACCTAGTCCAGAAATAAGCATTGCGAAGATAACAGAAACAAGGTGACAGACAACTTTCCAGAGCAGTCAACATATTTTACTTTTCCGTATTGCTTAGTGGTGGTTTATTAGGTCATTTCTGAGGAGCAGCTATCATGTAGCTCATAGCCCAACAGAGAATTTGGCAGTCAGTACCAAAATGTGATCATCTTTCAAGATATCTTGGGTTTCTTTTTCTTTGAACTAGACCGCTTCGAGAAATGATGGTCAGATATTAAGTCTTAACAAGGTAAATGCACTGGATGGGAGCTGGTCAAGCCTATTTAATTTCATCTAGAATTTAAAAATCGGAGATAAATACTTGCCATGGTTGTATGGTACGAAAACCTGGGAGTAGGAATCCTGTCCAAGAGCATGTTCAGTGCTCTACAGGGAGCAGGCTACAAGCTGGCATGTGATTTCATGGCAAACTTTTCTACATGTGAATGGTGTTAGGTGTCATGAAATGTTTCTTTCCTCTGACAGGTTTATCTCCCTCACCGACACAGGCAAACACAATAAAAATTAAGTTCAGAAAGGTCTATGGGTCTTTACTTCATAAACATCTACACCAAATGCCCTTGAGTAACTTCAGCTTACCTCTCAGGCTTGAAGGCTTACTGTTAAACAGAAAAAGCACATTATTACAATGTGTCACAAAAACAGAGCAGAAGAGATCGAGGGTCTCTGCAATAGGGAGAAATTTATGAAGGCAAATTCATGAACTGTTTGTGGTAATGCCCCATGCAATAGGGAAAGCAAAATAGAAATAAAACAGGTCTCAAATATCTGCCCTGTGGAAATATTCTTTCCTGCCCACAAATGAGTCAGTTTCTTTAAACTTGAGCAAGCTACACTAATCAAGCCCCTGCGAAATTTTAGAAGCAGTAGGAGTATTCCTGTACCACTCCCCACAACTTGTCTCCAGTGCTTCAAAAGAAAAGACAACTCCTCTTCTCTGTTCCCCATCCTCTATTTCCCTCCAACCAAATTATGTATCCAGGGAAAAATTTCCCATGCAGCTTTTTCTTTCTCATTCTCTTTGCTTCACCTTCCTTTCCAGTATCCCTTCATAGTAATTATTTTTGGAAATACCCTCTGCATTTAGATTTAACTTCCAGAATCAAAACCCACTCTGAGTAAAAAGTGTCTGTAGCATAAAGTTGGCAGACTTTCTTCCTTGCTGATAACAGGCATTTGGGTATGTTGCCAGCAGTTACTTTGATAGTAGTCACACTATCTTACTGACAATTAACGTAGGCTTCCCTGTTAGACTAGTAATTAGGCCTTCAAAATGTCAGATTCTGGTGCAGGTTGAATATTCTGAATAGTAATTGTGAATAAATAAATCAAAATTTAAATTTAATGGGAATTGACAGTATCTGGCTGAAATCCAACCTGGGTCCAAGAGCGATCCTGCTCACTGGTAGGGATCACGGCAGGCCAGGCTCGTTCGTCCTTGCAAGCACTGAGGGGTGTCACCCTCCAGCTCACCCAGAGAAATCAGGGCGGTCGCTCACTGGCTGAATCAAATATTTTTTGCATGAGTAAAGAAAACAAAATCTGTCACTGTGCAAGACAGAGTGAAATCCTTCTGAAACACAAAGTGCCACTGCGGTGATTCATGTTTATTAGCAGTCTTGATGAACACTGCAATTAAAATGGCTGGAATAAACCTTATCCTCCAGTTACACAGCAGTCAATGGCAGAAAGACAAAACCAGGAGTGGGAGGGCTCCCATTTGTGCCCAGCTACGTAAGAGGACCTGCAACAAATTCCTGCATACTCAAATCGGGAAAATCAAATAAGGGGCATCTGCTATTGCCCTTTGTCCTAATAGTTCACATATTTGCAATACATGCCACTGAATCAACATAAATGTTCCTTATAATTTTACCTTCCCTGGGAGGATTGGGAGAGCAAAGCGGCTGCCAGTTGTTGAGGTGCATAGCCTTCCTACCTCACGTGTCTCTGAGTCACCTCTGTTTTCAAAAATACTGATTTGTCAGGAGACAGACATTTAACCAAGTTCTGCCTGCTAAGCTATAAAACAGAGCTGCCCTTTTTGACCCAAGCAGTTAGAAAAGAGAATTTTGGCTCAAAGGAAAACCTAACATTAGACAGACATCTCTCCTGTGCAACCTGTGTACTACCGACTCAGGTTCCCTGGCCAAAACAAGAATAAAACTTGGGCATAAGGACGTTCACAGCCCCTTTTTATTTAGCCCTTGCTCCTAAAAAACTTAATCTTTAGTTTTCTTCTACTTCTTTTTCTTAGACTCTGTAATGTTACCCCTGCCTTTTTTCACACAGAGGCATAGAAATACACTTATTTCCCCATAAAAGAAGGAGAAATCCTTAACTATATGCCTTTACCCACATATGCCCCGCTAGTATCCCAGGGATGGTTTTATCCCAGAAGGTTTTATACCACCTCGGTCTTGGGTAGGAAACATCAAAGGTTATTTTTTTAAAAATTATCTACTAATAATGATGGATGTGTAATATTAATGTCTGAGTCATTTATTTCAACCATAGCAACAAGTTTTGCTACTGTGTTCCAGTTTAATACATTGGAAATAAGAGGGAGATTCTATTTCCAAGTTGTGTCAAACATAATTTTTCAGTACACATATAAAGGAAATCATAAAAAGCAGTTACAAACTTTCTCTTCTATATGGAGTGAAAAAGACTTCAAGGGTTTTTAATTTCAGACAAAATATATGTGTTTTCATTAAACTTTACAGATTTCACTTTTAAATGAAGAATATGTTCTAGCCTTGGAATAATTATCAGTTGGCAGCAACCTTATTCTGAAAGATGGAGGAATTTTTCTTCTGAAGCAGCAGAAATATTGTTTGTATTTTGTGTTGGTTTTCTTGTGAACTGAACAATCTGGTTATTTGAAAAATAAACCAAGATATTTCAGCCTGTCATATTCTGCAGGCAAAAAATATCAGAATTGCGAAGTGCTGTAATCACTGGAAATGGGAAACTGGAGTTGATAAGCTTGGTTTCCCATATAATCATTTCAGGTGAGTTGGCGACAGCTGAAATCAAATTCTGAGGATGAGCAGATGTGTCTTTAAATGGCTGAGATGGCTGAATTCCTCCTCCCTCTTCCCTGCATATGCAGATTTAAGGAAAAAAAAAAAGATATTTTAGGGGTTTGATAATAAAGCTTTTAAACCAAACTGTCTTTTTCATCTCTGCTAAAGTTTTTGAGAAGAAAAGGGTTTTTGATTGAGAAAATAGTGTAAAATCCAGACCCTATTTTGAAGCACAGCTTCTTCCCCTCTGTTTCAAATACCATCTCTATTGCTTTGTATTTACAAATATGTTTCTTTGTTGGACTACATGTGTGTTGGAGTGATAAGGAGGTCATGGACTTGTCAGTAGGCTAGAGGGCTGAGTGCTCCCACTAGGAAAATCAAAGAATTATTGCCTATGGATTTGATTTCACATTTTTCAGTTTAAAGTTTTTCAGATTTTTCCACAAGCTTCTCTATAGCTAGCAGAGAAGAGAAGAGAAATTCCAGCTGTAGCAGAGCTCAGAATGTGCAATTTCTATTTGATAACTCTTCATTTTAGGTAGGGTGGGTTAGTAATTTCTGAGGTCAGCAGAAGACATGGTCATGAATGTGAGGTGTTGGAGATCATGACTCTGGACGTGACAGGAATTCGGGGTGAGGAGAGATGGAATTAGAGAAACCTGAAAAGGGACAATAAACATTTCCCGCCTGAAAAAGGGATTTTAGTTTTTTTTTTTTCAGGTAGAAAAGCAAATGGAATAAAAGAGGATAAAGGAAATCTTGAGGATGGAAGCTGTGACCCAAGCATGATTAGCAACACAGTAGCTCCTCTGAACTAAATCTGCATTTCTCTTATCCTATTAACCGAGAAGGCCGGGTTATATTTATCGCTTGCTCCAGTTAAAGAGCAGCGCAGAGCAGCACCACCTCCACAAGAGACTGGGGATGAAGCCTTTGCCACAGACTCTCTGTGTGATTCCTCCTCTCCTTCCTCCCTGCCCACCTCCGAGCTGAGGAGCCCCCTTGTCATCCTCTGCTGTGGGACCTCGCATACCCTGGGCTTGGCAGGGGAAGGGCAATGCGCAACCCAGCTCTGCTTGCGTTTAACCTTTCCTCACCAGCTCTGTGGCCATTTGGATAGGAAAGGTGGAAAAAAACCTCTCCTCACTGAATTGTAAACCACAAAATGGGTGGCCAGGGCATTGGGTCAGAGGATTATCTTTAAGAGTATTCTCTGGCCACGTGTGATTCAGGATCTTCAAGAAGTGGCAGAAATCTCTAGAGAGGGCTTGACACACACAAATATCTCCAGTGAAGGAAAGGAACAAGGTGCAAACACTGCCACAATGTCCCTTTTACCTGCCAGCCATAAAAAAGAGCTATAATGAGAGAAAAGATCCTTGAAAAAGATCATACTCTCCCGAGCTGGAAGGACCTTTCTCGTCATTTCTAAAATACAAGGAACCTGCTAGACCATTCAGTTGGATTTTCAATTGCTAAAAAGCTTCACTTTCCATGACAACTGGGCTGACTCTCATGGGTCCTCTCAAGGGGCTGAGAGGTCCTTGTTCACTCTTCAGTATGCCACTGGAGCTGGCAGCCATCCCCACACACCACAATTCTTTTATTGCATTACACCCTTTATTTTACGCCTAAGATTAATTAATCAACATTAAAGATTACCCACTAAAGGTGGATTGTTATGCCTCAGTGGGGGCCACCCAGGGTGGGATAACTGAGCTCGGTTCTTACTCAGACATCTGCAGGAACCGTGCAGATGCGCAGAGTAAGGCACAGGGGGATCACGCAAGTACCTCGCCCTGCAAGCCCATGCGAGATTTAACAGCCTAATGAAATATCCACAATGCCGCTCAGCGCCTACCTTGCTGAGGACTGCAAGGGTTGTGCCGGTAAGGAAAATCTAGGCAGGATTAGTCCCGACTTAACACACAGAGCCTTCTTTTGCACCTCCTTTAAGAGCCGGATTGGCCATCTCACGTATTTCTTCTCTTAGCAGGTATTAGAAACTGCACATCTGAAATAAAGTTCAGCAGAAATTCCAGCTCGCATTTGCAGACATCGTTTCTTATGAATGGGCTCTGATCTGGTGGGTGCCTCTAACAGAAGATGGCTGCTGTGTCAGACTTGGACGAGCAAGCCTGTCCTGATTATGCTAGTCTTGTTACGTGAGAATTTGTAGCATATTTCCCCTGAAACAAAGAAACATGGCACGTCAGGCAGCCAGAGACCGGCACGCATTTCTCTCCCGGAGCTACTGAGTGTTATTATCTTGGAAGGCAGCACTGCCATCTGGGGGATGGAAAACCAATATTTCAGTCACAGTTCAGCTACCATGTTGGGGAGGGGGTGTGGAAACATGGAAAAATAAATAAAAGCCTGCAGTAGCTCACAATGATTTTCTTACAGTATACATGAATCAACAGTCCCCTCTCGGATTATTGCTTTCAAATTGGGTAACATTATTTTTCACTTTAATACAAAGGTTCTACCCTTCCAGAAGAATAAGTGGGGTCTTGCCTTTTTAATGTTTATATCATTTAACAACCAGCTACATGGTGCAAACAGTCTGTAATGAATTCCCTGCAATCCCTTGAATTACAGTATTATTCCTTTTTTGCTCACTTATACCAGTAAACAAGGGCAGAGGTGATTTGCTAAGCCCAGCTAATAAACTCTTCCAGAGGCCAGTCTGTAGTCTTTGAAATTCGTAACAAATAATAATGCAGATATTACCATACCCATATCTTTTGACATCCTACTGAGCCTACTGTCATATTCTCTTCACACAGCATTTATTCTGAAACGTGTCTTATTCCTGGGAAAACTGTGGTCCTTGCTTCTCTCTCATCTAGGTCTGTCAGGATTTCCTTCTGTTTCACTAATAGAGAAATTGCTGTGCATACTTACATAGCTAATTATTTCCCTGATTTAGCCTAAAGTCCTTGTAGAATACAGAGCTAGCAGTCTTAAAAAAAATCCACAAACTCAAAAACACACTAAAAAAACAAACCTAAAAGCCAGCAACGTGATTTATCAACAATTA
Source organism: Opisthocomus hoazin (assembly GCF_030867145.1). Lineage (NCBI taxonomy): Eukaryota > Metazoa > Chordata > Aves > Opisthocomiformes > Opisthocomidae > Opisthocomus > Opisthocomus hoazin. The sequence goes on from NC_134421.1 coordinate 29,869,403, forward strand.
CAATATGCTGGCATGTACTCATCTGCTTCTGATGTCCTAAACTGCCGGTACATTTTCTGCATAGGCGTGTTCATATCGAGTGTGACAGCACAAGGATCATAAGCCGACCTGAGATCACACTGAGGCCAGAAAGGTGATTCCTGCTCCTGCTCTGCCCTTAGCCTTGTGCTTCCATCCTTTCGTTGTGTTGGCTCAGCCAAGCAAATTGACCTTGCTCAAAACTTTGTGGTTTGTTTGTTTGTTTTTTTTTTTAGTTTTCCCAAACACAGGTTAGTCTTCAGCCAGATCTGCTCCCTGCTAACACTGGCACAAGGGAAAGATGAGATCCTGCAGTTAAAATTGCTATTTTGAGAGGTGGTACAAGATACGTGTCTGCTTACACTAAACATGAAAGCTCATCCTCCCATATGCAGTTTACAAATCTAATAACTGAGTCGTATTTGAGGTAGCATATATAAGTCCAGAAGATTATTGTACAAAAATCCTGAGAGTCCATGAGTTTACTAAAAGAAAAACCCCATTTTTCTTGTAAGACATACAGAAGGCACTTTTGTTTTAAGTCCAAAACAACAGAAAACTGAAGAGTCAGACTTAAGAGTCTGAACAAGACTCTTAAGACTGAGTGCAGAGATTTCTATGTAGCTTCTTATATAAATAGATTATATAAGCACACCCAAATGGGTTATCCCAAACAATATTATTTGAACTGACTCACTACTTATTTTTTATTTGCCATTTAACTGCAAATAACCGTCCTCTGCATGAAACCACTTTATTTTTATATCATTAACTAATTTAGCGAGCCCATTTATCCTACCTCTGCTGAAGGATTCTCCTGCAGTAGACAGAGAGCATTTTTAATTCTGTCTCACAAACCTCCATTTTTACACAATTTTGATGGAACAAATCTTCATAATAAATGCCAAAGACCCTCTTATGCAGATGTTCACAAAATACATCTGCCACCAGACAGGCGTTACTTACCCGCAGGATAGAAATTCTCTGGTGCAGCATTTCTGCCCTCAAGCTATTTGGCTGTTAGCTTAAGAACAAAGTGACCAGAGGGTGGCTCTTCAGCCATGTGCAATTCAAATGTGACTCCCCAGCACAGCTGGGTCCAGCTGTTCCAGCTCTGGGAGCCTCTGAGCCCTCAGTTACCAGGAGAAGTGACGCAGGAGGGAGAGCTAAGGTCTGCCCTTGCAGCTGAAATCCAGCCTGCAAAATGACTAGGAGAAAATGCCTGCCCTCTTTTCTCATCTCTTCTATAAATATGGAAGGGGTTCTGTTGATGGGGTTAATGTGAAGATTTTGGAACCTGTTGTTAAGGCTGGCCACCCTTGGTCCACAACATCTTGAAGTAAGTTATTGCATATTTGTCATACCACAGATAACTGCTGCTGCTACTGATGGCTGCCAGAATTTTACGTACTTTTGTGAGTACCACATTTTGCTCTAATGTAAGACATTAGAAATATTGCATTTATACTGAACAACAAAAAATAGTATTCTGGCCTTTTAGTCAACTATTTTAGGAGTAAAAATTAAATATACTTCATGAGTACATTTAACGTCAAGGGGTTTGTTCATTCTTAACCAACAACATTCCCTTTCAGTTACAATAAAGCAAGCTTTGGCCACTTCACACAGAAACTAGTGTGTTGAGTGCTAAGCCTGCATAGCATTCTGTGATCTCAGGTCAGCTTAATGGCTTTTTCTTCTGAAAGTCTCAAAACACTTACAAACCCATGAAGATGCAGGTGATGTATTCAAAACTGCCCAGGGGCTTTGGACACCCAAATCTCATTAATTATAATGGAAAAATGGGCTTTCAACCCCCAGAGGCAAGTCTGAAATCCTCAGCCAGATGGTATTGTTGTTAAAACACAGAACTGGGAGTTAAGAGCTGCTGTGAAGAGCTGCACAAAGAAAACAGTGCTGCGCACAAGAACAATTAGCATTACTGGATTTACAAAAAAAATACAGGTACATAATTCAATATCATCTGTTCTACGTTTATCAAAAACCTAGGAGCATGGGCATAAAAATCCTTATAGTTTTCAGTTTTCTCATGTCCTGTTAGATCTCTCTAAGCCAATTCCTTCCTGTCTGCTGGAATTATTTTGCTACTGCAGTAGCACCTATGAAAGCGGCTGGTATATGTCTGGGTTTTATATTCATGCTTTAAAACAAGTCTAACCATCATTATCTACTAAGGGGAATCCAAATAAAGAGATTATGTGGTGTTTTCTTTCACTGATACTTTTAAGTTATTGTTTCAACCCAGTGAGTGCAACTTATTCTGAAAGCTCTATGCTAAAATCACTTTAGGATGGACTACAAGCCAATGTATATGAAGGCTTCTAACAGCTGAGAAGAAATAAAAAAAAACCTAAAACCCACCTTAGATCACTTTGAAGTGGATGCATGAACTGCCTATTCAGTAAAATAAAATAGCCTCATATTCTCTGCTTTGTGGGAATCAGGTAATCAAAAGGAATAGAAATGCTGTGTATAGACAAACAAAAAGCTGGGCAAGGAGAATATTAGAGCTTGCTTTCAAAGCTAGATTTTCCTTTAAATTACACAGGCCTTCCACAAAATATGGCGGTGTGACCAGCCAGAGGCAGATGTAGCCATGTCCTAATCAGCACTGGAAGAGCTGCTTGCTGTAAACACAGACACTAAATTTGCTTGTGACAGCACTCATTTTAATTTGACAACATTCTGGCCCTTTAATGGGAATAAAAGCTTGCAGACAGTCCGTGGCAGCACAGCTCATGAGACACTGCAGTTTTGCAGAGTGGAAGGGCATATCCTACTGCAGACCAGCAGCAAACGCTGGGACCATCAGGGGCTGTGTTAGTCATAGTCTGCACAACTGTTGCTTCCTTATAACCACTACAATAACTGAAGTTGTGTCTCAAGGATTTGTTAGATGCGTACTTCCTTATCGTGTTATAGCAGAGAACCATCTCCGTTGCTCCATATTACAGGATATTGCTGGACTCTCAAAAAATCACAGCCAGAGGAAGTTATGTATTTGAAAGAAAATGTAGGCATTACAATTCAGAAAACGTCTGCTTTGGCTCAGGGTCAAAGCATTCGTAACTTACCAGTTCTGTTCATCCTCCACACACTCCGGTCCCTTGTTTTTGCAACTGAGTTCCAGCCTTGGCAGGCAGCATCTTGTGGGACACAGTGGCTTCGAGGGTCTTTGAAGTGTGGGAGTTGCATTTGCTCTGAAAATGAGGGACCAGAGAAGGTGGCAATGTTTCAGCTCTGTTACATGCAACATTGAAGCCTTTATTGGGAAAAGCTAAAAGAAGTATGTTTAGGGTGATTCTGCGAAGCTAAATGGAGTAGTGTGCCCTTCCTGGGGAAGCTGAATGCTTGTGGAATAGGCTCAAAACTCTTGGTGGAAGTAGTGAAACCAAGTCATACCTATAAACAGCTTCATCTGTAAACAGCTCTCAGAGGAGCTAGGTTTAAAGCACTGCCACATTTACACAATTGCAGTAAAGGACTTGCTAAAGTACTTCAGGAAACAGAAGCAGAAAGTATCACAGAGCAGCAAAAGAGCCTCCAGAGAAGTAGCCACCTGAAGGAGAAGAGAGAGAGGAAGCAAGCAGGGCGGGACCTTTGGCTCCGTCCGGAGAGTGGTGAGGAAATGGATGGAGGGTGCAGAGCTGTAGACTGTATAGAGAACTATCAGCGTCTGATCGGCCACTGACAACTATCAGGGTCAGAATATGGGGTTTGAGAAGCCTTTGGCCTGACCTCTACAGCTGCTCTTTTGTCTTTTACTGTTGTGCCAAGATCTGCATACTTGTACTGGTTAGTGAGAGCAAAGATGATGAGTCTATGCAGCTATTTACTTCCACTGGTCTTTAAAGAATTCAGAGATGACAGTTCTCTGAGTAATATGGACTTAATCAAAATACGAAATGGAGGGGCAGTTCATGAGAAACAAGGAAACTCAAGTGCAAGGGCTTTTCAGAGGAGATTTATTGATGGTTACCCTCAGGTCTGTCCCAGGAAATACGACAGTGGGGCCATGAGAGCACCCAGCCCTTCAGGCTGTTCAGACCAAGCAAGACACAAAAGCTGATAAGGCCAGAAGATTGGTGACTTAGTAACCTGGTCAGTAAGAAGCATGCAATTGGTATCAGTGGTACACTACGTATGTGGAAGGAAATGTTACAGCTTCTCTGTTTTGTTTGTGTGGGTTTTTTTTCTAAACTAAAAGTTTTCTCATCCCCACATTTAGAAATTATGTTATTTTCTCTTAAGTTACCATATAAAATAGATGGGATGTTTCACACAAACAGGTTTATGGTGGACACACTAAAGCTGCCTGAACTGTGACAGGTGATAGTTATAGAGAAGAAAAAACCCAGCTCACTGGGGAAAAAAAGTCCTCCTTCTTTGCCTTATCTTGAAAGGCAGCATGAGAAAATTTTTTCCCCCTTCTCATAAGCAGCCTTGCCTGAGGCCATTCTCTAGTCACACTGCAGGGGATGAGCCCAGAGAAGCCATCACATGTCCCAGCCTGCCCTTTCTAATATGTATCCTTTTTTGTTAAGGAGGCAGCTTTAACTGAAAATATGTCTGCTTGAGAAAGAACAAGGGTCATGAACTTGCTCCACGGTGGGAGCCTGCAGGAAAGAACTGACCTAGCTTTGTTAAAATGCCTTTCTCCACGAGCTGGATGCTATCTCCGCAGAATTCAGTCCTGCTCATATGCACATCACCCCTACACCTCCTGCTCCCAGTGGCTCAATTGTTTTGTGGCTGGTGCAGCAGTAGTAAATCCAAACAGGATACCCCTTAAAGACAGCTTTTCGATAAAAGTGAGACAAGGCATGAGGCAGGGCACAGACCCTGTGTGCAGAGATGCCCATCATCCCTGGTGCACAGCCAGGTCAGTTCATCCCATCCACTGAACAGCGAGGCATATTGCAGATGCCCATGCTACAATTACTATTTGTAAAACTGTCCTAGCTTATGCTGTCCTAGTAATTCCCAGTTACATCATGGCATTTTGCCCAAACAACAACAACAACAAATAATCCAACACACAAGGCTGCAAATCATAAAATAGGGATTAAGGCTTCCTTTGACTGTGAAGTTTACAAAAGCAGCAGAAGAAAAGAGGAGTAAAATTCATGGTCTCATTACCAAATCTGGTGGTAATTGTACTGGCTACAGCAAATCTGAAACTTGAAGCAAATGTACTCTAAGAAAAAGGATTTGGTCCTCCCCTAGACTGGCCTTCTCACTTTTGTTGATTAAGTAAGATGATCTGTCCCATTTAAAATAATTTCAGCCCTAACCCAACTAAACAGGGCATTTAGAGACTTCTATCCTGAAAATGAAAGTACGCTTTCTTTCCAAAACCTAAACTTTTCCAAACTCTGAAGTGGATGACTCCGCCTCATTACACGGGTACCACTGCAGAGCCCCACTGTCACTGCAGATGGACTCACCTGCAGCAGGCCTACCTGCAGGAGACCTTCAAAAAGAGATCTGTGCTCCTGAAATGGCCGGTGAAAGCAGCAGGAGGATTAGTGATACCTCGTTTCTCCTGTCTGCTACAATCAGCTAGGGACTCGGAAAGGACAGCTTTATTCTTTTGAAGCCTAAGTTGTGTGGGGTAAATTGATTCTTTTACCCTAAATCTTTCTGCAATGGTAGGAGCTGAACTGATTTCCTCCAAATCCCCGGGAGTGTCATAGCAGGTTGTCCGTCATTCCATTAGGCTGCTCCTGACACCTCTTGCTGATGGCAGAGGCAGCCCCATTTACCTGTTGTGTTTTTTTTTTCCAACAGAGAAACCACAACAAATATAAGTCAATCACTCTCCTTTGGAGAGTAGCAGCAGGAAGACAGGAACATTGCTCCTGAATTACAGCTATTCTAAAGAAATTTATTTTCCCCCTCGGCTAGTACTGGAGGGCCAGCTTGTTAAATGGTGTAAATCAGCACAGTCACAAATTCACCTAAGTTTCAAAAGAAAGGGTTTCGCTGCCACGCTGAAGAGAAACCTGACCTCTATGATGTGCGTATTTCCACGTAGCACTCTTGTAAACCATTGCCAATTGAGAGCACAGTATAAATTTTGATGATGAAAAGCTTCGTGTAAACAGAATGACTGGCAACACAGCACCAGCTTTGCTCAATCAAAAGCAAACGTGATGTATCCAGCATAACCCAAAGTTACTGTGAAAAGCAAACACATTTGTAATTCATCTGTTAGATCAGCAACAGAAGCAAATTAACTGACTGCTACCATCTGAGAAACAGGATAGACGCATTTTAGTTGGAAGCAAAGATCATATGAGTTTTACCTCATATTCTGCATATTCAGTTCTATTGTCTGAATCTGAGAGGTCCTGGTTCAACAATGAATTCAAGTGCATTTTTAGGCTTTGCTACAGCAAACAGAACCCTTGCAAAGCTTTTGGGCTGCCAATCCATAGCCCAGTAAGGCAGCCTTTCCATTAAAATTCAATGGTTATATCTACCCTGACCTTTGAGGGCCCCCTCCGCCTGACGTTTCAGATGACGTCAGTCTGTCCTGATTCTGAATTTGCTCCCTTCGAATCATTTGAAACCCCAGGTGCCTGAGAGTGTCTTGGCCTTAGGTGTCTTAGGATGTCATGAGCTGACATCTGAAGTTGCCAGAGACTCCCACAGAGCCTGCCCAGAGATAAGGGCATGGGCTGAGAGCTGGGGGAGGCAGGGAGGGTAGGCAAAGCCACCACCAGTGGCACCCATTGAGGGCTGTGCAGGCAAAACCAGCCTCAGAAACAGACCCCTCCCGAAAAGGCCTGGACTGCAATAGTTTAATCCTAAATTAGGAAAGTAGCTATCAAATTAAATAAAGACATGATTGTAGTTAACCAGATCTGTGGTTGGTTAAAAATTCAAGGCAGGCATTTTCCCCCTGTAGTTTTGCAATCTAATTTGAAAGACATTTATTCCCTCCCTGCTCCACTTCACCCAACTGTGACGATCATCAAACAGAAGTTGTACAGCCTCATTGCATGAGATGTCTGGCTCACGAGCAGGCAAACCTTCTCTTCCCTTCCAAACTCTTTTGTAACTAAGCTATTGATCACCCTTTTTATGACAATAGTTTACAGGTGTAGAACTGTAAAACAGTAGTGTGGAGCTGTAGCAACCTCCTGGTGACTCTTTTCACGGGGAGGGGGGAAGAGAAATGACAGGGGACAGAAGACACACGTTTTGAAATGCAGATTAATCACAATTGTTATTCTAACAGAAAATTTCCATCTGTGGTTGTACCTAGTTCTCATTTTATGTCACTGTTTTTATCACTCCCTTCAGCTAGGAAAGGAGGAGCCCTGGGTTTTGATTCAGGCTTCTAATGAGAGAAGAACAGAAACCTGCTGGAAAGAGCAGAAGGTACCCATATGGGTGAGAGCAGTAGCCAGATAAACAGTGGTGTAAATTAAACTGCTACATCCAGTCCTTCAAGGAAACTGAGTCTGGGAGGGCTCCTAGGGTACTATCGCAAGGAGCAACTCTAGCCATTGATTTAGAATATAAAAATTGATGTTGCAGAGATAAATAAAACCTGGTGGAAGAGAAAGACATGCCAAACAATACACTTTCCTTAGGAAATAAAGAAATTGAGGTGAAGGTGGTCATATAACTTGCATTAGTGATGTAACGACACGGGGTAAAAGAAAGAGTAACACAGACACAGCAGATTTTTGTCTGAGTAGCAATCACTTCAGGGAAGGGTAGTAAAAAGCCTCTGCCGAGACAGGTTTTTTTCCTAGGAGAAACAATTATGGACACCTAGAGGGAGATCCGGAGGGCATAGAAGTGAAAGCATCAGATCTGGGGTTGAAGCAAGGTATCTGAATTAATTATTCTGCTATGATAAGTTGCAAACAAGGCAAAAAACGACAAACATGACACAAGATCTCACATCAACAAGATGGTATGTTGATCCTCAAGCAGTACTCCATTATCTCTAGAACTAAAGAGATATAAGAAAAATTATATAAGAAAGTTATAACCTACAATTTACATGGACACAGAAACCCAAGAAGATATCCTGGCAAAAGCCAGCAGGACAGAGATACGTTACACATTTTAATTTTTCTGTATGCTTCACATACATTTTCCTACCAGGACCTCATCTGCAAGACAGACTTTTTTGTTTCCATGTGCTCAAGATACCTGACTCACAATGGAAATGCTGTAGATTGAGCAGATGCAGTATATTTTTCCTAGACTGGCACAGGCATCGAAAACTTGAGCTATTGGAAGAGACTAGCAGAACTTGGCTTGTTAAGCTAAACTGTGTGAAGAATGAGGGTGGAGAAGAGTCCCATCTATTAATACATAGGGTGGGGGAAGAAAGAGTAAATGCAGACATACAGGAACATTTTAAACTCAAAGGCAGTACTACCACAAGCATAAATGAGTATAAAGCAGTCAGGAATACGTTTAGGCTGGATATGAGAAAAGGTTTCTAACAATCACAGGAATGAAGCAGCTTTATAATAGGAAAAAAAGAGGTCAGAAATTTAACTAGTGTTTAAGACAGAACTTAAGAGCTATTGTTTAATGAATGGAATTGAACGTGACAGTGATGAGAGGAGAATAAACTCAATATGAAAGATTACTTCTAGTTCACATTTTGCTATAAAAATCTCTTCGATTTTTTTCTAGAGTCCTAGCTAAAGATTGAATAAACACTTTTTCTTTAATTATTGCCTGTAAGTTATTTTCTAAATTACAGTAACAGGAACACTAAAGGACACTAATTAAAATGCAAATGTCACGCTAATAGTCACCTTTCTCTCCTGTCTTTTCATTTGCCATAGCTCAAAATTGGTGTGGGTGACACCAAAGACAGAGATCTAATGATCGTCTAGGAAAAATCCAAAAATTTTATTTGCTGTGTTCGAAGTTTTCCAAGGGGAGATAAATTACACCATTTTATGAAGAAGGCATAGAACTTACTTTCAAAGCATGTGGGATCATTGCGTTGTTTGAGGAATCGTTGTCCCCGGATAAGTGATAAATGAGAATCAAGGTGCTCCTTTTTTTTTTTCTTGTTCCCTTTCCCTTTCTGAATCACAGCATGGGATAGCACAGGGAAGGAACCTTATGGTAACAAAAAAATTCTTACTTGCTCTTACTGCTCTGATGGACTGATGTCCAGTGCTACTAGGTTTGCCATAAGTACTTTATACTTAACTCTACTGACACAACAATCTATTAGCTCACACATGCACACACAAACACACAAGATATTAATCCATTTCTAGATGCCCTTCCTCATCCCTTGCCTTGTCAATGGATTTCATGTATGAAACATCCATTGTAGGCAAGCACTTGTAGGAGGAATCTCCTCTTGATATGCCCTGTTTCATTCAATCTTCTCTTCACAGAACATAGGTCCTACGGCAATACATAGACTTTGCTTAGAGAGGTAGCATACACACCTGGGCATATCATGCAAACCTCTGAGAGCCAATGCAAATTGATATATCCTCTACCTTCTAAAATAAATGGGATTTTTAGCTTTTCTATAAATGTGGAGTCCACCAAGGACTAACAGAGTATTGCTGATTTCAAACAACAAATATATGCTTAAGTACCACTGAAATCCAGTCAATGTCTGTAACTGTCTTTAGAAAGCCAATTGTCTTATCTTGTTCTGCACATTCAAGTAATTGTGTTATACAGCACTTTACACAATTATATGAGTATAACTGCAATACTCTCATAAACTATTTTAAACTATATTGAGAATCTGTTTATGCTGCTTGATGCAAAAACCTGGTAACTATGTAAGATGAGGTTTTGAACAAGTTCCATCAAATCCTAGGAGGCATATTAAAGAGTGAAGAGTAGAGCTTCACAAAATATTATAACACGAAAAACAATCGCTTTATCCATAATGTCTATATTACTTTCATAGTGCTTAGTTTAAGTGCTTCGACAACTTTTGTTATTACCTTCTCAATGTATTACAATCTCAATGTTCACTAGACCATTTTTGTCAACATATCAATGGAACCACTGATGTAACAGTTGTAGCTATCATTAATAAATAAAACTGAGCCTCAAGCAAATGGAAAATCCTGGAAATATTAAGAAAATCAGGAAATATTAAAGGAGCCTTCCACCTCTTGAAAGAAGCATGACATAGTAATGATCTTCAGGGAGCTAATGGACTCTTACGCAAAACAGTATTTAAGAACAGGCAAATTCATAACCTGCTGCTATGTACCAAGTGTGAAATCTACACAGAAGAGAGATATACTTTAAAACAGCAACATTGCAAGACTAAGAGCAGAATGGCAGAAGAGATGGCTACGTTTAAACAAAGCACCAGTTATCCTTCTCCTTTTCAGCCCTGCCTTTGTGCAGCAGAAAGTGGCTGGAAGAAAGCCTGAAAGCCTGGTGAAATCCTGGAAAGTATTACTGAAAGATGTGTAAGAACACTGTAGAGGTAAATGTCAGTGGACCTTGTGTAGTAGACAATGTCATTACCTAGCTGATGAATGAAGAAGGTGTTTAAGAAACTGTTGACTCCAGTGGGAGCTGGACGGGTCTCTCAGCCTCCAAGTTGCTAGTAAATTACCCCTCCTGGAGTCCTGCGTCCAGCTCTGGAGCCCTCAGCACAGGAAAGACATGGACCTGTTGGAGCGGGTCCAGAGGAGGACCACAAAAATGATCTGAGGGCTGGAACACCTCTCCTACGAGGAAAGGCTGAGAGCATTGGGGTTGCTCAGCCTTGAGAAGAGAAGGCTCCAGGGAGACTTTATTGCAGGCTTTCAGTATTTAAAGCGGGCTTATAAGACAGACGGGGATAAACTTTCTAGCAAGTCCTGTTGTGACAGGACAAAGGGTAAAGGTTTTAAGGTAAAAGAGGGTAGATTTAGATGTGATATAAGAAAGAAATTTTCTTTCTGGCATAAGTGTGGTGAAACACAGGTTGCCCAGAGAGGTGGTAGATACCCTATCCCTGCTAACCTTCAAGGTCAGGCTGGACAGGGCTCTGAGCAATCTGATCCGATTGTAGACATCCCTGCTCATTGCAGTGGGTTTGGACTAGATGGCCTTTAAAAGCCCTTCCAACCCAAATTATACTCTGATTCTATGTTCCTATGAAATTTGCCCTTGAGGCTAGTGGTGGGGAGGGAAGTGAGGGAACCAGTTCAGGGAATTGCTATAACAAAGAGCAGGTACTGCTGCAACCACCCTGAGCAGTGGGCCTTAGGTACCACAAAGATTGTTGCTGTAACTGGGACAAGGACCTGCAAAAAGCTATACTGGGACTCAGAGGTTAGTAAGATTGCATCAGGCCAGATTAAGCCCCCTCTTCTGGGAAGGAGGAAGTTCAGTCCCGTACATCTGTAGAAATGTTAGCCTTTATTCTCATTGCCAAGGCCTTCACCACTACTACTACATAAAAGGCAGCTAATGAGATAAACTTGGCCTATCTGACTTGTGGGGAGTCCCTAATTGGTTTTGTCTTTATGTGTTATAGCTTTGCAGCCTGTTTCCTCCTCTTTGGTTAATGTCTTTTCAAATAGTACCATTGACTGTCCTCTCACTCCCTGAAGTGCTCATCCCTCTTTTTCACTCAGACACTTTTGCTGTGCTGCTCTAAATTCTTAAAAATTAAGCCAATGTGTTTGGCTTGATTTTTAATTTGTCTTTTGAATCCATTCTGCAAGAGAAATGTTTTGATTAAGCTGGCCACTAGCTGTCCAATTCCCTTATCATAGGGCGATGCACTGATCCACTTTGATTTGTATACAGCAGATCTGAAGATTTAGTGACGTATTTCTCTGCCAGAGTGGACAAAAATCAAGCAACTGCTTTGAAGTAGGCGCTACTGTGAATGGTACAGTTTACTGGAGTACGGAAGTCAGAACAGTCATTCAGATGACTAACGATTTGGTATACAGCCAAAACAGTTTTCCAGGATAACCACATCAGCACTCTTGTAGGGTGATCATAAAAATTGCTTTCTCTCTGTTGCCAAACTTCTTTTATACAGTTACAAGATCATTAATAGAGGTCCCTTTGGTACTGAAGAGGCAATGAGGATCAAGTTAAACCTGAACCACAACCACGACAGAAATCTATTGCTATCCTGAAGTAACACTTTCCAGAAATATAACTGAAAATTGCATACTACAATGGGATAAAGAAAAAAAATTAGATAGCAATTTGTTGGTTTTTGCTAAGCCATTTTACTGAAGAATAAATGAAGAATTTACCCAAATGAAACCTTGGCAGTTCTTCTCAGGTCAATAAATTTCCTGATGAGACAAGATATAAATGAAGAGATGCAGCAGAATTTCCTGAAAGAAATAGACATGATGTTTTCATTTGGCCTTCCTTCTAAATGAAATCTATTCATAATATCATACTGATGCTTTGAACATAAGCCTTGCCTTGAGGGAAGAACCACAGCCTACAAATTGCTTCACAACAGTTCAAGCGTTAAAAACACACAGGCTTCCTGATGAGACACTTCTTGGGAAATGAATCCCATCCAACATCCTTTCTGTGCTAACTCCAAAGGTTTCTTCTGTCTGCCATAGCGTTCTTCTACACTTTCTCTGCTTGTGTCTATATGCCAATTCTCTAAAGTATTGCCCTCAAAGTCCGCAGGCCTAACAAGACATTTATCATCATACAAGAGTGCTAGCTTGAAAACCAGAAAGTGTTTTACAAGGCAAAAACTGTTTCTTAACAAGACGTAGAAACAGTAGACAACAAATTAAACAAAAAATAACTCCAAACCACACCAAAAGTAAATAAACCTCCTTGAAATATGAATAAATAGTGTATCATATATGTTTTGTAATAAATCAATATTTATTTAGATGCCTTTTTATTTGATCTGTACACTGTTATGGGGCTATCTGTTCTACAAACCCTTAGAAGATCAAAACCTTGGACTTAGGAGAGCTAACTTTGGCCTCTTCAACGAGCTACTTGGAGGAATCTTATGGGTCAGGGCTCTAGAAGGCAAGGGGGTCCAAGAGTGCTGGTCGCTGTTTAAACATCACTTCCTCCATGCTCAGGATTGGTGCATCCCCCTGAGAAAGAAATAAAGCAAAGGAGGCAGGAGACCTGCATGGATGAGCAAGCAGCTTCTAGTGGAGCTCAGACCTAAGAGAAAGGTCCATGGAATGTGGAAAGGTCACTTGGGAAGAGTACAGAAATGTTGTCAAAGCATGCAAGGATGCAACGAGGAAGGCTAAGGTCCACCTGGAATTGAATCTGGCAAGGGATGTCAAAGACAACAAGGGCTTTTTAAGTACATCAGCAGCAAAAGTAAGTCTAGGGATAATGTGGGCCTGCTGCTGAACGAGGTGGGTGTCCTGGTGACGGAGGATGCAGAGAAGGCAGAGCTACTGAATGCCTTCTTTGCCTCAGTCTTCACTGCTAAGGCTGGCCCTCAGGAATCCCAGGCCCTGAGGGTAAGAGAGGAAGCCTGCAGAAAGAATGACCCTCCCTTGGTTGAGGAGAACTGTGTGAGGGATTGCTTAAGGAATCTGGACACCCACAAATCCATGGGCCCCAATGGAATGCACACATGAGTGCTGAGGGAGCTGGCGGACATCGTTGCTGAGCCACTCTCCATCATCTTTGAGAGGTCCTGGAGGACAGGAGAGGTGCCCGAGGACTGGAGCAAGGCAAATGTCACTCCAATCTTCAAAAAGGGCAAGAAGGAGGACCCAGGGAACTACAGGCCAGTCAGCCTCACCTCCATCCTGCGAAAGATGATGGAGCACCTCATTCTCGAGGTCATCATCAAGCAAGTGGAGGAAAAGAAGATTATCAGGAGTAGTCAACATGGATTCATCAAGGGGAATTCGTGCTTGACCAATCTGATAGCTTTCTATGATGGCATGACTGGCTGGGTAGATGAGGGGAAACAGTGGATGTTGTCTACCTCAACTTCAGCAAGGCTTTCGACACAGTCTCCCATAACATCCTCCTAGGGAAGCTCAGGAAGTGTGGGCTGGATGAGTGGTCAGTGAAGTGGACTGAGAACTGTCTGAATGGCAGAACTCAGAGGGTTGTCATGAGCGGCCCTGAGTCTAGTTGGAGGCCTGTAACTAGTGGAGTCCCCCAGGGGTCAGTACTGGGCCCAGTGTTATTCAACTTCTTCATCAATGACCTGGATGAAGAGTTAGAATGTACCCTCAGAAAGTTTGCTGATAACACAAAACTGGGAAGAGTGGTAGATACACCAGAAGGCTGTGCTGCCATTCAGTGTGACCTGGACAGGCTGGAGAGTTGGGCAGAGAGGAACCTGATGAAGTTCAACAAGGGCAAATGCAGGGTCCTGCACCTGGGGAGGAACAACCCCATATGCACCAGTACAGGCTTGGGGTGGACCTGCTGGAGAGCAGCTCTGTGGAGAGGCACCTGGGTATCCTGGTGGACTACAAGTTGACCATGAGCCAGCAGTGTGCCCTGACTGCCAAGAAATCTAATGGCATCCTGGGATGCATTAGGAAGAGTGTGGCCAGTAGGTCGAGGGAGGTTCTCCTCTCCCTCTACACTGCCCTAGTGAAGCCCCATCTGGAGTACTCTGTCCAGTTCTGGGCTCCCCAGTTCAAGAAAGATGAAGAGCTGCTGGAGAGAGTCCAGCAGAGGGCTACAAGGATGATGAGGGGACTGGAGCATCTGTCCTGTGAAGAAAGGCTGAGGGAGCTGGGCTTGTTCAGCCTGAAGAAGAGAAGGCTGAGAGGGGACCTAATAAATGCTTATAAATATCTGAAGGGTGGGTGTCAGGAGGATGGGGCCAAACTCTTTTCAGTGGTGCCCAGTGACAGGACAAGGGGCAACAGGCACAAACTGAAGCATAGGAAGTTCCGTCTGAACATGAGGAAGAACTTCTTTCCTCTGAGTGTGGTGGAGCCCTGGAACAAGATGCCCAGGGAGGTTGTGGAATCTCCTTCTCTGGAGATATTCAAGACCCACCTGGAGAAGGTCCTGTGCAGCCTGCTGTAGGTGACCCTGCATTGGCATGGGGGTTGGACTAGATGACCCACAGAGGTCCCTTCCAACCCCTTAACATTCTGTGATTCTGTGATTCTGTATCTGCAGGAAGGGATCATTTACAATCTCTTCCCGTCTGCAAGAAACACGGACTGTTTTCATGTTGCATATTTAGAAAGTATCCACTTTCTACGTAGGAAAAACAGATTCTCAATGTAAATAATAATAATGAACCAGCACAAGGATACAGCCACATTCAACTCAATGACCCTTTCATCAAAATATCAGCTTCTTGAAACTCCCTCTCTCAGGCTGATGAGTAGCTAACTGTATTTAAAATTCTGGTCGTATCACTATCAGTCTTCCTTGGTTTGCTCAGTTACAGAAAACTCAAGACATAATTGCTATCTCTTATCAAGTGAAGCAGAGACCATGAGCTATTTCGGGCTTCTGTCTTCTATCTAGCAAACATATCCTTTTAGCATTACGTAAAGGCAGAGAGGAAAGAGCAGAATGCTAGCCTGTTCCAAATATGAATACCCTAACTGTTAGGCTTCAGATTAGAGTGGCTTTTAATTGTTTGTGTCTTGATTCTTGAAATTCCACACTTGGTTTTAGAGCAGCACAATCCCAATATGGGTTTCAACATGGCAGGAAGATAATTCCTCTACCCCAGTACTCTGCAGTCTCTGTCCAGAGAAGAACGCACACTACAGTAGGATCAAATTCTCTACATCTGTGCTGCTTGCTACTTAAGACAAGCAGCTGGGGATGATCAGGATTTGGGCAGGGTACAGGTGTTTCAGATTCCTAACAAAAACAGATCCCTTCTAGATCTGTGCAGTATAACAGTATTTACAAAGTGTGGACCTTCAGCTGTGACCTTTCAGGAATTATTCTAATGTTTCTGAAATATCTACTTTGAAAAAAACCCCAGGTATTCCATCTTTATTTAGTATGGTCCCTAAATGTTCCTGGGGAAACGGAACGGACATATGGATGGGGGTCCCATCTAGTCCTCTCTGAAAGTCTAGGTGTGATGTGTGAGAGATGGAGAAAGAAGTAAATGGGCAGGGGAGGGAAGAAGGAGGATAGAAAGAGAACAGGCAACCGTTGGAAAGGCCACCTTGAGAGAGATTAAAAAAAAAATCCCTCCCACACAGGGAACAGAGTCATGTTACTCTAGTGGAAACCAGCACAGAGCAAAAAAAATCATTTTAGCAGATTGTCTCTGCTCAGACGAGAAATTGGATCATGAGAAAGTGTTGTTAATAAAAGCAAGCAGGAGGGAACACTCCAGAAAAAGGTTCACCCCCTCCTCCCAGATCCCATCACTACTTATTAGTATTTCCATTGCAGAACAGTGCTCTCAAACAGCAAAATATTGTAGATGGAGATTTAGTTAGCTGAGAATAGTTTTGATGTTGCCAACAAGATCTTTATGGGGAAGCAAGGGCACAGCACAAATACTTGAAGTGCTTTCCCACCTTGATGCAGTGACAGGACGTCCTTGTGCATGTGGGTTGTTTTTCCACACCTGATAGCTTAGAATTATAGATCTGCAGGAAGGCAGTGACTTTTATCATCCAGTAAAGTCTTCATATTGAGCTTGCCACTAAAAATAATGCAATGAAAAGGTGACAAGTGAGAGGATTCAAACTCAGCACCTCCTCACAGTAATTTCAGTTTAATCTCTTTTGTCACAGCAGTGTGATTTCTATCTTTCAGTTTCCCATCTTTACCTTCCTTTCATTTGATCCTGCATCTTGCTTTTTTATTATATGATTATATGTACCCTGGAAGATTAAATGGTAGAAAACAGTACAGTGGGTGCATTGTTCTTCCCCTCACCCCTGTTTGTTTGCATGTTTGCAGATGCCTGGGGCTTTGTCTTTCCAAAGCGCTACACAACACAGAGGTCTGTAAGCATTTCTTGATTTAGGTTATAAATAGGATGTTAATTATAATATTTATTTAAATTAAACCATTTGTATGCACATAGGGTACTTTTAAAACCATTTTGTTCACAGAATTGCTGCTACCATTTATTACTACATGAATATTAATAGTTTTAATTAAATTGCAGTAATATGAACATTACAAACCATAAGGATTAATACACAATGCATTCATCAGTAAATTGGGGGGGGGTGAGGGGTGGAGGGACTGGGTGGGGGCCATCAAGACTGTGCTATAGCCAGTGGGAAGACAGTTATTCAATGGGTTAAGGTCGATGTGCACCTGTCAGATATGTAAACACCTCTCGCCTGCAACAGACTGTGTAAGTTTAGGTTCAGGTTGACAAATATACACGCAGGAGTGTGTAGTATTGTATTAATATTTTCATGATTTAAAAGAAATAAATCAGAATTTCCAAATGAGCAGTGTTACAGAGCAAGCAAGTCCAGAACAAGAGGAAAAAACATTCCTATTCTGAGCAGGTCATAGCTTTCTGAACAAAAAATGCCTGAAGTGGGACAAGCAGGCAGCTCCTGGCTGGGCTCAAAGCTCCCTAAAATTCCTGGGGAGCAGTATTTTAAGCCTTGACATTTGAAACAGATGAGCATTTCCCTCAGCCCACCCTCTCCTCCTTTTCCCCAGCGCTCACATACCTTCTTTTTAAATACTCATTACTTGGATGCTGTGGTCACACAGCATCGATTTCAAAGCTTTGTTTCCATGCACAGCACTGAGCAGCCACAGGAGCAAGGCTTTGAAGAAACAGAAGAGACAAGCAGCTGAGTTCACACAGCCTTGACACACTAAGCAGCAAGAAAGCACAAGCGAAGGGGAAACTCGAGTCTGATGTCAGAACCAGCATTACTGACACCGGTTGTAAAGTCCCCTGCTTTTCTTCGGGGTGTGAGGTACAGGTCTGGGCTCTCGGTTCAGCCCCAGGATCTTTGGTCCAGTTGTACTTAGAGCTTGCACAAGGCTTCTCTTCAGAGAGGGGGGAATGGCCAGGCATCCCCTGTGACATGTAGGATGCTTAGCCAGAGGCAGGCATCTTAAGCTTTGCTGCGATGGACCCATGGATTTTTTTCCTGAACAGGATTCAGAAGCGAGTTACCAATAGACTACCCTGTTCCTAACTAATGTGCCAGCATTGTTGCATCCACTGAAGTCATTATGGGCTCCACAGTGAAATCGCCCCAGTCCCCTTCACCTCAGCATCAATTTGGCATTCAGGACCCATCAGTATTTTTAAATACTAGTCAACATCAAGTTCCTTAGCGATCACGCAGACAGACACTCTGCAGTTCTTATAATAACATCTTGTTCAGAGGTAAAGCAATTTTTAACCAATCTTTTCATCTGATCTGCAGGGCTACCAAGATGGCTGGGGACTGGAGCACTTGCCCTGTGAGGAGCAGCTGAAGGAAGCGGGCTGGTTCAGCCTAGAGAAAAGCTGTCCTCAGGGGGACCTGACAGCACCCTCCTGGTACCTAAGAGGTGGTTACCAGGAAGGTGGAACTGAACTCTTTGTAGAGGTGCATGATCACAGAATGACAACAATGCTCATAAATCAAAATCATAGAATCATAAAATGCTTTGGGTTGGAAGGGACCTTCACAGATCATCTATCCCAACTCCCCCTGCAGTGAGCAAGGACATCTTCAACTAGACCAGGTTGCTCAGAGCCCCGTCCAGCATGGCCTTGAATGTTTCCAGGGATGGGACCTCCACTACCTCTCTGGGCAACTTGTGCAAGTGTTTCACCCCCTCATTGTAAAAAATTTCTTCCTGTCTAAATCTACCCTCCCTTAGTTTAAAGCCATTACTCCTTGTCCTATCACAACAGGCCTTGCTAAAACGATTGTCCCCATCTTTCTTATAGGCCCCCTTCAGGTACTGGCAGGCTGCTATAAGGTCTCTCTGCAGCCTTCTCTTCTCCAGGCTGAACAGCCCCAACTCTCTCAGCCTTTCCTCATAGCAGATGCACTCCAGCCCTTGGATCATCTTTGCAGCCCTCCTCTGGACCCACTCGAACAGGTCCATGTCCTTCTTGTGCTGGGTGCTCCAGAGCTGGAAGCAGTACTCTAGGTGAGTACCAGAGCGGAGGGGCAGAGTCACCTCCCTTGACCTGCTGGCCACGCTTCTTTTGATGCAGCCCAGGATAAGGTTGACCTTCTGGCTGTGAGTGCACATTGCCAGGTCATGCCCAGCTTTTCATCCACCAGTACTCCCAAGTCCTTCTCAGCAGGGCTGCTTTCAATCCCTTCATCCCCCAGCCTGTATTGATAGCGAGGATTGCCCTGACCCAGATGCAGGACCTTACACTTCACCTTGTTGACCCACATGAGGTTCACGCAGGCCCACCTCGACAGCTTGTCCAGGTCCCTCTGGATGGCATCCCATCCTTCTGGTGTGTCAACTGCACCACTCAGCTTGGTGCCATCTGCAAACTTGCTGAGAGTGCACCTGATCTCGCTGTCTGTGTCACTGATGAAAATATTAAACAGCACTGGTCCCAGTACAGACCCCTGAGGGGCACTACTCGTCATCAACATCCATTTGGACATCGAGCCATTGATCATTATCCTCTGGCTGCGACCTTCCAACCAATTCTTTATCCACTGAAAATGGGAGGTTCTGACTTGAAATACAGGAAAATAAAAATCTCAATAAGGAAAACTGAACATTGGAACATGTTGCCCAGGGGGTTGTGGAAAAATCCCTGGGCAGCCTGCTCTCTCTAGCATCATTTTCCACCCAAATTATTCTGTGACTCTGTGTGGATCTTACGACTAGAACTACACCAGAGGAGCAAAGGCTCAGGATGTGTTCCTTAATTCAAACCTAGTCTTGCTCTGGAAAATCCCTGAAGTCTCAAGAGCTATTTTATACCTTTTCACAGCACTAGGTGTAAGATAAACTCAGGCTGTGTCTGTTCTGTATTCTCTATGTGTTATTCCAGATATGAACTTAAAAAGTTAAAGCTCTAGCTATCCTCTAGTCAGTAATGATTTTATGGCAATATTTATTACTTCAGAGTTTTGCTGCGAGTCCTTGCTAAGACTTCTGATTTTGCGAACTTGGCTATAGCCTTCTAACTCTATCTTATCTTTAAAAACACAAAATCATTATTTCATGATGTACACAGTTCTTTTAGATGCCATGATTCTGTGGAGAAATGAGGTCTTATAGTCAAGTTTGAATACAGCCACAAATGAATTCTATTCATATTTTGAATGACCTCTAATCCAGTAATATTTAGAGGTTTATTTTCAGCCAGCCATGTCAGAGCAGTCATTCAACAAACCTGACTTTCAGCTTAAGGTCCATACGATGACATACTGCGATTCCAAGGGGAGGACTGAACATTTCATATTATTGACACCTCATATGACGCACTGCATAGACTGTATAAGGATTTGCTCATTAATATCTATTGTGGGACATCAGATCCCAATGTTTGTTTATATGTATTGGGAGTTTTCGTTCTTGGTAATATTGATATTCTTTTATTTCTACACACAGTGACACTATAACATGAGAGACAAAATCCTAAGTGGCAGTGAAGTTAATTCCACTTTGTGATGTATACAACAAAATCATATTTGGGAACAGAGTGGATCTGGAGCTATGAATCTTATACAAGTTCTGCCTTGGGATGCCATGTGGCACCGGTTACCCTGTGACCAGCTCTAATCTACCTTCCCTCTTCTTCAGGACACCTGAATTCAAATGGGAAGAGATGCAGAAAAAAGCCACCACATCAGTCAAGAAAAGGTGACCTCTAGAGACTAAGAGCTCGGCTGTCATCATGGAAGTTGAGAGGAGATATGATTTTTCTCTCTGAATACATTAGAGGGTGACAGCAAGAAGAGAGAAGACTTATAAAAGCTGAAGAACAACACTAACACAGGAACAAATGGGTGTGTGGCATGACTCAGTTTAGGCTGGAAGTTAGAGAAATATTTACGGGAATGGCCTTTCAGTATGAGTAATGAAGAGGCAAACAACTTGCATAGCTTTAGGATAAAGCTTTATTAACTTTATGACACAATTTTTGGTGATGGCATGTATCCAGGAGTTCCGTTCAGTCGTATGAAATGTGTTAACAAGACACATCTACTCAGACAATGTTCCTCCTCCATGATTGATATCTAAGGATAAATTTAGGGTGGGGAGACTTTCTCTTCCATGTGACTAGCAGAGCAGTCTTGCATCTTAGATCAAGACAGAACATTACATAACTTGTTCATGCCTTCTTTGCTCAGAACAGAACATCCTTTTGCTTTAAAATCTTGGCTTCCCAGAAGATTACACGAATTTTATCACAGATCACAGTAAGAGGCAACCATATTTTTATATGTTACAACCTACATATTGTATGGCTAATTCTATGACTACTCAACATTAAATAAAGGCAAGCACTGGAAAAGTCCATCTCCTGAAATCACAGGGGTAACTTTTAGAGAAAAAACATGAAAGCCTCTTTATTCCATGTTACTTCTTGTTATTCCTTGCTTATTTCTTACCAAGCTTTGAGGGATACAAAAAAAAGAAAACCACCCATAGCTGTGCAGCAATCAGCAATACTTGAGGTAAAGGATATTTCACTCAAGGGAACAGTGTCTAGATACCCATGACTCTAAGATAATATGCAGTGATAACATTAAATCAAAAAAATAGTCTTGACACAAACCAACATACTTCTTAAAGGAAGAGCTGAAATTGCTATTACAAAATAAAAAGGTGGCCAAACTCCTCCACATCTCATAAAAGCATATTATAAACTAGCATGAAATCAGATTAATAAGAACTTCACGGTGAAATGAAAGACAAACAAATCCTTAAAGAAAAGAACATCACACAGATGAATGAGGCTTAAAAAACCATGAAAAGCAGGACAAACTAAAGAAAAAGATATATACAGGTTGTGAAGTAGCCAGCAACCGTATACCGTGTGCACTATGGCTGCAGTTGCAGTATAAAAACCCTTTGCACTCCCAAGTTAATCTTTTTAAATTATGGATTTTCAACCCTAAGATTTCCTGTTGCCATGACAGCATGAAACAGTTGTTGCCCTTCATTATGGATCATGTGTTTTAGAAATTTGATTATATTGCTGTAGTATTTAGGTTACTTGGAAAATACCCTGCTGCTTTTCAATGTATTTCATTTTTAGGTAGATGGGGCTTATTCATTCTTTCAAAAGGCACTCTTATGAAGGGTAAAATATCAGAAGTATAGTAGGTTCTGCTCTCAACAAAATTTATCTTTTTATGAGCACAAATGCTGTCCTGGGTATTTATTTAATATACAACATAATCCCATAAAATTACGTGAATCTACACCAGATATCATGATCTGTTAGTGTGGAATGGTGGTTCTGTGACCAATGGAAAAATGATATATTTTCAGCTCATATAACACTTTCCATTCCTGAATGATATAGTACTAAGTGTACCATATTTGGTATACAACACTTATTTAAAGTAGCAATTATGCTTGGAAAGGAATGGGCTTTTAGTTGTATCAGGATAGCCCCATACTGTGAAAGTTCTTGGTTTTGTTTCTTTTGGTGGAGATTTTTTTCTCCCTAACTTCCATAGTATAGCAGAGGGGAAGGAGGTGGGGACATCTGGGTCTTATTGAATGCTTTGCTGGATGCAAAGATTCAGTCCTCGAAGGACCAGATATGGTAAATCAGAGGTGAAAACACCTCTGGCAAGCAGATGGACAGAGAGAATCTCATCTGCTCACAATTTTAGAGCAACATTTCTTTACTTCAGCTTGAGCTCTTAAAATATATTTATATATAATAAAAGCGTAGGTGTTTTATTCTTGAACAATACAAGCAAATATATCCTGAGCTTTGCAGAGGATTACCATTGGCAGTGCTCATGCCCAGCCTGGAGCACAATAAAGGTCCCTGCAAAGTCTCCAAGGGCAGGTGGCTGCCAGAGCACTGCTGGGAGCAGAGAAGCCAGCTAGCCCTGACACGAGCAGATCTCCTGGACTGTTGTGTTGTATAACAAAATAACAGTTTTTCTTTGCTTTCCCTGCACCCCATGCGACATTAAAATCATACCACCATTTTGAGAGGCGCCACAACAATGTGGTCTGTATCTCATAAAGCAAATTTTCATGATTAGCCATTTACCAAATAGGAAAAGTAATACGAGATTCTCTGTTAGAGTACCACCAGTGGGATGATGAACTTGGGCAAATACATCATGATCTGGTGTCACAACATCAGCTAACAGGATTAACTGGCTGATTTTATCCACTCTGGTCTTACTCCAAACTCCTGCACGTGATTATTGTAAATAGCTTAGTGGTTTTTTAAGCAGAGTGAAACAGGCAGATTTGTGTACTCATAAACCTCAGTCTCTCTATCAGATAAGGGACAGGCAAGCTTTTTTTCAGACAATGCAGATTTTTCTGTATTGAAGAGGAGTAGTGGAGAAGAAAACATAAGCAACATTTTGTTCTTATTTTTTCCTATCATTAAACTTGGCATATAACTGAAAAGCTAATAAACATGATAATGAATTTGGCAAATTCAAGAAATTATCTCTAAATTTGAGGTGAATTGCTGAATTAACGTGAAGTGAGCTGTGTATTCATATACTATATGGAATCCAACTGCCTCTGCTAAAGATTATCAAATATGCTCATGATGCATGAAAAGCAAAGTTAAGCCTCACAGTAAAATGCAGCTAAAGGTATACTAGTAAATCAAAGTATTCAGGGATATGCAGAAATACAGTTGGTTACATTAATAAACTGTTCTAGTGCTTCATTGCACTATTTTGGCCTGTAACAATTAGCACTATCCCCAGCAATTCCCAAGCCTGGCTTAGATGCTGTACGCTCCAGGGAACACTCCCACAGGCAGCAGGCTTGCAGACACTTCATTTCCCAGGTCTGGGCACAGGACATGCTGTGCTAGCGCCTCTGGGCCCCCGAGTGTTCCTGGGCACGTTTAATTGACCAGTGTATGGAGTCTACAGCATCTGAGACACACAGGGTAAGACAGGGATGATAAATAATGACGTTGCTGTGAGAGCAAACAGCAAGCTTGCCTCAAAAGCATTTTTCTGGCTTGTGTCAAGTGCTAAGATCTAATATTATTTGATGAATTTGGATGATCTAAAGAGGACAGTATTCCTAAATATCTCTGCCTATGATTTTACAATTTATTGTATGTACATTTTTTACAATTTATTTTATCTTCTCTATGTAAAGGGTCCTTTATTTTACCATCTGCTGTATCACATCCTGCATTCTTGTGAACACACCCAGTGATAAAATCACAACCCAATGGCATAAAAGAAATGTAACAGTAGTAAAAGCCAATTCTTTCAATGGTTTTAAGCAAATTTAATATCAAAGTGTTCCACTGCCTCAGTTTCACCTTACAAGTGTTGCCAGTAGCTGTATCCACGTTGGTGTGTAGGCAAAACTCCTCTTCGGCAGACCTGCTTTGTTCAGCCATGACAATTCACAAGTCAGTGATTGCCTTGGCAATCAGTAAAAGCCTTATCTTGAAGCCACATGCAATGCTAACCCCACCTCTGTGGGTATGCTGACTTTCCTACCTGACTTTCTTGAGAATTGGTATGTATCTGCAAGTTTACAGGCATACAAACACTATTAAAATTGGGGAGTTTTTGTTCAGGAGGGGAGCAGATTGGTAGGGTTTTTTTAAGCCTTGTTAATCCAGATTCTACTTGATTTCAACATATTCCTTCCCTCTCTTAACACAGAGCTGCTTTGTGAATAATCCTGTGAAGTTTGTATGAAGCAGATGTTATGGTCCAGGAAGACCTGAGCCGTAGAGATTCGTTGCTATTCCCAGAGTAAGATTAAGACACAAACAAGGTCAAATGGCATCAATCAAACAGGTTTATTGATCACCTGTTCAAATGAAGGCACGAGGAAACAGCGTCAGGAAACAGAGGAAAAGACAGGAAAGAAAGAAACCTCGCAAGCAGTTGGGATGGAGTCACCAGGGATAGTCACCACCGTGGATCCAGCGGCATCCATAGTTCCTGTGTGCGTTGGTGGTGGGGGTCCCCTTGTCATTTGGTCACATGGCCTTTTATAAGGTGTTTCGGGAGATTGTTCTCTAGGAAATGGCACGTACCCCATGTTGCCCCAGTCCCGTGTGTGT
The DNA here is from genome assembly GCF_030867145.1 of Opisthocomus hoazin. Taxonomy (NCBI): domain Eukaryota; kingdom Metazoa; phylum Chordata; class Aves; order Opisthocomiformes; family Opisthocomidae; genus Opisthocomus; species Opisthocomus hoazin. The sequence continues at coordinate 29,894,556 of NC_134421.1, forward strand.
GTTTTTTCTCAGTCCTGGCTCCGGCAGATCGGGGAGGGGGCCGGTGTCTAGACACATTTTCCACAATGAGGTACCCATCCTCCAATTCCCTTCAAAGCTGGTTTCGGGTGGCTGTTTATTCCTTGTCTGATTGGCATTTGGCTGGCCTGCCAGGAGATCAAACTGGGCTCCAAAAAAGCTTTGCTGGCCTGCCAGGAGGTCCTGCAGCAAGCTTTGCAAACAAGCTTTGAGACAACTGTCATAAGATATGGTCTCAGACAGCAGAGTTACAAGAAGCTGTGGAAGGAGGTAGGAAGACTCTGCAGCTGTGTGAAGAGCACAAGGCTTGACCACAAATGATGTGGACAAACTATAAAAGCTGCTGATCGCAGAACGGGTCAGCATGGTTGTCTAAACTGGGGGAAACTGAGTTAAGGCTACTCATGGTGCTTTGCCAGGCTTCCCTGTGGACTGGCAACAGCAGCCTATCTCCTCTAGAAACCTCATGTAGTTCCTGGTGGTCAGCTGGAAAGGATCCCAGAAAACTGCTTGTTACGTAGTGCTTAATATGTGGCATATCACTATTGTGCCTGATCTGAGCCTGAACTGATGATGTAGGACTGGATAGCAAGGCACTGGCATAGATGAGTAGAAAACTTCCTGAGAAAGCTAGCCCCTTTCCTAACAAACTGGTTGTGAATACTGCCTGCCCCTCCTGTCTTTCATTAAACTCACCAATTTACTGTTTTTCAAAAAGCTGCATTTTCTCTTCCTCAGTCAACTATTTCATTTCAGAATGTTAACCCAACTGTAATCTTGTGGTCCAATTTTGCATACTGTAGTAACGTGGGAATTACTTCACTTTGAAGAGTCCACCTGCATTGTGCTTGAAGCAAATACATTTGTTACCTTCCCCAGAACCCTTAATAGGGCTTCCTAAAAACATGATGGGACTTGCTGACAAAAAAGCTGTTCAGAGGGCACACTCAGAGCAAATGCATGCAGCAAAACATCTAACACATCCTAAAGGAATTATACCACAGAGGACACCTCAGCATGTTTGTCCTTTCATGGAGTGCTGGTAATTTGTTTTTTTCTTATTTCAGTAGTCTAGCAGTTCTTTGCAAGTGTGCAAGGATAAGCCAGATTTCTATTATGTGGCATATATAATTCACATTAAATGTAAAGAATATTACGCATAGCCTTTCCTAAAACCCTTAATTTCAATAATTTGTCAGAGCCTATGTATGGGTCCACCAGACAAAGAAATTCAACTTACAGATGAACAAGGTGGTAATTATAATTTACTTACACTGTAAAATGCAGGACAGTCACACTTTTTCTGTCATAAATGTGTTTTTGCTTTCATGATTGGAGCAAGCTAATCAAAGAAGTTTTACATACATTATTAGCAATTGCCCTGGACACACGGCGTTAGTATTCATCAGAAGAAGAGGTCTCCAAGAACACAATGGAATTCAGCCACACCTGAAATGAAGTATGACAGTCCAAGTGATGGAGCTGGCAGGGAAAGATTTCTATAATCCACTTTGGGGTTATGAAGACCAAGAAGGTCTATGAACAGGAATGCTTCATCCCTACTCTTCAAAGAACCAAGCCTTAGGTACCACCCCCAAGTGTTTGTTCAATCACAACATCTGAAGCAAGGCAGAAGGAGAGGTCAGGATCTGGCCTACAATTTGGTAGTTATCCTCATAGCTCAAAGATGCCCCTTAGCTTAAGAGCGTTTGTAATGCAAGATGAAATTAAAAGCTCCATTCACTCAGTCAGGAGATTCTGTACATTTTCCAGGGAGATTTAAACTACTGAAGTTTTGTCTTTTCAAATTCTGTAATCTCTGTATAAAATGTAGGAATTATGTTTTTCAGTCTTGCAATGTAGTCATATGATTCTACTGTTTTTCCTGCCTAGAGTCTTATAAATTCATCCGTGTAATCAGCTCCCCAAACTCATCCTATTTATTACAATACTTACAAATCAGGAAAACACCTTTACAACGCTTTCTTTTGATAGGTACCAACCATGTCAGTAGTATCTGTTTGCTAGCAAACAAGGATGTAAAAATATGCAGTCTGTAGTGGAGTCTGGGTGTTTTCAGCAGAATTTTAAAGGAAAGTTTTCCCATCCCATGCCAGAATTGATGCCAGTCCTACACTAAAAGAAATAGGTCGGCAAGAGCTGCGTTGCCTGGGGTCCTTATTATCCTTCCGCTGCAGTGAAACAGAAGCTATCTTCAAAAGACGAAAAAGAAGACAGAAAATTCTGTTCAAATAGATCTAAATTTAAAAGCTAACATTAGAGGTTTTGGTACAGCATAGACAAGAAGCTGACTCACAGCTGACCTCTCTCAGTCCCACGCTTCCCCTTACTCCAGGGCTTTTGGCATCAGTGTCAGTACAGGCCATTACAGATAAACACAGGCATAGGCAGCAAAATTTGAAGAAGTTGTCAAGAAGTTCAAACAACTGGCCTGTTTCCCAGGGAACAGCAGCAGTCTGGTGCATACAAATACTATTTTACATTACTGTATACTGGGCTTTTCCATCTATCTGTAAGTTTTGGCTTATGATTTTTTCTTTCTTTCTTCATGAATAGTACTGGTGTAAATTCAGGGGCGCAGAGTCAAGACCTAGACATGCGCTGCCCATTCTAACTCCACACTGCTGCACAAATTGTAGAGGTATAAAGTTAAGGTTGAGAAAGTAAATGTAAAACCAAATTTGCCTGAGTATCAAAGTCCAGAATAATTGATTGTAGTTTGTACTTTAGCATACTTTTGCCTACTTTGGGCATTAAAGTAATGAATTCTTGTCACTGGATATTGTGTTGAACCAGGCGACAGACCACTTCTCTCATTTGCTTCCCTGGCAGGGCCAGCCCCGGACTGAGTTTATGAAGTCAGACATCTGAATGCTCGGCTATTAAATTTACAGGCTCTTACTCCTAATTACACCCCAGAAAAGCATGACAGACTGACCTATAAAACAAACAAACAAACAAACAAACAAACAAACAAACAAACAAAGTTATAAGCATTCTCATTAAGGCTAGGGAGAAAAATACTCAAAACCTGAAAAGGCAGAGACTTTCCTTTAGAGATAGGCTTTCACTGCCTATGCAGGAAAACCCCATAGTATGGTTCTGCAGTTTCATATTTCACCTAAATATATGAACTCATAGAACAGTATGCGTTGCAAAGAAACTTATAGATCACCTAGTTGCACTCCCCTGCCATGGGCAGGGACACCTTCCACTAGACCAGGTTGCTCAAAGACCCATCCAGCCTGGCCTTGAACACTTCCAGCGAGGAGCATCCACAGCTTTTCTGGGCAACCTGTTCCAGTGCCCCACTGCCCCCATAATGAAGATTTTCTTCCTTATATCTAATCTAAATCTACCCTCTTTCCATTTAAAGCCATTACGTCTTGTCCTATGCACTCCATGCCCTTGTAAAAAGTCCTTCTCCGGCTTTCTTATAGACCCCTTCAGCTACCGGCAGGCTGCTATAAGGTCTTCCCAGAGCCTTCTCTTCCCCAAGCTGAACAACTCCAACTCTCTCAGCCTGTCCTCATAGCTGAGGTGTTCCATCCCTCTGATGATCTTTGTAGCCCTCCTCTAGACCCTTCTCTGGAGTAAGTGTAGAAAAGGAGCATGCTTATTTCTCAGCTTTTATGTGAGATATAAACTCTCAGCTGGACTGCAAAGCTCACAGTACAGAGCTACAAACAAAAAGGACTGAATATGCACTGGAGTGGTCCAGATATTCTCCACTCAGATTCAGGCTCTGGTGTTCTGCATGTATTTTCCCACGTTTCTCTCAACCATTGCAGAGTCCATCTGAAAGCAGAGTGCTGAGGCAATAAGCAATACTCCTCAGAACCCATTTCTAAACAGGGTATGGAAATAGTGATTTCTTGGAAAGACGGCGTTCCTGTCACTTGTGTCACATCTAGTAGAACAATGTTTTCATTGATTTATAGCAACAAAGCCATTGCTTTTTCAGAGCATGACATTTACTATTATCTCTTGCAAAGCATGACAATCTCAGGGCAACAGAAAAAAGACTTGGATATTGATTAAAACAAACTTGATTCATTAAAAATACTGCTGACATTTCCACTGATCTGTGGTATTCTTTTCCTTCACATTAAACAGTGTAGTCATTTAAAGCTCTTAAGGTCACTGTTCTATAAACGTGATGTGTTGAAGGTACATGCCATTTATCCATTCCTTGGCCTAAAGAAAAAAAAAAAGGAAAAAAAGGAAAAAAAAAAACCCAACATGGAAAAGGAAGCAAATAGGGGTTGGGTGCCGCAACTTGCACTTCTTCCCCTGCTCCAGAGCTGAGCTTCCCTCTGAGGAGAAGGAGAAAAAGATTTACTGGTTAGACACATATACTTCACAAGCAGACTCCCTCATTAAGTAAAATAATCTCAAGACTTCAAACTGTTAGGACTATTTGTTTATTTGTCCCTGAAGTCATCTTTAAATTTCCATTGCAGGAGAAGGTCCAGGAAAGCAGAGCAAGCACTAGCACACTACGGAAGAAAAGTTTAAGGCAGAGCTCCTGAGAGTCCAGTTCCCAGCACCCATCAGCAGTCTCATTCACCAGCAGTTCAGCTTTCCAGCAGCACGTGACCGCACCCTGTTCCCTGCTGAAAGTAAGATTTAAGATTTTTATGATTTAACAGTACATTTCCTACAATTTCAGTACGCAGCATGGAACTGTTTAATTCACCATTTGTTTTACAATTAAAGGGGGAGAACATACTTCTAGAGAATTTCTCATATCCAGTAGGGTTACTGCCTCAGGAAATATTAGTAACAACACAAATGTGGCACCCTTTGCCATGAGTATTACTCACACTCTAAAATGCCAAGGCTGTATCAATTGTTTGACTTCACTTCTAATGGAGTGATGGTATTCTCTCCCCAGAGGAAGACAAATACCTCCATTACGCAGAGGTCCTGGGGAGTGAGAGAAGCCAATTTCTCACTAGGGAAGCTGCCTCATAGCTCACAAACCTTCTTTCACAAAGGGCTGAAAGGCAGGTATATGCTTGTAACTATCTAAAGGAAACAGAATCTCTGGAAATTTTTGGCTCTGGAAAAATCAGTAGTTAAGGATTCAGTTGTCTGTGGAAGAATTTTATCATTTTATCAGCCCAAAACTTTTTCTCAACATTTTTTTTTAATCCAAGTTTTTCTTTCATATGGACTTTAATGTTTTTATCACTGAGACAGCAGCGGCTTAGTCTCAACACATATACCTGCAGTTGTGTTGGAATATTTCCCTGAGCCTTAATCTGACTTCTTGGGGACAGCTGGATATTCTAAAGCCTTGCAAAAGAACCCATCTGCTTTTGAGGGTCAGGGAAAAGTTACTGAAGTTCTCTTTTTTTCAATAGTCTGTTTATTAATTAATGTAAATCTCCTTGAATACTGAGACAAAATGCTCTCAAAGAGGCCCTAAAGAGGTGAGACTGAATTAAGTCCTGTCTTGACCATTCTCCAAACAAGGGGCCAGCTTCTAATTATGTCTTAAGCCTTTTCTAAATAATAAATCCTGAAAGTCCAGGAGCATTATTTTTATGTTGTGGTGGGCTCATAAAAGGCTAGAATCAGGAAGTAAAGACAAAATCTAACCAAGACGGAATTTGCTCTCATGACACCAAATGATGTTTGCCTTTTGAAAAATCTATGTGATCTTCATTTGCTTGTTGATCAAACTCTCATGTGCCTAAGTGTGTATTTTGGAAGCAAAACCAGTACAGCTCAGCAGGCAGTAGACTTTAACGTGCAACCCAGAATATTTCTGAGTGTATGCATGGACTAGCTCACAAATGGCACTGTGTAAACTCCTGTGAGCAATTTCAGAATTTATAGCATCTAAACAGTAGGGGAACTGCTGCACAAGAAGTTTAGCAGACAAATTGGTCTACTTTCTCATACACAAAGCACACTTTGAAACACACTTTGAAGTACATTGACACTGAAGAATGTAGCACAGAAATTTTGAGGGAATGATTTTTTATTATTATCATTATTTATAGCATCCACTAACTATTCTAGTCCTGGTTCTTCCAATAATAAAGTCTGCCCTAACACCACTTATCAGTGATTTTTGTTATAATCTCACTGTTGCAGCCAGATAATATGGCACGTTAATCACCACAGTTACTGTCCAAGCATGAATTCAAAGCATTTATGTCCACACAGATTTTATAATAACAATGTTTCACATTTGAATGATCTGGAAAATAAATAAATAGAAAATTATCTATCTTGGTGAATTACTTCTGAAGCATAGATTTGATCCTCCTAGCGTATTTTACGCTGCCTGCAAGAATACAAGAAATACAAAAGATTTTTCCAACTGCATTATAGTTGAAATTGGGAATGGAATTGGAATGACTTTGGAAATCTCAGAGTACTCAGAGTAATTTTGGGCCACAAAGATGATTCAAGGGCTGGAGCACCTCTGCTATGAGGAAAGGCTGAGAGAGTTGGGGCTGTTCAGCCTGGAGAAGAGCAGGCTGTGGGGAGACCTTATAGCAGCCGGCCGGTACCTGAAGGGGTCCTGTAGGAAAGATGGGGAAAATATATTCAACAAGGCTTGTTGTGATAGGACAAGGAGTAATGGCTTTAAACTAAGGGAGGGTAGATTTAGGCTGGATGTAAGGAAGAAATTTTTTACCATGAGGTTGGTGAAACACTAGAACAGATTGCCCAGAGAGGTAGTGGAGGTCCCATCCCTGGAAACCTTCAAGGTCAGGTTGGACGGGGCTCTGAGCAACCTGGTCTAGTTGAAGATGTCCCTGCTCACTGCAGGGGGGTTGGGATAGGTGACCTCTAAAGGTCCCTTTCAACTCAAAGCATTATATGATTCTATAATCATTTATCGAGGGAAACTGCAACAATTTTCTTAGCGTCCTTCACCAAGCCTGTTCCCAACGAGACTTCCTTCCGCTTCCCGTTTTGCACTTGAATTAAGACCTATTGCTGTAAGGTACTAGAGCTAGATCAAATGTGAGGTGAAGATGTACCAGAATTCCCAGAAGCAAGACAGGAAATTTTTCCTTCCTTTAAGAAGAAAAAATTGTTCACTGTAAGGAAACTCAAGATACAGCCATCTGATTTTAGGGTTGTATGGGCTTTTCTTTTACACTTATCTCTTTCCTACAGTACGATATTGCAAAACGCATTCGTTATGCAAGAATTTGATGATAGTTCCAGAGATATTATTAGAGATTGAAGAAAAGAAGGGTCACTGAGTGGAAATGTAAATGAAATATTGGCCTACTGCTGGAGAAATAAGTCACATTTTTAAATGCTTATATATAAAGCTGTATGGTCATACTCAATTTCTAGAAGTGAAGCAGGACAATTAATTTCAGTCCACAAATATATATGGCCTTACATTCCCATAAATATCTAACAAGGAAACAAACCTCTTTCTGCAGAGCTCAGGAGAGGAATCAACTTGGTTTCTGAAGCTTTTTCAAGCTGGAAATGTGTGACTACTGAATTCTGCAGCATCAGATAAAATAAGTATTGATTTATAGACAATGGAAAAATAAACTCAGTAAAAATTTGGTCTTGCAGCAACTCCAGTTATGAAGATATCTGTCTGGTTGATTCAGTTATTTATGCACGAACAGCATCCTTCCTTCACTTTCTTGCTGCCATGCAACTCCAGCTGTGTCAAAACTACAAATTAAGGTGCTTGCTCTTCAGCCAACAAACCTGACTTTCCTCTGAAGCACTAACATCAGTAGATGTTATACCCTGGTAAATACAAATTCCATAAAGAACTGCCTGCTACCAAAGATACTGATGAGAGGCATAGGCTTTGTGTATAAACCCGTTAAAAGGCTGTAATGATGGAAAAGACACAAGGATTTTGCAGAACCATATTTTACAAATAAAAGAGCTAGTCTACTGCCAGTATGTTGTCCTCTGAAACACAGTTCAGCTTTGAATGTGTTGGTGTAAGAAGGTAATCTATCTGCAAACTGCACTGGGGTAACATCGTAAGGAAGAAGGCCAGTGTGGACTTTAGAAAATGTCACAGAGTACGGCACAAATTTGGACAGATCCTATTGGTCGTGACTGCTAGCTGAGATGCAAAATCGTGGAGATATAGTTAGTTCAGTTAATTCACTTATGTTTTTTTGTAACTACTTTGACTTGTGTTCTTGTATACTAGGTACCACATTTTCGTTGCAACCTTCAGATTCATCAAATAGATAATAGCAAATAGGGTGTGCAATGCTGTATTCTTGTACTTGCTCATTATCTTATTTCTTTCAGAACACTTTTGGACTAGGTAGTAACCTCTTAAGCCCAGGAATCAATAATTTTTGCTGCCAGAAACATGCAAAGTAGAAGTCTGTGAGGTTAATAGTGAGGAAAATGGGCAGCAGAAAGGATGACTGTGTGAAATATGTTCATCTTTGAAATAAATAGTGGAAATAGCAGGTTTCATCAATGAAAATAAGCAGAGATTATGAACAAATCTTCATGAATGTTAAACTGAGGTTAATTACGTAGAGTCTAATTCTGACCTGTCCCCCAGTAAGCTTTAAGAAATTAAACAATCTGGCAAATGTGGTGTCCTACCCATCTCTTCATTATTATACTGTTTTTAAAGGTATGCTATCTGCATTCACTAAAGTCATGGAGCATTGTATATCTCATGGCAGAAGAAGCAACTACATTTTACTGACATACCATCATGGAAAGTGCCTTTGAGGTTATGATGGTTTTAGACTGGCTGCTGTCAATCCGTTGCCCTGTCAGAAGGGCAAAGATTGACTTGTGCACCATAATGGTGTGAGGGCCTTGCTCTGCAGGTCGTTATCCAAGCAATTGACCTTGACTTCCCTGGTGCTGTGAAAGAGACTGATATTTTAAGTCCAATTTGTCCAGGCCAAACAATCCTATTCAGCCAAAAGCTTTAATTAATACAAAGTCTGTGATAAAGCATTCAAAAACCAGGAAAAAAGGCAAGCGGGTAATACAAACACAATTAGTATGCAGTGCTCTGAAATTTAAATTTTATTCAGCCTAGCCTTACTGGAAGAGCAAATAACAGAGGTACTATCATTGCTACTGATCAGCTTAACACACCCAGGAATTGTCCAGATAGAAATTAGAGTGTGTTTTTCATGCCTATTTAGACCTTTTCATGTCCTTTCTCTTCTTTTGTTTCCCTCAGTTGCTGTTTCTTATCTCTACAGTTTCAGGTCCTTTTCTTCAGGGATTCTCTTTTATGGTGTATGCCTCCGGTACAGTGGGGCCCTGACCTGGTTAAGGTTGTAAGAGCTAAGGCAGTGCAAATAAACAAAAAGAGACTGTTTTTCATTTGTAGCAAATAATATAACTATGCTATGCATGAGACACTTCCCCCATTTCAACATCTTCCAGTACAGCTTTTACTAATAAACAAAATTAATGCCACTAAGCAAAGGCAGAGACAAGAAAAAAATAAACTATTGGACTAGGGATTAAGAGAGAAAGTGAAGTTGAAAATGATAAAAAGGTTGCTCCCACTGCAATGAATGACTTACAGCTCCTTAACACCAGTATTAAATACAACAGGATCCATTTACAGTGAACTCTGAAGATTCAGTGAGACCTGAAAGACCTAATCCTCAGGTTGTGTGTGTTTGTGAAGCTCAGTGGTGGTCAATGAAATTATAGCAATTTACACACCAGAAGGATCTGTCTCTCTCATGACTGTATTATCTTCTAGGAGGCAGCATCAATTAAAAAATAATACAACTATCATCCATTTAATCTCTCCAAGGACTTATACAGAACACTTCTACAAATGTATTACAAGGAACATAATAAGACCTTTTCTCTCTCATTCACCTTTTTTTGTTGTTCTAGGGGGGCAATGCTGCATTCCGGTTTGTTCTGAAGATGGGATACTGGTAGGGGCGATGAATAGGTTATGTCAAAAATATCAATTAGAATACCATTAGTCACTCAGGATAATAGAAGAGAGTACTTTAAAAATTAGAGGAATGACCTTGAGGAAGGTGTTCCCAAGGTCTGTGCCATGAATGTGCAGAATCTGTGATCTGGGTGGAATGAGTGTTCCAGCAAGTACAATGGCTCCTAAATGAACTTGCAAGTGAAATTACAAACAGGTTTCACTACCTAAAACTCTTCCAAAGAAGCTGTCACAGTGAAATACCTGCCCCTGAGTAGTGGCTTGCTTAAAAGAGTCCCTGGTCTGAAAAAAAACATGCCTGCAGCAGTCCCTGTTGCCTCCCTGCTGAACAGACTTGGCTTATCCCTGGTTCAGAGTCGGCTTTGCCAGTTTCCCAGGCAGCCACTTCCATCTGCAGAAGCAAGAAGCTGGTATAGTTCCCTTTGACAGAAAAATGGGATACAAAAACCAAAATCTCCTGGCAAGGTTTATCACACTTCCCTGCCACTGAGCTTTCTTTGGCTTGCTGTTCAAAGTGAGATTCGTCTCCCCCCAACTTAGATGTTTCACTTCCAGGCACCTGAGTTACTCATCCCAAGCTCCCTTTTTAGTCAAGAAGAATAAACAGATGCCTCCAAAGAGCAATTCATTTGACCTACCTTAGATGTCTTTCTTTGGATGAGATGAATCACTGTCTGGAAGAACCTGTTTCTATAAAAGGAGCCAATGGTAGCTAACTTAACCTTAAATATCGGAATTTTAATGACCTCTTGTGGACTCCTGGCTGGACGAGAGGGGACATAGCTTGGTGCCGTTGAGCAACCCAGGTTCCAATCCAGAGGTGAGCCTTGGGAGCGGCTGACACGGAACCCTGTTGAGAAGGTATAGCGACGAGCTCGGGACACTGCAGCAGGGGGACCGTGATGTCGCCGTTTCCTGACGCACTGTCACTTCCTTCCTGCCACGCTGTTGTTTCCTGCCACAGCACTGCTTCCACATCGAGATGCAGCTCCGCACCAATCACGAGTTGCAGTAGTTTTGTCCATATATGGATTGGGGGTCTAACCAATCAGATGCTGTAATTTCTTTGCTATATAAACCTTGTTTTGCTGACTAATAAAGGTGAACGATCTATACTCATATTGGGGTGACATTCTTACAATGTTTCCGTAACCCACGCCACCAACCTATCATCGGAAGAAAGTTACTTTGGCTGGTTTTCTACATGAGGATGAAACAAATACCTTTAATTTTCAGAAAAAGATATTCAAAGATGAAGTTCAGATCCTTTGCTGTACTAAATCCCTAACTCTTTAGTCTACTAACCATGTTAAGAAGACACTGACCATGATCTACCACATGCTATTTTATAAAAAGGGCTCTCAGGTGACCTTGTGTAACCAGACAAGGGAAGATCACGCTGGCATGCATTATATGAGGAATCCAGATTTGACCTTGAGTCAAGAGGACAAAAATCTCAGGTATACTCTGACCAGCTGAATCCAGACTGTGGTCCCAGTGCTTTGCTGCAGTGAAGGAAATTCTGCCTAATGTGCTTTCAGGGACAGATCAGGAGCCTAGTAAGACCTGGCACCCTCAGCATCCTGTCAGGGTACTGAGCTACTGTACCAGACTTTGTCATGACTGCAAAAAGTTGCCTCACCCTGTGGTCTTCTAAACCATTCTGCTGGGCAAACTAAACACTGTTTGCATTTAAACAAGCCTGTTGGCAAACTGATAGAGATTTAGTTTGACATTTGGACCAGCTGATTAAAATAGTCTTACAAGACATAGCTGATTAAAATAGTCTTACAAGACATACTGGAATGCCCCTCTCCACTGTGTCATGGAGTTATTAGGAGGCTGTTGCAAAGGGCTGCATCTTGTTTTGTTCTTTGATTTCATGTCTCAACTTGGCAAACACACCGTATGGCCTGTCCTCCTCCACACTATATGCTTCCTATAAAACCACTCAGAGTGTCTGGGGAAAGAAGGTAGACTGTGCTCCTCCATCACAATTATAAGTAGCAGCAGACCAGTGAGAAGAAGAAATAACACTTTAGTTCCTTACTTGCTTGCATAGTCCCCTACTCTAGAAGAAAACTACTTCACTGCTTCTTCCCTTCCCTGCATTAATAGAGAAATCCCATCTTAATAAGTATAGCAAAGACAAATTGATGAACCCTTCTCTTCCAGAAGAAAATACATCTCTAACACAACTGCTTGTGTTAGGTACTAAAAAACAGACATCTCACTAGCAGAACTGATTTTTAAGTCCCAGTAGTATGCACAGCAGTAAAGACAGAATGCTAGAAGTTTCCTATTATTTTGTCTGCAGCCCTTACAAAATGGACAAACTCCCTGCCTTAATAAGCACCAGACAATCTCCAGAAGCTGTGTAGCCGTATCATTTGGCTGGAACACAGCAATTATCTAGCAAAGTGGCTGCCAACATCGGAGAAAAGAAAACCCTCTTGAAAACCTGTTATTTGCTGTGGGAGTCGGGAGCTTCTACCTTAATATTCATCTTCTTTCTTTAAAGACTTCCAGCTACTTTTTTTTCCTCTATGTGTATTAGGACTTTCTTTACTACCATCTGCATATATATTTATATCTACTGGAGATGGATGGTAGCTGCAGCCTTACAGTGATGACAACTGCAGTTACAGTCTTAGCCATGGAGTGCAAGATCTCATTTAGCCCGTAATGCACCCCAGAGCATGGGAGAGAAACGCTATGCCTCCAGGTCTGTAATGACTGCCGAGCTCCAATATCTACAGATTGCACGAGCCACGTGGGATTCAGCTACGAGCAATAGTTTTACACGGGGCTGGGGAGAGCAGGGGTGGCACAAGGAGTGGCCTCAGCACGGAAGAGCCGGAGTCCTGCTCCGGCTGGCACGCACCAGCCTGGCCTCCTGGCACGGGCGTTCCGAGGACATCCTGACTTCAGCATCCAAGTACTAATCAAAACCAGCAAAACAGGCTCTGATTCTCCAAATCCCCACTACTTGTTTTCCTCTATTCTAGAATTTGGATCACCTTTTGGCCAGCTATACTTTCTGTAGGCTCAGACAGAATTGGGGGATATTTGAGTTTAGAAAGTAATAAATAAATTTGATTGAACCATGTATTCCACAAGCTCCTTACACAGAGTTCAACAGTAGTCTCTCTTATTCCATCTCTTTTTGCTGAAAAGAAATTAATTTTATAAAAATAAAAGTTTTCACATCACCTGAGAAACACTAGACTATTTCACCTGTTTTTCTAAAATACTTTCTGTTCAAATCATAGAAGAATGCTCCCTTTCAGCTGAGCATCAGAAGACTGTAATATCAGGCAACCTGATAGTTAAAAACTGTCAGAAGTATTGCAGTCTGCCTGCAGAAAACAGAGCTTTAATAATAACCTTTAATATGGAGCTGCATTTTGCATAGACTACAGTTCCCGACATTCAGCTTCACATCTTGCAAGCTGTCTTCTGCCCTGAAGCACTGTGAAGCCCTGCAAAGTGGGACTTGTAGTCTATAAATGGCACAAAATGAGAGTAATTGTTGTTGGATCAATCTTTTAAGATGAATACTAACACCATTTGTACCAGAGGCAGCCAACCTTCTTCCACCCCAAATTTTACAGTAGACAATATTCTCTCAGCTAGAAAATTGTCTAAATCTTTTCCTGCTCAATGCAGCTGCTCAGCAATTTCTAATATTTATTTTTCTAATTGGACACAAGCCTAGTGGAAAAGACTAAGTCTTTGTTGCAATACGTTGTTTGCTGATAAGCCTGTTCTTTAATGCAGCAAAATGCTCTCTGTGTGGAAAAAATCGTCAACAGAGGGCAAGCAGTTTGATTTGAAACTCATATTTAAAAATGTCCTCAATCCCAGTGACTTGTTCTTATTGGAATTGGAATCCACATTCAGTAACTCAGGCTAAAATTCATTTCTGTGTTGTCTATGACTTCTTTCCCTCAGATAAGAGCCTAAGCCATAAGCTTCAAACAGGAACATTTGAACAGACTCTTTCATAAACCTTGATTTCAGTCAAACTAGCTGGCATTAGTCACGGCATGAAAAACAGCCAGGGTGCTGAGCTGTCTGGCTTTATAAAAAGTCAGGAAAATATGAAGTTTAACACCAGCCCACCTGGCAAACAGCAAGAATCTTTTTTTTTATTAAATGAAAATGAACATTTGTGACTAGTAGCAGGTCCCTATCTAAGACTAGATCAGTCTATAAAGGTGCTGTATGAGACAGATAGACATTGCTTGAATTTGCTACTTTTATAATAAGGCAAATACAGCTCTGAACTACATGATTTCTAGAGGCTGTTTTCCAGCTGGGTCTGTATTCACACAAGCAGTTCTTCGTCTCCACCCACCTTCATCTGTGCACAAGCCAAGGTGGCCCCAGCAGCAGTGTCCCCTCCGGTCATGGGGAGGGTCTTCAGTATACCCTTTTTTTCCGCTTCCTGAACAGCTGCTGAATAAACTGATTTAATTACCAGAAAAGCAAAAAATAGGGGTCGTAAAATGTAATGAGCCACTGCCCATGCACAGCCAGACCTAGTTCCTGCTACAGTTTTCTCTTTGGAGTTGTCGCAGATATTATTCCCCAGCTATTTCAAGTTGGAGTCTGGATTATTTAAAGGTGATCCTTATGACTGTATCTAAAAGCAAGTAAATCCCCTCCCTGCTCAAGGAGTATTGCTGAGCCTTTGCTAGCTCGATATGCCTCTCCAAACTGTGGCACGATGCCAGGTAGCCTTACCTCATCATTTCAAGGAGCTTCCTAATGGAGCTCCATATCTGGCTGCTGTAGAAAATCCCTTTCCTGCTTTCCATCCTGAAAGCCGTTCTCCTTTCTCAGCTTAGAGAAGGACCAAAGCCTCCCTAAGAGGGGATACTTTTCTGAAGACGCCTTTCTAAGGCACTGGTCTCAGTCATTGCAAGGAGTGGTCCCCTCTTAAGGGAGGCAGCCCCTGATAATACAGCAAAGCAGACATCACCCCGGGTCACCAAGTCCTACTGATCCTCACTGGGACCCACCTGTACAGGGACCCGGGAGTCTGGGAAAGGTCCCCCATGACAGCAGCTCTCCCTGTCCTTCATTTTCCCCTTTGAGCTCTGCCTCGTCCTTGTTTCCCAGGTCAGGAGAGGACCAGTCTGCCATCCTCAAGGTAGCTGTGAGCCAGGGCCTGATGACAAGCTCCAAAGCTTTATCTGTGGCTAAAGCCAGGTCTGTAGAGGGCCAGAGCTACCCAGCAACTGATGGTGTCACCAAATTGAGCTTGGCTGTGAGGCGCTCCCTGTGGCTTCCCAATATTTGTGGCTGCTCTGTGGACATAGTTTGGAGCTCTGCAGCTCATTCTACAGGCAAAGGCTCCCAGAAGCACTGACCAGCAGCTTTGCTCCGCTAAACACTTCAACATTAGCCTAGGAGTCCATAAATCAAGACTGAGTGGCATCTGAGACGATCGCTGGCTTTTTGATAAATCCTTGACAAAATGTGCTGCTTTCACAAAATGCTCAGAAAAGATCATATCCTTCAACAAATAAAAATCTTCATAATTTCCTGGTTGTATCTCATTTAATTGGAAAAAGCATGGCAGTAATTTCATGGAGATCTCACAGTACCTATTCCTCTTTTGAGGCATTTTTCACCCATTTAAAAAGCAGAAACGTTTTCAGTTTTCGTAACAGGGATTGAACAGATGGGTGGGCAGACGGTGGGTATAAAATAGTGTTGCAGGGAACAGCCAGGGAAGCAGCTTGCTCCCATCCATCCCTGCTTGTTTGTTAGAGCAAAGATGCTATTTGAGGTGTGGACTCTAACGGGGCAGTGTCTCAAAAGCATAAGGCCTAATCTCATCATGGTACCTTTACTCAATAGCACCCACTGACTTCAGTGGGAATGGGGCCACACTCAATGAACAGCATGATGAAAATGCTGTCTGATATAAAAAGGGCATTTTGTGCAACTTCTCTGCTTTCCTGGCATGCTGTAGGAGTCTGAACAGGAAAAAAAAATGTTTTTTATGTAATGCCTTTATATGCAGAGCAGTACACATAGTTTCAGGGTGCTGAAAGCTACAGGACAGAAAGAGAGGGGCAGGCCCTCTTAGGGAGGCAATGAATTGATACCAAACCCAAGAGTTTACATCTTGGCTGACCTTTTCTAGCACCGATGCAGACTTGCCATCTGCCAGCAGACTTCTCATTCAATTTCAAGCCCCTGGCAAGCGGCATGGCTCAGACACCAGCTTCGTTCTTCCTTTCTCTTCCAGCTTCTCTGCTGGCAGGCATGTTCTCGGTGGGACTAGGTTCTCCCCTGGCATTTGTCTGCTCCCACCTGCGTCTTTCATGAAAATCTGCGCTTTATCAGCTGCTTTGCCCTTCCCTATTTCCTCACCGGTGTCCCTGGTTCTTTCTGACTTCCATTCTTCTGGTTCTTCTCTGTCTTCTCTTTCAACATTGCCTCCCATATTGCCTCCACACTGCTGAGGAGCCTCTCTCTCTCTCGTTCTAAAAAAAAAAAAATCACCTTTTCCTTATCTCTGTCCTCACTGCAATGACTGTTTTTCTAATCTCTTACTTCTGAATTAAACTTATGCAGATGTGTAGGGCTAAAATATTACTCTAAAGAACTACTAATATACATATATCATGAAGGACAGGGCTAAGAAATTATCCTAAAGAGCTTCTGTTTTCAAGATCACAAGGCCTTCAAGTACAATTTACATGGAATACATATGAATAATTGAAGCACAGGCTGCTTTTGAGTACTAAAATAAGACTATGGCTTTAAAAGCAACACCTCTGTACTTCAAAGGGAGACCTGGCAGGAATCAGGTTTTGTGAAGATGAACCAAAACGCAACAACCTCCCCTCCCCCAGTTAACATATATTGAAAGCCAAGATTTTTACAGTGTTTCCTGATTAATTCTGGAGGGAGCATGTGTATTTTCTCCAGCTCATCTCAGTCCAGATGCTATTCTGCATTTTTAGACTTTACTCCACAAAGACGGTTTGTAATTTTACAACCAGGTTCCTTATCTCTGAAAAGCTGCATGTTATAAAGGTTATTAAAGTTTTATGAGTGGAGTATCCTCAGAGCTAGTAAGCTTGGTCAGTCCGGTTCCACATCAGTGCTATCATGCTTTACAATACAAAGATACAATGCAATGTATCTGCATACAGATGCAATACAAAGAGGTGCAACAGGGAGTTTAAATCATGGCTGCTATTTACTTACCTCACCTTATTCTTCTTGCAGTTCTGTTGATTTGAGTGCTTAACTATGTCACATCCTTTCATAAATATCCCTACAATGTTTTTTCTTGTCTTCAAAGATTTATTCTTAACCCATCAAATATGTATTTGTTAAGAAGTCTTTTCTGCTTCAACTGACTATTAATTCCAACTTGTAATAGAATAATAAACTTATGTAAACTGGAAATCATGTAAAAACATTTATGACAGCATGAAATTAGCTGATGACTTCTACCCAGCTGTCTATATCATTAAAATATTTTCCATAGTTACCATTACTTGTTATTGCTGTAGACAGAGAGACTGAAAAAAGTATCAGTTATAATACATCCTTGCTATTCAACTCATTTGGAAACCCCTTCAAAATATTTTGGGGTATAATGACGTCTCAAGGTTATGGAATTTCACACAGAGCTTAGAAATTTCCTTACATTACAATTCAATGATATTCTCTAACCCAGTAATTGTTCCTCTAAAAGTGGCTACTGGCTAATTTTAGATATTGCATTTGATGAATTATAAAAACAGAACAACCAAGTGAAGAGATTCTTCAGAACACCAGGTAGGTCCTTGGTTTATATGCAAAAGCATGCAGATGTATTATATCTTTTCAGCTATTTCCTTTAACAAT
Source organism: Opisthocomus hoazin (assembly GCF_030867145.1). Classification (NCBI taxonomy): domain Eukaryota; kingdom Metazoa; phylum Chordata; class Aves; order Opisthocomiformes; family Opisthocomidae; genus Opisthocomus; species Opisthocomus hoazin. Next base: position 29,912,401 of record NC_134421.1, read on the forward strand.
GTGGTTAGCAGCTAGATTCACTAGGGAGTTCAGAAATCAAAAACCACAGTAGTTATTTCTGATAATGGATGGGCTGTGGTGTTTTTTCCTACCATAAACCAGAACAAACTTCCTGTATATAAAATGCAAAATGATGGCTGCTCCAGAAGAGTAATAAATTAGAACAAGAAGTAGAGACGAGATATGGTTTAAGAGAAGACAAAGATTCCAAGGAGAAAGAGCCACCAAGGAATGGCAGAGAGAGGTTTGTGACTTATAGCCAATGGAAATGAGAAAACCAGGACCAGGACAGGGAGGTAGAGAAGAACAGTTGTGTTCTGGTCAACAAAGAAGAAAATAAAAAGATTTCACAGAGCCACAGAATCAAAGAATGATAGGGGTTGGAAGGGACTAGATGATCTGGGGATCAACAAGTCCAACCCTCCACTGCCAAAGCAGGGTCACCTAGAGCAGGATGCACAGGACCTCGTCCAGGTGGGTTTTGAATATCTCCAGAGAAGGAGACTCCACAGCGTCTCTGGGCAACCTGGTCCAGTTCTCCATCACTCTCAGGTTGAAGAAATTCTTCTTCGTGTTCAGATGGAACTTTCTGTGCTTCAATTTGTGCCCGTTGCCCCTTGTCCTGTCACTGGGCACCACTGAAAAGAGTCTGGCCCCATCTTCTTGACACCCGCCCTTAAAATATTTAAAAGCATTTATAAGGTCCCCTCTCAGCCTTTTCTTCAGGCTAAACAAGCCCAGCTCCCTCAGCCTTTCCTCGTAGGAACGATGCTCCAGTCCCGCAATCATCTTCATAGCCCTCTGCTAGACTCTGTCCAGTAGTTCTTCATCTTTCTTGAGCTGGGGAGCCCAGTACTCCAGATGGGGCCCGACTAGGGCAGAGTAGAGGGGAAGGAGAACCTCCCTCAACCTTCTGGCCACACTCTTCTTAATGCACCCCAGGATACCAGTGGCCTTCTTGGCAACAAGGGCACACTGCTGGCTCATTTTGTGTATGAGATCATTAGGTTGATTGGCAGGATAACTGCAGCTGACGTTGTAGAGTGCCAGTTGGCCAAGCAGGAAGGAAAGCTACAGTAAAGAAATGGGAAAGTAAGACACTTTGCACAGTTCTGACTTATAGGAAAACTAAGCACACCTATAAAAAAGAGCTCCAACTATCCAACTAAATCAGACAGTTGTGTTCAAAACAGCCTATTTTGAACTTAGCTGTGAATGATAGTTTAGTGTTTTAGGGGGGGTTGTTTGTTTGTTTGTTTGTTTTTTAAGTTCCAGGTCAAGTTCAACAGACTTTCCAAAAACCAATCAGGATTTAAGAAAGAATAGTCAATTTGACAGTGTTTGGTTAAAACAAAGATTTCAAATAATTGTTTGGATTCATTTTTCATTCAAGGATGTAATATCTGAAACAAATTTGCAGATCTGAAAGTAGTGTGGTGTGATGCCTTCTCCCCTAAATGGAATTGAGAGAACATCCTGTAAAGGACAAGGAGACAGCAGATGGTGTGCTATCTCCTTGAGGCAGAGACACAAGGTGCCACTCTCTAAGTACAGCTACTGGCAGGTCTGCAGTGAGGTATTGCAGTATCAGAACCAGCTTTCAGAAATGATACTAAAAAAGAAGAAAAAGAAGGAAAAAACGGTCAGGCTTGCTTGCATCTTGGCAGCAGGAAAGCAAGCAGCAAAGAAGTCAAAGCAAGCTAACTGTCTCCTGTTGGCGTGGGTTACGGATCCGTTGTAACGATGTGACCCCAATATGAGTATGATCGTACACCTTTATTAGTCAGCAAAACAAGGTTTATATAGCAAAACTATTACAGCATCTGAATGGTTAAGCCCCCAATCCATATATAGGCAAAACTACTGCAACTCGTTGTGATTGGTGCAGAGCTGCATCTCGAAGTGAAAACAGTGCTGTGGCAGGAAACAACAACGTGGCAGGAAGGAAGTGACAGTGTGGCAGGAAATGGTGATGTTCCCCCTGTTCCAGTGTCCCGAGCTCGTCACTCTGCCTTCCCAGCAGGGTTCCGTGTCAGCTGCTCCCAAAGCTCACTTCCGGATCGGAACCTGGGTTGCTCAACGCACAAAACTATGTCCCCTCTCGTCCAGCCAGGACTCCGCAGTCTCCTTCTTCTCCAGTAAATTACACTTCTAGGGCTATGGTCATTGCAGACTGTAATACCAGACTGTAAGGCTGGCTGGGTATCTCTACATTGTAACGCAGCCTGTACTGTACTTTGAGATTCAATAGGCTTGAGAAATCAGTAATGAGGCTACACTGAAGCTGGTGGCCTAATGATGCTGCACTGTAGCATCTTCATGGTTTATAGACTGTTTTAGAGAAACTCAGAAGTGGGCTGAAGGAAGAGCACAGACGGATGATTGTCTGGAATTCATTTGTCTTTCACTATCACCTGAAGAGAGAGTGGGCTTTTTTTTTGTCTGCTTGGGTTTTGCCTAGGTAATTTATACAACACTGATTTCCATAAGGTAAAGGGGTTATATGGTTTGGCTGGAATCTATGTCAATCTAATGAAAACTTACCTCTGAGGGTAAACTCCAGCTAAACAAATCTGAAGGTATTTAACAAAAAAAAGGAAAAGATGAAAAGAGCAACTGAGTGCCAAAATAAGGTTTGTGAACAAAATTAATCAAGACATCAAAGCACATGAGGAAAAAAAAATCTCTAATTGCCTACAGAGCAATATCAGGGACCTGACTAATGAACAAAAGGAATCAGAATTGCTCATTAAAGGGCATGTATTTCAGCTAGCAGGTGTTATTGAGATGTCGTGGGAACATTTGCATGGGCAACATTGCTAGAAGTATAGGGTAGATCCAATTTCAGATGAATCATGTGGACTGAAGGACAGAAGTTTCACAGGGTCAGAAATTACTGGTTCATATCTGGGAAACACAGTGTCTTGGGTTCTTAGGTATCAACTATTCCAATACTTAGAGCTGTAATTGGTGTTCACTTCCAATCGCAAAAAAAACCAGACTAGAGAACAGGATACACACCATCTTACACAGCCACGGATAACTTAGTCATGAGGGAATAAAGCATTATCACGAGGGCTTTTGTTCTGCATGACACGGCCAATACTAGCCTATCTATGTAGGTTCATGTCGGAAGTCAGATGTATTCATTCAGTACAAATGAATTTTGTATTAGGCCTCATCTGGACAGATAATTAGGGTTTGAATCACAGAGCCAGAAACTTGCAATAAAGTGATGTGTTGGCATCACAGAAAGGGGCTCGCTGTGATCTATGTGGTCATGTGGACATGATCACACAGTACAGATGTAATCACGACTTTTTATGTTGCCTTTGTGCAAACAGAATGAGAAACAAAAATATTATTGATAATGAATAGTGTTCTTGAAACTGAAAGCAAAGTAGAGGAAATGAATCATTTGGAAAAAGTAATTTGACAGAACTATGTGAACATTACCGGAAACTTAAAATCAACACCAGAAATTATAATCCCTCTACTTAGATGAAATTAACGAAGGCAGAAAAAAATTGGTTAAGAGACAAAGTGGAAAAATATGCAAACAAAATAATATATAAAACCCCGTTATTTATGTGTTTGTTTTCTGTATACATATGTATATATCTATATAAAAATTAGAAATATTTGTCTTCCGGTATGGATATTATAGACATATTCACAAGATAAGACCTTTCTCATGTTTTGACTGATGTGAATTAAAAGCAAGTAATGGAGGAACACTGAGAAGGAAGGCAAAAGGAGAAGCAGCCTATTGCAGGAAAGTCTGAGTTAACTGTAACTTCATAAAGCAGAGCCCAAACAAAGAAAATTCTAAGAATAGATAGAAATTATAGAATTGTCAATAATCATAGATACAAGGCAGAACACAGAAGTATATTTATCTACAGCAGGAAAAAACTACATATATCATAATTATGTCATGTTATGATAAAATACTTTCTCTCCCGGAGTAATTTAGGATTTTTTTCAAACAGCCGGGATTCAATAGGAGCAATTTACAGAACACAGACTTCGTATATGCAAGAACATTTCAAGAGTCGCGTGAACAGTGATCACAACAATTTTTAGCAAGCTTAGACTAGTTGAGAAATTCTCGCAACTTTAAAAGGAATAGGTAGAGCAAACTGATTAACTCCAGACCCTTCCACAGGACTTCAGCCTCAGATGAACAGTGACATGATACCAGACATGTTTAAAAACATATGAACAAAGGTTGCACACACAACGTAATACTGACCAGGGTAAATTATGTGGATTTAGAAGGTGGCACTGATGCCACTGCCTGGAATAGATTGTCCAGTTCCAAAGCTCCGATGGAGGCTTATGAACCGGAATTGGGTCAGAGAAGAACCATGAGATGGTTTAAAGGAGTAAAAAAACCCAGTTCTTGAAGAAGATCCTGGGAATTTATTCAACGATCAAGTTGAGAGATGGCATAGTCACAGTTTCTGAATATATGCTTGAGAAAGAGACTTTTGAGAAGTGAAAGCTCTTTTGCAGAGTGGGCAGAATACCTAAGTAAGTCCAGTAACTGATAACTGTTCGTAAGTCATGAGCTTGTGTCAAGCGCCAATAAATGTCCACCACAGTTTTGTTGTTATCACCTATTTGTGAAAATTTTGACAAGCCAGTCAGGATGCAGTCAGTTCTGCTTGCACTGAGTCTTCATGCCCACACTGAACAAACTGGTAGAATAAAATCTCAAGTACTTAGCATAGACACCAGACTTTTGGCTGATCTTGCTATCCAGAAGGACAACAGGGAGTCCGAAGTTAGTTTCTGTGTCTAATTAAGGTGAACTGCTGTAATATTACATGCACAAAGTCACAGTGAATTTGATTTTCTGTGATAACAGCTAAACGAAGTAGAAGACTGTGGTTAAAACCACCTGCTGTGTCCAGGAATGTGCATTTCTGCTGCCAAAGTCTACCCAGTCAAGCACTACACAAAGGCACCAGGGGAAAACAGGTGGTGGGAGTCCTGGCTGCCTCGGTGTTCTCAAAGTTGGGTTAATTTTTATTTTTTTTTTAATACTTTAAATCAACTACACCACAAAAGCAGAAGTGTCATGTCACAGCAACAGGAGATTTGATCACCTTTAGCAACCTATCTTCTGATGAGCTGGGTTGTGGATGACGAAGAGGGGAGGCTACCATCTGCATCTCTGCTGAGACACCAGTTCTCCCACAGAGCCCGTGGTCCGGGAGCAGCAGGTGGGCACTCATGCAGGCTTTGCCTTCCTTAACATGCCAGGCAGCATCCCAGGGCTGTATAAGAGCTGTGCTTTGCTAAGCTTATATAGCATCCCAGAGTAACAGTAAAAAACACAGTTTTCACTTCTATATTTGCCCTTTCTTGCCACAGGTAGGCCAGCCATTTTCAGTTAGAACCAATAAAAGGACACAGAGACCAACACTCAGCTAAATGTTTAGCACTGATGTTCATGTTGTGAGGACTGTGACCATCGTGTTTCAGCAGTTCACTTCAAAATAACTATATGTGGGCCTACTGCAGTTGGGAACCTCCTTTTTTCAGATATGCTGTTGTTTCTTTATCCTGACCCTTGGATGCTCGTGTGTGAGATACTTTGCTCAGTTGTGTTTGTGTAATGCATCCTGCCTATCAACAACATCAGGTTGTTAACCCATGATTTGATTCACTGGTTGTCCTCCTTCCCTACTTGTAGTACAGCAACAGGAAATTAAAAGTGTTTATTTTCCATTCTCTATTATTCATGGCTCTTGATAAGCCTAAACCCTTTTACTGATCTTTTCTTCCTCAAGAATTTCTTGGCTACCTCATTTCCACTCACGTGCTGTTAATCATTTTCTTCTCCTACTACCCTTTTTGAATTGTGATCATCATTATACCAGCTGAATGCAAAGTATTTATTCATATCATATGCCAAGTCTTATTTTTGATTCCATTCTTCAGATCTCCCAACAATCCGTATGCCTTTTGAGTCACCACTATGAAGTATGCAGAGGTTTTTCACAGATGGCCAAGTGTTTACAATTAATGGAGAACCTAGCAAGTGTATGAATAATTCCACGTGCTTATTAAAAGCTGAATTACTTACATTTGCTAATGCATTTTTTATTTGCCATTATGTGCCCTTTCTTTTTTTTAAACCTTCTGAAGATCTTATCACCTCCATAGTTTGGAGGGGACCACCTCCAGACATTACAATCCAAGTAATGCTATTACTTGCGACTGTTGACATCCCAAATTTCAACCTGTTTCCAAGTCATTAATAATCATAATAAACAGCGATATTCCTAGATGCTACCCCCCCCCTAGATGCAGAGGGTTATGAGACCACCTAAGCCTATAAAACTGTCAGGTTATTGTCTATGACAGTCACTAAATTTAATTGTGAACTTAATGTTGAACATTTCCATTAAAGGTTCACTCATCCGTCTCACACACTTTTGAATAATCAAGGAGTATCAATAGCTCTAACCATGGGAAGCAACCAGCATCTCTTGCAAAGCTGAAAATTTGGTAAAGAAAAAGACAGCACCTGAGCTGCAGATGGTGGATTACAGCAAAGAGCAGATGCTTTTGTTGAGAAGATGGGAAGATTATCTGGGAGTTCTTCGTACTGGATTATAGTGAAGAGGTATTGAAAAGCAGCATACATCAGAGTTGTTGCTGCTCCCACTTGTTCTCTTTAGAGCAGAATTTCAGTTGGCTGAAGCTAGCTGCAGTGTCTCATTTTACTAAATTAAAGGCGTTTTTTATGAAGCCAGACTTGGCTCCTTGGTTTCTTTTCTGATCTTTCTTTCCTACAATTACAGAATAGCTAAGGTTGGAATTGATTTCTGAAGGTTACATTGTCTGACCCCTTGCTCATAGCAGGTCTAACAGCAGTTGGAGCAGGTTGCTTGTGGTCATATCCTTTCAAGTTTTAAACATCTCCAAGGATGGAAATCCCACAGCATCTCTTGGCAAGCCCTTCCAGTGTTTCACCACCCTCATTTTGATCCCTTCTAAGCTTCCTCATCCTACAATTTACCACTTTCAGTGAGAAGAGGACAGATGTTCTCTTCTAAACGCAGAAAAGAATGTAAAATATCCTGACAATTGAGAGCAGCTCTGTAATAGCAAGTACTTCAGTTTAAACTATTCTCTCAAAAACCTTCCTCTACTATTAATAACCTCTGTTTCTCAGCTGCAGTGAGAGAACTAGATCCAGACAGGTTCCAGCTGTGCCACCTGGAAACAACAAAGCAGAGACCACTCACCTCCCCAGACCATTAACCATGTGAAATTGGAAGGGTGTGATGTAAAAGGCAGTATAGAACACTCCTTAGTTCTTAGACAAGGAGTGCCGCTCCCACACACTGCTGCTGTAGGCTCTCCTCTTCCTTCTGTCCTACAGACAATTGTTATTACAGGCCTGGATATGGCCTTCTTAAATGACAGTTCTTCAGCTGTCACATAAACATCATGGTGTCAAGTCTAGCCCTTCACATATCTCCTTTAGACAGGGATAAAATATATCATTTTAGAAAAGGTATTTATGTTATATCCTCAAAAGTCATGTACCTTGACCTTCCAAGCAGCTGTCTCTTTTAGGAGCATTGGAAAAGAAGGGAGAAGTCCTTGTTTGAAGGAACACACTTTTTCTTCCTTATTCATCTACTTGGCATCCCAAGCACATGAATAAATAACTCAAACACTGTTCAAGTTTCTCCACAGTGAAGCAGATGTTGTTTATCTGCAGCTCCCTTCTCTTCCCCACCCCCTTTTTTTATTTATTTTTTTTTTTAAGGTCACAGGTGTACCTAAAATCTACAGGTCTCCTGCTGGTGTCTACATAAAACCTGCTCCTTTCCACTGTCTGTAAGCATTAGGCAGAAGAGGGCTGCATAGCCACCCTTGGGGTGTCCTAGCCCTCTTGGGTGTGTGAGACAAAACAAGGAAAACAACTTAGGTGAGATATCTAACCCTGGCTGACCCACTCTAGCAGCCCCAAGGGCCACTCAGTATCTGGGCACTGCTCTTGGCTCAGGGCAACCTACAGCCTGCTCAAGACAGCAGAAATGGATGGAGGGACTGGCTATGGATCTGAGACAGGTTATCGTCTTTGTGTAGGAAAACTTGTTTCCCTAGGTAGGATTCCTACCAGGGTAGATGAAATGAGTAGAAAAAAAGCACAGCATTATTGTCTTTTCTGTTTAGTTTTTTTGCTTGTTTTTTTTGAGGTTTGGTTTTATGGTTTTTATTTTTTTGAGTAGCCATTACATTAATGATGAGAGACCCTTCAGTTTTTTTTTCCTAACCAAGAAAAATAAGCTGATGGTCTGGACTCATGTGCAACCATATGTGAACAACATATATGTTTCATCTTTTGTCACAGATAATTGTATCATTGCCACCAATACCATCTCATACTTGGATGTGATCAATGCGCCAATGAAAAGTGGCAGGCTGAAATGGAACACAAATTACAATTGGCAAAAAAAGTGGAGGATAAGAGCACGGCGATGGTTATGCTTGCTTTTGTCGCCTGTCAGCTGTACTAAGGCCCTGTGATATATCTGAGCATCAAGTCCACAGCCCCAGAAAACCCCAGGTAACATGGAGCACTATAGCTGCCTTGGTCAGCAAGCCAGCATGCTGCATGTGTAGCAAACCCCTCTCTGAGATACATACAGGCTTTCCATAGCATCTAGATGGAAGCTAAACACACTGATATAATCAACATGCTCGAAAAGTTGTGTCCAAGATATATCAAAAAGCCCACTCTGTACATCTGAAAGAAAGACTGGCTTTGACATCGCTGTACTTTCGGTTTCGGTACACAGGACCTCAGTGAGCAGGGTGGATCCTTCCCATGCACGCCCTGTTGGAAGCCTCTCACTGCGATGGAGCTCCTCACCTGCTGCTGCCTGAGACCCACCTCTGACCTCTTCAGTCTCAGAGCAGCACATGTATTTAAAGACAAATGAAAATGTCTTCAGAAAACAAAATATTCTTCTGCCCTTGCTCCTCCCTGTGAGGGAAGGATTACAGTACAAACTGGGCATGATGGATGTTCGACATTATACATAAGTGCTCAGATGCTCTCCATATAGCATCAGAAAAACATATAGATTAAAACATAAAATAGCCTTCTCTACTCCCTGCCTGCTTCTGCCATATTATTGCCCCTCTCTTCCCTCACTTCCCCTGTATCTCCCATGGCAGTGTGAAATCCTGCTTGCCACCGAGCACAAACACTGTCAGCCTTACCTTTCTTCTTCAGTCCTCTGCCATGTCTATGGAGGGAACATTTGTAGGCCAGTTGGTAGCAGTGACATGCCATGGTGCTACCCTGCCACAGCATTGCTTAAAGTGCCTTTGTTCAGTTGACTCAAAAGGAAACGCTTGTTTTGGATTATCTATGAAATGTTCAGGTAAGGTCTAGCCAACTCTAATATTTCTTTAGCTGTGCCACTTCAACTATCACTCATATTGTGTGAAAAACTTGCAGGTCTTTATTACTAAGCATAACACTCCACAGGGCTGCAGGGAGGATTTTGCAGGGGGAAGGAGTTGTTTCCTACCCAACTGTTACTTTCCACCTCATGCCCCGCAGAGTAAATGGAAGTGATTGCAGCCATCTCAGAATGCTGCTGCTGCCATCTCCTGAGAAAAGCTAGGCTGAGCATGTTTAATGTAGTTACAGAAGCTGCTGCAGCTGCCAGAACATCTGCCTAACCGCATCCAAATAAAAATGGAATCTTTTGGCTGGACTACACTAGGCCATAAACAAGTTATATCAAAGATTGCTGTTATGAAACTAAAAATACAGGATCCAAAAAATGTATGTCTAGCAGTTTCCTGGAAATCTCATTTAGAGACATAGCATTAGATGACAGTATATGAGGTGGTTAATCTCTGCTTCCCAAAGGCACACAGGACATCCCTGCTCTACCGAGCCATGGAGGCCTCCAAGTCCAGCTAACTGGGAGAGCTGAAATTTGGAATTCAGAGACATAAATGCTGTTTGGACCTTAAGCTGAAATGCTTACCTTTGTTACATTTAACCCTAAGAATAGAGATTTTGAGGAAAACTGTCACAAACTACCATAAATATAAAGAAAAAATCAAGTGATAATCTGAAGTCTACTGAAGTAGTCTTAAATCACTATTGAGAATAGTATTCCGGCTCCTTCGTCGCTTAGGTAATATCAACAGCCCCATGAAAGCCACTTTCTAAAATTCCCGAATCCAATGATTTATTTTTCCTCTCTCTTTCTTCGTATGTGAATATAGGATTGCATATATTCTCACAGACAACAAAATGTTTCATATTTTCTAGAAGAAATTATGTTTGTCTGAAAGGCTTTCCCAGCACCTTCTTTTTCAGCTATTGAAAGAAGTATCTCATAGTTCAAAAAATGTTCTGAAGCTACGTATTATATACATACCCCTCCCAAATAAGGGATGGTAGATAATAGGAATGTCAATCAGTTCTAGGGTTTTCTTCATTAGCGGCATCTTGAGACAGAGGCCTATGCATGAAGCACATATTGTCTTCTGCACCCTGCTGTCGTTAATGAGATTTCTTTGCCATTCATTCCTTAACAATAATGCTCATCCTGACCTTTGTAAAGTACTTCAAGATGCTGCTTCAAAAGCACTAAGCAAGTACTAAATAATATTATCTGATTATTATAACTCCAGTGACAGCTATGGAAAAATGTTTTCTGTGTTTGCCCAGAGCTAATGACTACTTAACAAATATCACTATAGTAACACAACTATTTCTAATTTTCTTCCAAATTGCCAATGAGACTTTGCTTCACTTTCAAGATGAGATGTTTCTGCTTGTACATTCTGTAACTGCATTGAAATTCCACCATTTTTTACAGTGCAAATTCACCTTTCTTGGTCACAGAAGTGGCAGTGCAGCTATCTTTTCCTCTGGCAAGCAATAAAGAAAGAGAATAAAACTCCTTTGAAAAGACTCAGTCTGAGAGCTGAAGAAGAGTCTTGGAGCCTCTGCTCTCATTTTCCTATCTCCCACCCAAATGAATGTCTCCTGTCTTATGCCCTGCAGTGTCTTCCTGTAGGCTACAAAATAGGAGCTACTTAGTTTTGGCAGAGTACTATATAAGAGTGAAAGGTTGTTTTTTAACTTCATATTTCTTGGTCAGCAGAGAGAGGGTGGTATATGGAATGGACAGGAGCACTGGGGAGCCAAGACCTCACAAGTCATTTGGTTTTTTGACTACTAACCTATCTCCATGGGTAAGGTACGGGGCTACTTCCCAGAGCCTGCTGCCCTCTCCTGCTGCTGCAATGGGTCTCACCACGGCGCTGGCAGAACAGCATAGCCAGTGCTCAGGCAGTGACCTGGAGGGGATGTCGCTGGCTGGGTCACTGTCGCCGTACACTGCTCAGCTGTGACAGCATCTGCTCAGCCTTCAGAGCCAGAAAGGGACACGATGCTGTCCTCGCATGCTCTGAGCAGCGAGCAGCCTTCTGGGGAGGGAGGAGACGGGCAATTGAAACGCATCGGGGAGAGAACGGCAGCCAAACTCAGTGTCAGTGGGGACAGCAGGGAGAAGAACATGTAGAAAGGAAAAAGAGGAAGAAGGGGTGTGCTAAATGACAAAAGGGCAGAGAGGGGAGAGGGCAAAATGCAGAGGGAGACAAAATACCTGTGATGGTGTCAAGAGCTATTTTCTTACCTAAAACGAATCCAAGAAAAAAAAAACAATTAAAAAGGCTAAAACCCAAGTTCCTGGAGTTGTCTAAGCATGTGCCTTCCCTGCTTTGGGAATGGCAGGTCCCAGAGCAAGCTGCAATGTCTGTCTCAGCAAAGCAAATATGACCCTGTTCTGCAGCTGACATTGCTGCTGCAGCCTGAGTGAACTGTGAAGGAACCTGCGCTAACATCAAAATGCTGCTTTCACATAAAAATGACCTTTACAGGAAATTCCTCTGTCTATGCCTCTGAGTGTTTGGAATAATTTCAGTAAAAGCTTATCTCAAAAATTCCACTAGAAAGAAATGCTCCATGTTTTCATTCCAGAAAGTAGAAGTAGTTTTGCTCATATTGTCTGAAACAGATCAGAGCAACCATCTGCTTTATCCGCTGCCATCTTCCTCAGTTCCTAACAGTTTTTAGACCATCTTCAGCTTTAGGAGGTGTTCTTCTGTGGGAGTTGAGGGTAGCATGGGTATTTCCCCAGCATCAGAGGGATGCTAGGACACCCTACCCACTTTGGCTGCAGCCAGAACATTCAGGGCTGTCGGGGAAGCCTGGAGCTCGAGCCTCACAACAAGCCTTTCTGGCTCTGCAGCAACAAGCTTCACGCTGTGGGTCCTCAACAAACTTCACCAGGTCTGCAGACCTTTGTAATCCTGCTTCTGAAGTAACTGCCTGGTCAGGTGGCAGGAAACAAGGCCAAAAATATCCTCGGCTTGTGGTAAGTCCAAAGTTTATTTACTCTGGTATTCTTTAGTGCATTATTTTGGTTTCAAAGGATGGCCTTTTTAGTTGGAAATTTCCTGACCAGCTGTGATTTGATACTCAACAGGTCTGCTAAGAAAACCAAGGGGAGAGAATCAGCAACAAGGGCAATCTTGTGAATGTGAATAGGCAAATGAACCAGAAATCCTTTTTTCTCTTTATCCTGCTCCCCCAGGGGAAGGACAAGAACAGTACTCAGCGTTCTTGCACAGGCGTGGAGGTTTCTGTGGATATAGGTGTAATTTCTGCTCACCGTAGTACGTCCCTGATCATTAGGCAGAAAGTTTCAACATAACATGGCCTTTAAAGCATGGATATTTGTTCTAAGGTTTATACTGAGTTTCAGCCCTGTGTTTTATGTTTTGATTACCATGCAGTTCAGAAAACCCACAAGTATCTTGACACCTGGTAAGATAACGTTATGATTCATAATAAAAGTTACCTGACTGATTCTGATATACGGCAAGGGATGGTAACAGCTAAATCATACTGATATTCTTCCAGTATGAAATATTTCTTCCAGCATGCCCTGTAACATTTGATATAGCTTATCTATCTTCCTCTAGGTGGAGTAACCTCATGCAGCTCCTCCTGCAGCTACAAAGAGGCACTCAGGTTTTATTGCTAGCAGCTGCTCCACTCCAGAAAAGGAGGAGGCTTCCCTCCATTCTGCTTAGCAACATAGTCTGAAGGTTTTATTCAACTTCAGAGAACATTACAGCAGGCAGTATGGCATCCTAGTGAATGCTGTGTCTAAGCATGCAATTAAATTACAATTCTTGAGTGTAATATTCTGCACAGTTTCTATAAACATTGTTCAGCTGAATCTTGCAGCAGTTAGTTGACCATCTTAACCTCTAAAGACAGTGGTTTATGGAAGAATGAATTGCAGGCACCGACGTCTAAATTAGGAAAGCACTTCACATGCTTAACACTATATTCAGGACAGAAATTAAAGAATATCACTTACTTGGAACAGTGAACATGTTCTTTAATGTCAGAGACCCTTAAGCTAAAGATGAATTATACTGTGTGTGGATGTTGTTTGTTAAATAGGCTTGTAGTCTGAAACAAGGTATTAACCAGCTCTCAAACAAGCAGGATGACTTGGAAAGACAATTTTTTTTACAAGAAAACTATTTATAAAATATTCAAGGCACTTTGGCACTACAAAAACAGTAATACAAAGACATTAAGTAATAAGAAGATCAATCACAGCAATTACTAATAAGACAATAATGTTTTCTTACACAGCTTTTAGATGTCTTATTTCCTCTAGATGGAAAATACTTTTGCTGCTCTGTAATGTTAGTTTAGTTAAGATGTAAGATTTTGCCTCCAGCGCCTCTAGCGTGACTTTCCCCAGCCACAATCAAGCGTCAGTATCACTAGTTCAACACAGTGCCACTAGCTTGACCTGGATAAGCAGGGACAGGCTACACTAAAGATCATGGCAGTTGCGTGAAGAGTGTGGTAATGATGGAGCTAAATTATTCATTCTGCCGCCCAATTATTTCTGATAGCTCAGGGACTGCTGTATAGAAGTCACATCTCTTTATTGTCTGTAGCCTACAGGAGTGGAACAGCTTACCTGCATTAACAGTCGTACTGAAGAGTCTCTTCTGAGTCTGTGTATGTCTTTTCATTGCACTTGTAGAGTGCAGAACATGGGCTAGCTGCATGTATTTAAGGTCCATTGAATTATCACTGCTAAAATAGAGTTCACTTGTTTAAATGACTTAGTCCTTGAGGATTGGTCATACAGATAATATGTATTTTGTCTGCTTCTTTGTTCTTTCAGAGCCATCCACGTATGGCGTGATAAAATCTTTAGTGCTGGTTATGTGTCACGATGTAAATGCTTTGTTTTGTTGTGTGGCAGTTACCAGGTGCCTTTTCTTACAGCTTTGGCATTTAATTGTTGAGATGCATTTTAGTTTCCTAAATTATGTAATCTGATTTAATAAAAACTGCTTACAAAAGAAGTAAATATACTGACAAAGGCAAAACATTATTTCATTTATGAGATTTGTTACTAAAAACAGGGCTTTACTGCATTCAGTGTGCTCACTCATTCCTATTTATCAATGTTTGTTTAAGGTTGCAATTGAACAAAGAACAGTAAATGCAATTTGGTGTAAAAAGGCAAGGTCACTTGGCCTGAGTCTTAGTTAATTTATCTTTCATGACAGATTCTATTTTCTGCTACTGGTATTATTATCCAGCAATACATTTCTCCCATGATAGTGCATCTGTAGCTCTTACATTGCCAGACTTAGTGGTAGCATTTAATTTGTGTGACATTATTCAGTTATCAAGAAGAAGTACTGCATGCTGAGAAACACAGCGGCTATTTAATGATAGCACAAAAAAATGAGCTCTTTTAAGCAAAAGCAATGTCTGAAGTACTTTGCTAAAACCGCTTTTCTTTCTGAGGCTGCACTATCCCGTTCCCATTCCTGTTCCTGTCCCGAGAACCTGGGCATTCACCAGGTAGGTCTCCAGATGAAGGTTAACAGGTAGATATGCTGAGACACTAAACACAGAACGAGCTTGACAATTAAATTTAGTATCTTTTTCCTTAAGTAATGGCAGCTAAATAATGTGCAAAGGCTGCAGCACTGAGTTATAGGAAAGCCACACTAAGATAGCTAAAATCATCTAGTCTATTCCCCTTCCTGTGTAAGATCAGCTCTACATATGTAATATTCAGCTGAAACTAATCTAATCCATCCTTAGAGACCTACAGTGATGGAGGTGCCATGTAACTCAGCGTGTATTTCCTATATTATACACATATGGTTTAGTATGACATTCTGATATTCATACCCACATTAACTGGAATACAAATACACCCATGACATAAATGACCCAACAATGTAGCTGTAAAACAGAAATTTTCACTGGGAGTCCTAACAGGAGTAGACAGTGGCTTGCTCTGGACAAAATGTTCCTTACTACCTTTACCTACAAACTGAAAGACAAATGAAGATGGTGGATGGCAGTTTTTGGAAGTCAAGGAAGCTGGTGGAGTGGTAAATTAGACAGATGTCACTTGTAGAGAGCGATCTGAATTGTTTGGTAGGGTGGGCTGGATTGAATATCCTGTTTTAATACAGATAAATTTGCAATCATACATCTAAGGAACAAAGAGCACAGTTTATACAGACAGGATTGGACAAAGTATTTCAAAATGATGCAACATGAAAAGAAGTCAGGGTCTTGGTAGATAATTAACTGAACATGAGCCTGCAGTGGGATGATGAAATTAGAGAGTGAGTATCAGCCCTGAAGTCTAAGCAGGGAAAATATGAAGTGGGAGTAGGAAGGTGGTATTAGTTCTGTTTAAAGCAAAAGTAAAATCATCACAGGAATACCATGTGCAGTTCTCATACCCGCACTTCAGAAAGCACTCTGACAAATTGGTGGACAACAGGTTAACCATGAGCCAGCAGTGTGCCCTGGCTGCCAAGAAGGCCAATGGCATCCTGGGGTGCATTAGGAAGAGTGTGGACAGCAGGTCGAGGGAGGTTCTCCTTCCCCTCTACTCTGCCCTAGTGAGACCCATCTGGAGTACTCTGTCCAGTTCTGGGCTCCCCAGTTCAAGAAAGATGAGGAACTACTGGAGAGAGTCCAGTGGAGGGCTACGAGGGTGGTGAGGGGACTGGAGCATCTCCCCTATGAGGAGAGGCTGAGGGAGCTGGGCTTGTTCAGCCTGAAGAGAACGCTGCGAGGGGACCTAATATATACTTATAAATATCTCAAGGGTGGGTGTCAAGAGGATGGGGCCAGACTCTTTTCAGTGGTGCCCAGCAACAGGACAAGGGGCAACGGGCACAAACTGAAACACAGGAAGTTCCGTCTGAACATGAGGAAGAACTTCTTCCCTCTGAGGGTGATGGAGCCCTGGAACAGGCTGCCCAGGGAGGTTGTGGATTCTTCTTCCCTGGAGATATTCAAGACCCGCCTGGACAAGGTCCTGTGCAGCCTGCTGTAGGTGACCCTGCTTTGGCAGGGGGGTTGGACTAGATGATCCGCAGAGGTCCCTTCCAACCCCTAACATTCTGTGATTCTGTGAAATCAAAAAGTAGTCAGAAAGTCCTGCAAAAAATGTGTTGAGGTCTGAAAGACATGCCTTACTGTGAAATGCTAGGAATGAGCAATCTGCTTGTCTTGTTAAAAAAAAAAAAGACAACAAACAAGCAAGGAATGCTACTACTTAAATGTAAAAAATGTTTTTGATTGTGGTTGGCTTTTTAGTGTAGGAGGAAAAGGCATGACAAAAGAGAGTTTGAGGTATTTTTCTCTTGAAAAGAAAGAGATATGTAAGATTTAACTGCAAATAAAGCCCTTAAAAACCAAACCCACCCAGTGAATAATTAGCCACATTGACAGCAAGGTGCTGGATCTTCTACTCCGTACTGCTCTGTCTAAAGGTCCTTCTGAGGATATGACAGTTTCGGGCGAAATTACGGACCTGCTGCTGAGATTTACAGCTGAGGTGCTACAACTCGCAGGACCATAATGATCTTTTCCAACCTCAAAATTTGTGATTAGCTGACTAACGTCATTCTACTTTCCTTCTATGAATTCTGTTAAATCATATTGATGCATACCTGCTGAGGAAGTAGCCCTAAGTCCTTCAAGTTTGAAAATGAGGCATAAGACTGCACCAGTTTTGTACAGATTTACCATCGCTGAAATCGATAGCCTTGTATTTGAAGATAATCTTGAGAACGGGGAGACTGCAGAGTTGTTTCGGAACGGCACAACCTGTTCCCACCATGGAAAGAGCCATTAAAAAATTATACTGAATCCCTGGAACTAGAAACAGTACTTAATTTTGTTTCTACAGACATTAGTTCTGCTGAATACAGAAAATTACATCCTTCAGTTTGTCATTTTGTTTATATGTTTTTATGTTTGAAATAATATCTAACCGTTAAGTGGTCCTGACTGGAAAAACACCAGACTGTGTTTTCAATAAATAATTCCACTTTAATGGCAAAGTAATAATTTAGACAGATACAGTGCGCACACCTGCAAAAAAATATACGCAAGCTGGTTTACAAGCTAGAGGAACAATAAACCAATAGAAAATACATCATCCAGTTAAGTCCGATGACACCAAATACTTATTATTAGGGCTTTACAAAGACTACAAAACTTTTCAGATGATTTATTTCACTGTTTCTGTCTATTTACATGATATGTTACATCAAAAATGTACAAAATATAAAATGTGTACAGACAAATGTTTCACAAACAATTTCTGAGTTGTAAACTAGGTGGACTCACTGAGATGTATTGCAGGAAGTTTTGTATATGCAATATTGTGTGTTTGTGTGTTAAATATGGCAGGAAAATATTCGCAAGTTTGCTCAGAGCACAGGTACAGGAAAGAGCAGCTTTCCTTTAGTTCTTTGAGTCAGTCAAGGTGTAGGTGCTGACATTTTGCATCAGAAGCGGATCCAGATTTGGGGGGCATGATGTTGGTCTGACTGAATCCTACATGCATAAAATCAGTTAAGAGTTTTATTAGGGCAATAGCACCGTGTAGGAACCTCTAGATTCAGCGATGCAGCTCAGTGCCATTTGGAAACTGCATTGATTTGTCTTTGTTTTACAGCGAGTGACCACAGGGTGGCCACAAAGAGTTAATAGCACCAAATACACATCCTGAAGGTAGCATCCATGGAGGTGTACAGTACATGTCTACACAATGCCAAAGCCCTTAGATACCTTCTTGTTTATATGCACCTATTTTAACCAGATGCCTCTTGTGGTAAAAGAGGGTTTCCGATTATTCTGAGCAGTTTGAATGCAATCTGGTTGTAGCCTGCCATGACATATGTACTTAAAACATTTTCAGATTCTTTTCCCCCCAAAATGTATTGGCTTCACATAGATATTGAAACATGCTCGCGGTAGCACTGATAGCTCCTGCATAGTCATAACAACTGTAAGTACAGGACAAACACACCAGGTAATAACAGCTTTTAAGGTTTGCATTCTGTATTTGTTTGAAACATACAGGAAATCTCAGCAAGTGAAACATCTCTTAACACCAACAGAATAAAATACAATTTTGTTTGTTTGTTTTCAGTTTGATTTGTGCAAGGCTTTTTTTTTCTTTTTTTTTTTTTCCAATATTTACAGTACCCACCCAGTAGACTGTGCAAAACCAACCCACTTTTACAGTATAAACTCTTCCTCTTACACAGTGGACATCACTGCTTCAGTATTCTTTTATGCTGAATTCTTCATGTACAACAATAGCAATCAAAACAACATGCTAAAACTAGAAAAAGGAAAAAAAAAATCATATATTTGTGCTCATGCTGCATCAAGTGCATCCAGCTCTGCTGGATAAGAATTCAAAACATCTATCCTCCAAAAATTCCATTCCATGTGACCAAATGGGTTTGAGCTGATTTTCTCAACATTTAGGTGGCAGTGGAAGTGGGTTTGGGTTCCTTGTGTATTTCTGAGGGTAGGCAGAGCAATCTATTCACAAGATAAAAATATTATATAGCAACTGTTCTTTCTCCTATCCATTTCTTTAAAAAATCATGATATACAGATATGAGGCTACTGTGTTAACTGACGTTTTCTCATTAGTAAATGAAGAAAAAAACAGTGTAAATTACCAATGGTTTAGGAATTAAACCAACTGTAAAACTGTTCTAGAAATCTGTTTTAAGGCAGTGAGACAGCACCATAAGAAATGTTCCTTCTTTCACTGAAAAGGCTCAAACAAATGAAGCCCTAAAAAGCCTTTAATCAGTGTTGGTTAATAATTGGTATAAAACTGTTGTTAAGGAGTGGGCAGGTGGTTAAAAAAGACCTTTGTGGTAAAAACAACTTTATAAAATCTGTGACTCGTGTACTAAAAACTTGATGGAGCGCATCACCGTGACCATGGCAGTTAGAATTAAATTGGCACTTATCCAGCATATCACAGTCATGTTTTCTGGTGATTGCACAATACTATTTGTGCTTTCTGAGTTACTATCCTCATCTTTGACTCATTTTGGAATGGGCAGTAGCGTACAACACATCCACCACTGCAGTCCTGTGACCAGCACCATGTGGCACAACAGAGGTTAGAAGAGAATTAGAAGACTGCATTATTCACGCAGCGCCTCAGGGTAAACTAAAGGAAAAAAACAAAAAGAAGTTGCACTGTAAACTTGTATAGAGGAATAGAGACAGAGAGAGAGAGACAGAGAGAGAGAAAGAGGAAAAGAGAAAAAAAAAAAAATCCAGTTTGGCTAACACGTGTGCAATCTGCTTAGATGCCCTTGGTCTAGGGCCCTTTCCAGTTGACAAATGGAGTCTCATTCAGCTCCATAGGTATTGAAATGCCTTGAAATGAAACTAATTCAAGCTTTTCACTTCAATTTGTCTTCCTGACTTTGCAGAATTAGGTCTCCTGCCTACCTACAACACACCATTCTCACTCAGGGACCTCGGCGTGCTGCTTTAATACTGGCAGTGGTCTAGTGGAAACAGATTTTACCATAATCCTCCACCAAGGTTTGTCCCTTTCAGAGAGTTGATTCAAGGGATGAATCCAAAATGTCGTCATGGTG
Organism: Opisthocomus hoazin; assembly: GCF_030867145.1. Classification (NCBI taxonomy): domain Eukaryota; kingdom Metazoa; phylum Chordata; class Aves; order Opisthocomiformes; family Opisthocomidae; genus Opisthocomus; species Opisthocomus hoazin. The sequence continues at coordinate 29,932,486 of NC_134421.1, forward strand.
GCTGGTGCTATCACTGTCACAGCTTTGTGCGCTCGAATAGTTGGCTGCCTCTTGAAGCCTCATTAGCATATTCATCTGAAAGAAGAAAGCAATGTTTACATAATCTCCTCCCATTTAATGCTGCAGTGACCGTGTTAAAATTTAATGAAGCTCCCTTGCTGTATGAGGTGTGCTGGTATCTAGCTGAGGGGACCATACAAAAGGATTTCCGAAAGGGCAGGGTGTCAGCGGCTCCTTCTGGCACCCTTTTCATTGCCTTCTTGTCTTTAAATAGCAGTGTGAGTTTAAAGGTCCAAAAAGCCAGAGGGATACAATGGAGCTGCCTGACAACTCTCTAATTCAAGGGTGAGACCGGCTGCAGCTGCAACACTGGCAGGGGAAGGAAGCCATATCACAGCTGGACATCTGGGCCCATATTTGGAGACAGTCAAGCTTCCAGATAATTTTTGGATGGCGTAGGCACACTACATTGGAAAAGCAACTGAAAACATAATCACACTAACATAGCCCCTCTGCAAGAGAGAGACGGGGAGGGAGCGAGAGAGGGGTGGACCGAGGCCAGCTGCTTCATGAGAGTCCCATCTGCTGTCAAGGACCTGACTTCAGCAGGGGAGCAGCAACAGATCCTCCTACCCAGGAGAGCAGAGCCTCCACATAATTTGGGGGTTATTAGAACCTGAAGCCCATCAGAAAAATCATCAAAAAGCAGCATTAAGCCCCAGAAAATTACTTGGATGCTTGACGCCTAACTCTGTGTAATGATCAGGATTTTATTTATAAAACATCCTCTTCTGCCAGCATGCTCAGGGCTGCAAGCGATGTTGACATTGCTTTAGTGTTTTTCAAGGAATAAATATGCTGTCATTATAAAAAAAAACAGGCAATGAAAAACCAAAGAGGGGTATTCTTGTGTGTTTGTTTGTTAAGCCCCTTTTTCCAGTTTTCTCGGGAATCCTTACATCGCTATGGCTTCAACCTGCACAGCTTGTAAAGTTTTCTGTAGGCATTGAACAGTGTTTTGCTGAAGGTTTAATAGGTATCCACGTTTGAGAACGCAGGGTACATGTGGTGGGTGTGCAGTGCAGCCTGCATGTGACATGTCCGGTATCCCCAAGCGTGATGTCTGCCTCCCTGCGACCTCCACCACAGGCGGTGGCAGCCCTCCCTTCACCAGCTTCAAGCTTCTGATAGTTAGGCAGATACAGATACTGATCTCAGTGTGCAGGGAGCAAGGGTGACAGGACACTGAACTTGAGCTGCCCAAGTACTTTCACCATAGTGGAGGTGATGCACACTCACTTGCAGCTCAAATCTCAGGGTCAAACAAACACCCCAAAGCTTATGGACTGGTAGACAGGGGATCGAATAAGGGGCTTTTCTACTCTGCTTCAGGATGCAAGGTCTGGTTTTGGATACCAAACACTTCAGTGAGGCTGAGGAATCATTTTCTTAGCACTGATAAAAGTTAAATGGATTTTGCTCTGAGAAATTCCCTTTTCAAAGGGCTGCCTGTTTTCGAGAAGTACGGTTCTCTAAAATGGTATTTTGAATTGTGATAAAGGCAGTCTATAGAGAAAGCACTGTACAAGAACAGCAGTTCAATATATACAATTTAATAGTCTATTATCAGAGGAGGCAATGGAAAACTCAAATGTCTGGGATTGTATTTAAATAAAACAATACATGGCATTGAGGGAAATCAACCTCTTATCTTTTAATGACACCACACTTGCATTCCTTTTACATTAAGATTGTTATACAGTCATCAGTTATCTTGAAATGTTCTGAGGAATGGGAGGATGCCAGTCTAATTTGCATTTCCACTAAATTATCTATGATAGACAAGTTAGGTAATGTGAGTTTCTCAGTCCTTCATTTGTAGAACATAGATCAAGCACTGCCCAACCTGGAAAGGTGTTTTTAGAATTAACTGATTAATAAGTTGCTGAAGAGTTATAAGATTTATAATGATGAAGACCAGATACATTTCTGGGCCAACAGGAAATGTAAACAATTTAGGGACATATTAGTATGATGGTGATACCAGCCCTTCTGCTAGATTTTCCTCTTTTTTTCAACCTTTTTAGTAAACTATAATAGGATTCATTTTAAAAGCCCATTTTGGAACAGTTACACAGTAGTTGTTTACTGTACAGTGTACAATTTAACATGTGACAGTAAAGTACACATTGAAAAGTCCTGTCCCGAAAGTTTAAATCTTACCAAGGGATCTCCCTCTATATCAGTCTGTGGAACATGCTTCGAAGTTGTTCCTTCCTTTGCTGATGCATAACCTTCATAACCAACATCTTCTGGTCTTAACTGAAGCAACGATGGCCACTCATGCTGGAGAGATGCAGAGCTCCATGGATAAGTATCAGCTACCCACTTGGAAGGATCCTCCCAGGGTGCCCTCTTACCGTACATCTATATTATGGATATAACACGGGTAAGTATCCTACAGAGTTTTCAGTACCAGTTGTAACAGCAGACAAAAGTCATCAAAAACATCTAAACCATTGTAGTAAGTGGTTTGCTTTCAAATGTGCTCAGCGCTTGGATATAAGACGTTCAAAAGACCTCATCTCCAGTAACGCTCCTTCAATATGCAGAGTGGCTGCAAGCTGAAAAGCACTCCGTAACTAGGGATAATTGTAGGCAACAGTGGGAGCCACAAGTTTTTGATACAATGTGAAATGAGACCCTTAGGCAATTTGCTTAAGGTGTATCAGTGAAATTAACTCAGACCTATCTAAAACATTCGGGTCAACTGGATTTTGTTTGAAATGAATTAGGAAGTGCCAGTACAGATCGTTCTCTTCTCCTAGCAAAACGGGATGCAGAAGCAGACACCTGTCCACACCTTAAGTTTGAGACCTTTCACAAGGTTAAGAGAAGAAATTCACAAAGGGTATGTTTTCCCTACTATGAAGTAAAAAAGTGCTTATGAATCTGGAAGGAGGACAGAGGAAGGAAGAAGGAAAGTGTTGTAAGTTTAGTAAGTCTGGTAGCTTCCTCACTAAAATGCACCCTTCCGCACATTGCTGTTCACAGGCAACACGATAAACAAGAGCCCCTTGGTTGCTGCTTTACAGATTTCTTTTAGCTGTGACAGTGACACACTGGGATGGGCAGCCAGTCACCAGGACTTTCTGTGATTTTTTCCTAGCTCAAACAGCCTCACGCAATCCAAGGAGCAGCATAATATTGGCAGGGCATACACTCTTGGAGCCTTTAGATGGGCTGCACTCCTAAAGGGAGTAAAACAGTGGAGGATTTTAGTGCTAAAGCCAGAGAGGAGTTGTGCTTATCACTGCAACACCTGCTCCCAGGCACTTGCTGAATTCAGAGCTCCAGGCTAGGCAGCCAAGTTCCCTATATTATGCACAGAGATACTCAAAACTCCTTCTGCCCTGCACAGAGGCCAGGCTGCTAAAATAAGCCTAAATAAGCCAAGAGGAAATGTTTCTCAGCAAGGCAGCAGGCTAACTCCAGGCTGTAGGCAGCACTTCCCCTCATCTGAAATGAACAGCAATTAAATCTTTTCTGAAATCCGGAGCAAGGCTTGTAAATTCTGTGTCTGATAAGTGAGTTTGTAAAGTACCAGACTAGAAAGGCATTTTCTACCCATGCCTGGTTCCAGGAACATCTAATTATATCATATAAAAGATTTCTGTTTATTATTAATAATCTTATTCTATGGAAGCCTTCCAAAGCAGCTAAACATCAGAACGGTTCATGAAACAGCATATTTTCTTCTATATGCTGCCATCTTCTGCTCCACAACTGAAGTTTTCATTGAAGTAGGTACCCTGTATACTTGGGAAGATACGAGCATGAAGAATATCACTGCATTTTTATAGCTGGTCTAAACAAGCGCTGCTAATCTCACTGTGGCTGTTTGATCAGATATTTGGCAGATTTTTTCACAAGGCATAAACACTCTCTAATTCCCACAGAGATAAGCAGTTTTAGGAAAATGTGAGATATTCAGCCGGCAAAATGCTAAACCTCCATCGCATCAGTATGTGACTATGTCAATACAAGGTGATAAAGAAACCACAGCTGCTTACTTAGACAGCTCTTTGACTAGTCCATAACAATCCCCTCTGCACTGTGCAGTAATTTCTTTCAGTGTCATGTGTGGCAAAAAACTTTCCTTTCCACAAAGCATCTTTTCAGAGGACATAGAATTGCAGTGCATAAAAGAACAAGGAAAGGAAGAAAGCCAAATAAAAATTGAAAAACAAAAGGAAGACAGGATTAGTTCCAAGATTCAGGTTTTCTCCAAAGATGTGGAATGATCTGAAATCTTAATTTATATGGGACAGCTTAAAGCACTATCTACAGCAAATTTATTTGTAGCCCTCTTTCTATTAAAGTAGAAGAAATTTTAGTAGTTCATTAGCAATCAATGGATCTGCTGCTAACACCTGGCTCTGGGGAGGACAGGATAGAGGGAACCGTGAAGCACTCTAATCTGATGGCACTGTTACCCACAATGAGAATTACGGTAAAGAGGAGAGATTAGCCCATACAGAGAAAGAATAAAGGAGGAACAAAACTATGGGAAATACAAGCAGGATTGCAACGTATAAGGGCAAACAGGGACAGACCTTCATGTTCAGCAGGGCCACAGTGTAAAATTGTCTCGATCTGGTTAGAAAAGGCCAGTAAACATTTTTTTTTTTTTTTGAATGGTGAAAATATCCTTGTTCACAAGCTTTCCTCCACAAGTCTCCGTGCCTACCTGAGTACGTATGTGGGAGAGGATTACACAGACCAAAGCTATTTTCTTGTGCTAGTGTAAGGACGATTAACGTAGGGGGGTAGGCTGAGACTGCCTTGACTCAGGGAGGCAATCTGAGCTCTATTTAGCACTGCTGTGAACTCTTTAAACAGCAGAAAAGAAGAACCTTCCTCCAGTCACAGAGAAGAAACCCTCTTCATAAAATACAAGATACGCTAGTCCTGGAACAGACAAAGCCAAATTCTACATCAAAGTGAGAGCAGGTCAAAAGGAGTCCAAGGCTGATTTCTATAATCCCTCCACAGATTTTCTTCTTGCAAATGCAAAAGCATTCATACTTGGATGCATTGGGTAAAAGTGGCTTAGAGAAAGCCTATGAAACTAATTAAAAAAAACCTGCTGGGAAGTAAATGACATACCTGAAGTCCTTCTCTCACAGCTTCCAGAAGATATGGCACCAAGGAATAGTTCCAGAGGTCTGTGAACCACACTCTGGAGCCATCAACATCCATAGGGCAAGGGAGGAAGAGGCGGGGACCTGAGAAATCAAGCTGTGTATTAAAAAGGTAGAACTAGGGAGCATACTAAAAATAACCTTCACAGAATTAAAAAAGTCATATTGGAGCAAAGTCAAGTGAAGGGAATACTAGTACAGGATTACAATAAGGGAGCTATCAATCGCCTCTTATTAAAAATGAACATGTCACTTTATCCAGTTTTAGGGCCTGATGAACACCTACAAATTTTATGGGCAAAACTATGTAAAAGGATGACTTCTTTGCTAACATAGCGATTCCACTAAAAGACCTCAGGTACGTGTATATCTCCCCCCTGGTAGTTTGCTGAATTGACTTGCTGTCCAAGTGATTTTACTAATGCAATTATACTGCAGTGTGAAAGCAAGGAAAAAAACTAAGCTTAGTAAAGCTGTTACTGAGGTATTTTTTTGTAAATTTAACTTTTAAAAATTATGATAATTTATTTCAAAGTCTTAGAATCATAGAATCATAGGTCTTTAGCAACCAAGGCAGAAATATCAGGAAATACATACGCTCTCATTAAACTTTCCATTTTAATTTCAATCTTGCTGCCTACTAGACAAATTCCCCACACTGATGTTGTACTTCCCATTGAGAGATGACAGCTCGTAAAAAGATAACATATCCTTCAAAAACCTCTAAAATGCTTGGCCTGCATCCTTATTTTAAACCACTCCACCAATGGACTCACCAATGGTTACATCTGAAGAGCTGTGCGTTTCCAGGAAGCTGTTGAGATGATGCCATGTTTTGGGGATCCAGTCAATGATTTTGATGAGTTCATTATTGCGTATGCTCCTTTCTATTTCAGTCTCAATCAGTTTCCTTCTCAGGTATCTGCCCAAGAAACCTTTGACAGGCTCTGTGTGATTAGCACACAGCACCCACCTGGGTAGAAAGGATAAATGTCAAGAAGCAATGAATAGCAAATACCTCATTTCCTCTTACACAGATGAAGGTAGTGTCATAAGCTTCTGCGTCTTGTTAGTTAGCAGGTATATAAAGCTGCTCCAATAAATCACATTATTGCCCACTGCTGCAACAAAATCATTACAGGTTTCAGCAGGAATTCAAGACTGCTGAAGACAAATGGAATGCAAGAATGCAATCGTCTTCAGCAACTTGCTAGAGATGCCAGAACGCATCTTATTTCTTTCACCACTCCCCAACATCATTCAGAGACCCATCAATACAGGAGAGATGCAGAAGCTAAAACAGTTTGCTGTGGTAAAACACAAGATCAATGTTTGTCAAAGAGCTGGGCTGAGAAGCAGCGAGCTGTGCAAACACAGCCACAGTAAATACAGAGTGAATGTACCTGAAATTGTGATGCAGCTCCAGATTTGGTGAAGAAGAAACTCCCTGGTTCATGGTTCCGATAATATAGGGACTGCAAAGAGAAAAGTAGTAGGTGTTTTTGAGAGACAATCCATTCAGATATTCAGAGAATATTCTTTCTTTTTATCTGCACTAGACCAATTTTAGACGAGTCACTGGATGTATTGTAGTCTTAGATTTAATATATTTCTGAGGTGCCCTTTTTTAATATTTATTCTTGTATGATTTCTCCACATATTTGTAGCTTACTAGTAGGCATCTGTAATAAAGAAACAAATGAAGAAACCCTGTCTTCATGTTCCTCATAATTTTGCAGTAGGCTTAGAGTTTTAATTTCAGAAACCAGTGAATTGCTACTCTAAGACATAGCATGCAGTGATTTTATGAAGGTAAGTCCCTATGATGGCACTTTTACAGCAGAAATAGCCAATGTTATACGCCAGTAAAAGTTCCAGAAAACACTATTTTTATTCTTGCTTGGCAATAAAGGACAGTCAGCAAACTTCATACTTCTGCACTGCTACAGGAAAACTGTAGGAAGTGCAAGTCCGCCAGATATACAGCTGATTCTGCATGGCATGGGTCATGGGTTCACATATATCCCAAATTCCACTATTGTAAAGTGCGTCTCTTCTTACTCTCCCATAAGCTGTCCTCATGGTACTAATGAGCTTATATGATCTGACAGAGTGAAAGGGAAAAGAGCCTAACTCAGTCAAGCATTTAAGTACATTCTTAAATTCTGTGGTACATTTACATCTTACTGAGATGTATGGGACCCATATAAATAAAGTGAAGCAGACACCTAAGTACTTGGCTGAAGAGGGTTAACATTATTCAAGCACTTCAGGGCTTTGCTAACAGCCTGTGGGAGTCTAAGTTTCCACGGGGACATATTATTTTGCAAAATAACAAACCACTTTTACTGTTTTATTTGCAGAAGGCATGTGAAAGGGGAGAGAAAAGCTAGTACCTACCATTTATTATATTTACAGTTGAGGAAACCATTGAAGATGTCACTTAGTGAACTGATGTGGTGGAGGTTATCAAGAATTATGACCACAGGGAGGTCAGCACCATTGTTGTCAGCACTGCATTGCTCAGCTAGATTTGCTAGGTATTGTCGCAGATCCTTCAGCAGAATTAACAACAAAAAAAAAAAATCCAGAAAAGATTAACCCAATTAAATCATAGATATAATTTCAGTGGAAAAGATTTTCAGAAAGATAGAGGCTCCTGCAGAGTTTCCCCACTGTGGATCATTCAGCTGGATCAGCACATGCAGGAAGACCTGCTTCTTAGATAGGGCAATGCTGAAGCCACAGGGTAGGAAAAACAAAGGCACTAAATATATGGCAAGTGACCGAATAATACACATTCCTGTTTGGTGGATACTTTCCTTAGATATCCACTGGTAAAATTTCTTCTTTCAGAGGAAAATATGTTGCAACAAAATATGCCATTTCCAATGGGCTGAGATACTCACATTAACTGTTGGACCTCCATTCATAGGAATGCCACGTTTATATACCAAAACCCCCCCAACAAATTATCACACAATTTAGGCATGTTGAACTGCTCCTTCAGATATCTGCTTTCATCACTCTCCCTGAAAATCTGTTTGACCTTCTGGGGATACTATATCACACCTCATAATAAAATTTATTGTGTAGATTTTTTTTTTTCTGTCAGCTATCTGTCTGGCTGCCGTTTAGTGCTGGAGTAAAAGAGAACTTTCTATAAGCAAAACATTTCACATTTTTCTCAACACTTTCTTGCCCTTGAGGGTCTGGGCTATTCAAGTTTTACATCTGTATCTCTAGAGGTATCTAATTTTGTAAGTGTTGGGAATGCTCAATATTATAGACAAAGTTCCTACTGCTGTTTTATTTTCTAGATCAGGGATAACAGAATCTTTTTTTCTTTGATGGGAACATGCAATCTTTTTTTATTTCAAGAAGGATTTTTTTTTGCCTTTTTATGATCAGGTGTCTCTAGGGGAACATCATGGGTTTCTTCCATGGAACAGCATCATCTGTATTATTCAAACACACTTGGTATTTGACAATGCTGGTTTTTCTTTCTTACAACAAACTCAAAAGTTCTATATAAATCCTAATAGAAACAAAAGAAAAGGGAAAAAAAAAACCCTAAAACCAAAAACCCAAACAAAGACCACATACAACAAGCAATTTGCAAGAAATCCAAAAGCTTGTTCTTTGGTGGGAAAAATTTCATTATAAATCCGTATGGCGTAACAATAAAACATAGACACATCCCCTGCCAAAGTAAATGGCATCACAAATCCTCTGTATAAAGACAGTGAAAAGTGGTGTTTTTACTAGAATGGTCCTCTTGCCCCTTCGGGATCTGTATGGTCTTCCTTCTTATATTATGTTAATATTCATCATGTTCTGTGCAAATCAGAAAGCTCTGGGCAAAACCTTTCATTTCCTTTTCCCTGTCTACCAAAGCTAGGAGTATGCCCAATTTAGGACAGCATGTGAATAATATTATCTGTGGCTAGCACAGTAGCCATGCTAGAAGCCTGATAATCTGAGCTACGTAAATCACTGTGAATGTGACATGATGCACGAGGCAATTTTAGTATGGTCAGCTTCCTGACTGATGCACACCAGAAACCGTAGCAGCAATTGTATTTATCCAGTGCTGACTAAGAAGCTGAACCGAAGACAGTAATTCAAAAGCCCCATGCTGAATTCTTTGCTAACGATAGGCTGCTATTATCACTGCAAAAGAGCAAATTATACTAGTATTACTATATATCCAACCTTGCTGACAGAGGAATTACAGACACTCCAAGAATTTAATTTATAAAGGAATTTGACTCTGCATCTGTCTTTAAGGTGGGTTTCCTCAAGTGAGGGAAAATTCAGACTTCCTTCACAGCACTTCAATGGTTTGTTTAGAACAGAAGAATCTGGTCCCTCTTTATCATTCAGACTGGAGACTGAATTCTTGTAGGAAAAAATGCTGAGCAACAAAACAGTATGCCAATTAATAAGATCTGCTTTGCATCATCGCTGCAAATTGGACAATAGATTGTCTTTTCAGCTGTAACTTACCTTGCTTGACTTGTGATCTACGTTAAAAGTTGCAATTGCATCCTCAGTTTTTTTTCTGCCAGATTTAGTTATAATATATTCAGCCAGCCTATTAGCTAAATAGGTCTTTCCTGTGCCACTGGGTCCCGACAGAATAATTCTGCGATGCTCCATCAGTAAATTAAAGTACCGCTGGGTAATTGGCTTAGGAATTAATGTGTCAAACACAAAACTGTCCAAACTGTTTTCTTCCACTCCTGTGAACAAAAGAAAAGAAAAATGGCCTGTCTTCATCCTTTCTGAGGTAGGTAAAGATTTGGCCCAGCACCTAACGGCATCAGTGCCATGCTCAAAGCAAGGTAAGATACTTCTGCCTAGATCAAATTCCTATAAAGATCTTCATTGCTGTAGAAATGCTTATATCCTTCCACAGGGCCAAAAAATTCAGCAGTGGTAGCGGGACAAGATGGGTGGGAGAGATGAAATCCAAGTAAATGTGAAGGGAAGGCTCAGCGAGACAAAGATGTATGTTTCAGGCACTACTGGCAACCATGACAAAAAAAAGGTCAAAGTGACAGCCAGAAAGGTTGCTGGTTGTCACATCAATGTATGCATAGTGCTTCTGAAGGCCCCTCCTCCCCTCCAATAGCAAATCCCTAAAGCTTTTGAAATGTATTGATTTTTTCCTGCGGAACTGGGTAAGGCATAAATATTTCTCATCACAATCTCTGTTTTGGGGTTGTTTTTTTTGCCACTATTCAGAAATTTGTACTTTGCCATGATTTCACAGACCAACAGAGAATGACAGAGATGTTCTTATTTGTCTCAAAATGCCCCACTGTGTTAGGTATTTTACAATGTCATACAGAGAGTTTATGTGATAAATGAGTCCTTAAACTGGAGATAAAATACAGAAAGGTCAGGTGTAAGAAAAAAAAAAAGAGGGATGGGGAATGCAGTGAAGAACTTTACAGTATCTGCGAAAATATTCTTGGGGTTTTACCTTTCAGGTTCACAGTGATAACATTATTATCTCCAACCAGATATCCGCAAGGCAGCAGTTCAGGCACTTCTAGGCTGTGGGCTCTAGTTACATCCCCTATACAATAGCTAGCAATGCTGTCAGAGCTTAAACCCAGGCTAGTAGTTGGATCCACTCGGAAAATGTATTCCTGAAATTATATGAAAACATAATACATAAAAATAAAAATGGTGATGGAATGAAAGCAGTTTGTAAAATATTTTGATACAGGTGAAGTCATTTAACAAGGACATTCTCGCAGTCACATTCAAGAGAGAACTGCCTACAATCATGAAAAAAGTACAGCAACATTAAGAAAAAAGTTTAATACTGGTGTTAGCTATATGTCAGAAAAACAAGAAAAAGCAAAAACTTGGCAAGAAAACCCAAAGAATACAGAATTTTTCTTACATGAAGAAGAAAACTGGATTTATACTTGATCTAATTTTTCACTGTCTTACCTTAAAGAGACGTCTGATTACACCATCTAAAATGTCCCATTTTGTTTTTCCACTGACTCCAATTGATCCTATCAGATATGCACGTGGTTTTTGATCCTGCAAAGAGAGATTTTTGGAAACTGGACTAAAAATAGTAGTAATTAGTTTTCTATGAAGATTCATAATTTTCCCAATTAAGAAAAATAATATTATTTAGAATGTGATGTTACAACTTTGTTAATAACCTCTGTGCCAGAAATAGGTATGGATGATATTACTTTGGTACACCTTTATAAGGAGGGAAATACAGTATGTGATTCTGCTCTCAGATTCTATCTGTATTTATAAAGAGCCAAATATAAATAAAAGTTCCATTGTATTTATAATTTTTGTGTAATACAGAACATGAAAACACAACCATGCAATTCCAAATTGATTACCTCAGCAGCACTTTCGTAGTTGCACCCTAAGGGGTTCAAGGCATAGATCTAATTTATAATGATTTTTAAATGGAGATAGCAAGTCCCAGAACGTCTTACTACTAATTAAACTGAGAATTGGTAGTGTCTGAGCCACCACAAAGGCAGAAGGATGCCATATGACATTAGTCTACAGAGACTGCCTAACTGTATTGAGCATGGACGACAGAGAAGAGAGCTGCTCTCTTTAGGATATTTCTCTCCAATTTCTGGCTGAAAATACTGAAATAAGTCGAGCTACTGTATTGCAAGATTTGCCTGAGCTATAATTCTGCACCCAGACCTTTGTGTAATGAATTTACCTTGGCTCGACTATAGCCCTTGTTTATAGTGACTAAAATTTTCACGCTGTGACCTTCTTTGTGGAGTGCTCCATCACCGACATCATCCAACAAAATATCTACAGTAAAAGAAAGTAAGGAAAGTGATCGACCTGACAAACCACATCAGTTATGTTCACATCATCAGTTCAGTGTTTGTTCAAAGGGTTTGTCAGTTAAAATGAAAGGCTGCCATCACAACAACTTGCATTCATTTTAATCTGTACTTATTCCTAATTCGCCTTTTCTGTTGGAGATTAAAAAAGTTACAATTTGTCAATTTTTTAAGCAATATTAGGAGCTTTAATCACGTAGAAATGAATTGCAAAACCATAAATAAATAAATTCCTGCATTGTAGTCTTGCCTTTGCTTTTCTTCTTGGAACTTGTTCAAAATCACCATACGTCCATAAAGTAATGTTGTTTAAAATCTAAATTAAGTTTATATCTTTAAACACTCATTGTGCCCTTTAGAATGCTGTAAGGAGAAAAGCAACAAATCTTTGCACTGACATTTTTGCTGCTAAGTAAAATAGCATTTTAATTTCTCTTTCCAGCTGATTTCTTTACCTTCTGTACACGTGGCATGGATAGTCTTTTTTACCCCCACAACACAGGTTTACAAACAGATATCCATTAGGAAAACCACTTTGCAGTCCTCCAGAATATGGCACTCTGTATTCAGCCATTCCCCTAAGAAAAGGTTTCATTTTTCTTGGAGGTAAAGAGTGATTCCGATCTGCTCTGTGCCTCTGCTTCTGCCTCCTCACTAACTCCCAAAATGAGAAAGCAGAAGGATGTATTTCTTACTGAAGGTTGAGCATGCAGCTTTTTTTGCGAGGGATAAAACTGCTGCCTTCCTCTAGAAGTTCTCTCAGAGATTTTACTGCGAGACATTTAAACTGACTATCAAATTAGGAGAGAATATGGATTTGCATTTTCTTCAAAGGCCAGCACAGTAATCCACCTCCTTAAATTCTGCTTGTTCTTATTGTGGTGATTGAAGAAAAGCATCAACTTCATGTCACAGTCTGCACAAGGTCAGATTTCACCCAAATTAAATGAGGTGCCAGTAAGATTCAGTCACTTGCTCAAAGCAAAACAAAAAAAAACTTATGAATATGACTGCAATGAATGTATTAAAAAATAAGTCCTCATGCGAAATGTTTGACAGCTTACATCCTGATCTAGAAAACAGATTCTGTTGTTGGGGTTTTTTATTTTTTATTTTTTTTTTAAAATTGATAGAACAAAGAAGCATTTTTGTTGTGCACTTAAAGAAATCCATGCTTGTTTTGCTCCCGGCAGCTACTTTTTCTGTGTCACCAACACTGACTTTTTTACTTCACTTGTATTTCAGCACATTTGGTAAATCTAAAGAGCTTCCCTAATGTCATAGTTCATCTGAGGGCAATTTAGAATATATCTGATCCCCCTGTGAAATTTTTCAATCTCTAAATGACCCTCATGTAGCCTTTTAAATATGTTTTTCTGTAAGTCTTTAGGAATGAGGCACCACTCCCTGGCTAGGAAAAAATTCCACTTTCTACAGAGAACTCTCTCTCTCACTGACACAAGGGGCTGAGAAGATGCCCAGGAGGGTCTGATGTCACGGTGGTACTATCTGCTTTAATTAGCTCCTGCCAGGCCTCCTCCTTAGGTGCACTACGGTGGCTCTGGCTCACTTCTCGTCTGAGCTCCGGTACTCTTTTCATTGGACATTACAGGCAGAGTCTTGTACTGCTCCTTGTTTGCTGCTCTTTACTTCAGTGACTGACTGAAATACAGGTGTCTATGACCACCGAGCCCCTCCCCAGTTTGTCACTCACACCTATCTGGAGGAGATGTCCAGACCCTTAGGAAGGGGCAATGGATAGCTTTGGTCATTTCCAGATGACCAAGGTCATTTGGAGACACTGGTCTCCCAGAAAGTGCCACGGTATTTTTTAATATGATGAGCCAAAGTCCCCATTCTCTCTCTCAGCTTAGTCCCCAGTATGATTAACCTCTCCATATCTCAGGGACCTTTTTCAGTAGTACTCCAGCTGCTGCAGAAATCCCACAAGACTTGGTGGGAAGCTGTCACCCTTCCAAGTTTTCTGGCACGGCGACAAAATGATACCCACAATGATCAAAAAGGCTGTATTCATAATCAGATGAAATCCTCCACTCCTCATTAGGTACACTTATTTCTCTAATTTCTTGTAACCAAAATTAATTACTTTGCATGCTGGAAAAACATTTAGAACCAGTAACACAGAAAATTATATAATTTTATTTTTTTTCTGTATCTAGGCAGTTAAAGCCAAGTGACAAAGTGCTAATAGCTGCTGTTCATGAAAGAGATTCTACAATTACCATTTTGAAAAAAATATATTCTGCTTTATATCTTTTTTGATGTGTGTGAATGTGCGAGCAGGAACCATAGTCAAACTTTTTCTCCCTGTTTTTGCAACATTTCATTATACACTGAGGCCCAGCTCAGGTTTATCCATTCTAAAAGTTAAACCTAGCAAAAAAGTAGGCTGGAATGTAAATAAAAAATACACCAATTTTCATATAAAATCTGATATTAACCAGAAGAAATATTCAAATACCCATGTAATCAATGACTGGCAGGATAATACAACTAACTGCCAATCCAAATTATAGTCAGGCAGTTTGGCACATTCCCAGCTGTACTCTTGCAGAGACTCTTTCTACAATTATTAGCCACATTTTTATTGCTTTCAGAGACTGTATTATACTTTCTGTGGAGTCTATGCTAATGAGTGCTGCTTCGCTTCTGCTCTGCTCCTGGTTCTAATGTTAGAGACAGCACTTCTCTTTCTTGGCTACATTATGAAAACAAGTGTAGAAGGCTTGTTATCATAAACTCTGTGGCATGGAAAATAATCAAATGTTAATGTTCAGGATGTGGACCAAAGTTCTGCTTGCTTTCTCTCATTCACAAAAGACAATGAGAGTGCTTAATAAGCCAGGCGGGGTTTGGCTTCTGTGACACATGGTGACTTGGTCCAGCAGGCTAACTAGCTATACCACATTAAAAAAATGTAAGGGATAAAGCTAACCGAGATCACCTTCTGTCCCAGCTGCAAATACGAAATGACATTAAGGGAGCTAACTGAATGACAAAAGACCTGTAAACAGAAAAAGAAAGTTTCATGTACTATGCTCATATTTGTCCCATAGAGACAAGAGAATATGTTTATACAGTTGTTAAGTATATTGCAACAGATATTGTCCTTTTCAAACAAATTATAAACTAGATGATGAAAGAGTAGTTAGAAGACCAATGGGGTAGGTAGTATCACAGTTAGCAGTAAAGCAAACATCATGACCAATCTGTTACTATTATTTAGAGCCTTCTAAAAGCTACATCTTCAGAAATGACTGCCAGCATTCTTCCTTGTGTCCATTAGTGAATGTATATCTGATGTTTACCTGAGTGATATGAGGAGTTTTAATTTTCAGGCATGCTTCTTACATATGGCATTAAGAGGGTAAAAATAATAACTTTTTACTAACTGCTGAGGGATGCATGTGCCCAAAATATGTTTACCTGATGTAGTGGATTCTGTGATGTTTAAATTGTTCAGAGAAAGTCCTAGTGACTGCCGTGATGAAGAAGATGAGGCGCTACTTGAAGACTCTGATGACGGCCGGGCAGGCTTTCCAGTATTTCCAGTCTCTGCCTTTAAACGATCATTTTCAGCTTTCAATATCTCGATTTCATTCTATCTCAAAAGAAATCAGCATAAAAACACA
Organism: Opisthocomus hoazin; assembly: GCF_030867145.1. Lineage (NCBI taxonomy): Eukaryota > Metazoa > Chordata > Aves > Opisthocomiformes > Opisthocomidae > Opisthocomus > Opisthocomus hoazin. The sequence continues at coordinate 29,948,206 of NC_134421.1, forward strand.
GGAGGTTATTCTTTCAGTAAACTGCTGGGGGTGGCTATTCTGGTGCTTGCTGTTTGCATGCAAGAGCTAACTGGTTTACGACTGCCACAGCAGCATGTGGTACTATATATCACAAGTATGACCTGGTCAGTGAAAACTGGATTGCCTTCACTTCTGAAATGAAGGGGAAAAAAACCCTATGAACTTGTTTTAGCTTTTGCCTCAAGACAGTTCCTAAACAACATAAATTTCAAGCTTCTGTGTCTCTTGTACAGTTGACCATAATACAAATATGGTGTGAATTTTCCCAGGTGTCTCCAGTTTTATAAGCCACTTTTTGCTGTCAGATATCTTAGGTAACAGTCAGTTAAGGAAGTTATTGTTAAGGTCTTAGACATGTCAATGTTTCTAAAGTCACAGAAAATTATTACTGAGTGCAAAATTTGAGAAGTAACTTCACAGAGGAGAAATAAAATTAAAAATGGACTATTAGAAATTGATAGTTTTTAACAGTTTTGTAACCCTTCTTGCTATCAGGTAAGACTTTTTGATATTCAAACATGGGATTGTTCACATAATAGCCAGCAAACCCTCTTTGATGAAAACATACAGTGACAGATGAATCAGAACAACTAGGATTATTTTTTTAGCTAAATCCTCTGTGGTGCCAAGTGATTACTGAATGTACAATAATAAAATGAAAACTTAGCCTGAGAACAGCCTGGTACCAGCTAAATCTAGCTTTCAGTCGCTTCACGAAGCACATTACAAAGCAACTGCTTATTCTGGCAGATGTTTTTGCACATCAATTTAGATTCCGCATTCACTAATACTCTGCTAAAAGTCCTATTCTTTTATGAAGGTTGTACAGCTACATTATACAAGTAAAAACATAAGGGATAGCATCACCAAAAACTCTGCAGCAGCTACAGAAAGATTAGATCATATAGACAAAGGTGAGGAGATGGTGAAAGGGAAGGGACAAACCAGCAAAACAGTGACAGAAGGAAATAGATGAACACACCAGTTTAGCCTGGGGTCAAAACAGGAGCTACGGTGAAAAGAGACACACAATCTCCAACTACTCTGCAATGTACGCTGATTAATTACACAACTCTTAGCAGTCTCCCTTTCAGCTGAGCTTTTTAAGGTGCTTTGAATACACACAGTATTCATGCGTCATTCCCACCAATCCTACTTTTTCCCCTTAGCAGTCCTCACCAACTCTCCTAAAGAGAGTTTGTCACAGAGTTTGGCAACTCCAAGGTGGCTGCCTGTCCTTTTGGGAAAACTTCAAAAGCAATGGTGATTACCAGCGACAACATCTGAACTACTCGCCTCTGCCCAGCTTTGGTGACATTCAGACTTTGGAGGCCTCTGACTACAGCAGACTCACACAAAATCACAAAATGGTAGGGGTTGGAAGGGACCTCTGTGAGTCATCTAGTCCAACCCACCTGCCAAAGCAGGGTCACCTACAGCTGGCTGCACAGGACCTTGTCCAGGCAGGTCTTGAATATCTCCAGAGAAGGAGACTCCACCACCTCCCTGGGCAGCCTGTTCCAGTGCTCCGTCACCCTCAGAGGGAAGAAGTTCTTCCTCATGTTCAGACGGAACTTCCTATGCTTCAATTTGTGCCCATTGCCCCTTGTCCTGTCGCTGGGCACCACTGAAAAGAGTTTGGCCCCATCCTCCTGACACCCACCCTTCAGACATTTATAAGCATATATTTGGTCCCCTCTCAGCCTTCTCTTCTTCAGGCTGAACAAGCCCAGCTCCCTCAGCCTCTCCTCGTAGGAGAGATGCTCCGGTCCCCCCACCATCCTCGTAGCCCTCCACTGGACTCTCTCCAGTAGCTCCTCATCTTTCTTGAACTGGGGAGCCCAGAACTGGACAGAGTACTCCAGATGGGGCCTCACTAGGGCAGTGTAGAGGGAGAGGAGAACCTCCCTCGACCTGCTGGCCACACTCTTCCTAATGCATCCCAGGATCCCATTAGCTTTCTTGGCAGTCAGGGCACACTGCTGGCTCATGGTCAACTTGTAGTCCACCAGGACACCCAGGTGCCTCTCCACAGAGCTGCACTCCAGCAGGTCCACCCCAAGCCTGTACTGATGCATGGGGCTGTTTCTCCTCAGGTGCAGGACCCTGCACTTGCCCTTGTTGAACTTCGTCAGGTTCCTCTCTGCCCAACTTTCCAGCCTGTCCAGGTCACGCTGAATGGCAGCACAGCCTTCTGGTGTATCTACCACTCCTCCCAGTTTTGTGTCGTCAGCAAACTTGTTGAGGGTACAGTCTAACTCTTCATCCAGGTCATTGATGAAGAAGTTAAACAAGACTGTTTACCTGGTTTAGGCACTTATATCCCGGTGTAAGACTGTAATCAGCTGATAAACCTTCACGTGCTGTTCTCCACCATTGCAATTAACTGTATTATATCCCTTATAGTTCCTAAAAAGTGGCTCCAGATCAAATACTTATGTTTGGACAACTGAAACCTTTATTTATGGACCAGTTCTTGATTATTCTTCTCCCTAATCAAAGTTCAGCCAAACATCCCATAGCAATGTGGCACCCAGTGGTGTGAGCACCTGGGAGGATGGCAGCTATCATAGATATTTAAAGGTGAGGCTGAGACTGCTATAGGCATGACATAAACAAAGAGGTCTAGAAAAGGCAGCAAGCACACCAAATCCGATAGTTATGAAACCAGTCACTGTGGACATCTATACAAGAGTGCCTACAGGTGCAGCTGACCTAAGCTCCCAGCACAGAGCAATTCAGCTCACAAGCCACCGGGGCTGGATTCAGCTGCATAAATGTGGGTTTCCAGTGACATTGTACACATGCTCTTCCATGGGTGGAATGCTAAACCTACAGGTCCTGTGGAGATGTAAACACCTAAGGTTGGTTCAAATGGTAACAGGTTCCTATGCTCAAACAACTCAATTTCAGCTTCGGTACCTATCTTAGGATGATTTTAGGATAGCTCTCTAGGCCCCAGTACTGCAGAAATAAAATTCAATTGACTACAACAGGAGTTTATCACCTAGCTCATACCTATACATCTAAATGTAGCTGTCCTAGTCTCAGCCTGAATCCTCACACTATAGCGTTGATTCTGTTTCCCAAATACAGGTTTCTAGTGCCTTCAGGGATGTCCTAAGCATCTCACCTGTCAGTCCAGAAGGATCCAGGTCTACTGAAGGACCTATGTCATACTGTGTGGATGTTGTAGATACTTCTGGGCACCCAACATGATACTAGACACTTGTATGTGGGCAACAGAGCTGAGTACCACAAAGCTCCATGCTCCACTGAAGAACACTGCCATTCTTTCTGCACTCTTTCGTTCTCATGACAGGGAAAGTCTTCTGATGAAAAATGTGTTCAGGAAGGATTTGGAGCAGTGTCACAAAATAATGTAGTGAAATTTTAGTGATGCTGGATACAATAATTTAGTTCAATTTTACATACTTTGCTTTGGCAAGGCATGACTGGGTTAGGAATCAGAAATGATAAGGGAGTGTGCACATATATCCCCGCCCCCAACATAGCCCAAGGATTTAAAGCTCTGTAGAAATCCCTTCTTGATCTGATTTTCTGTCATGTTGTTTTCCCCAGTAATAGGGTTTAGATAACAAACTTTGGGCAGGGATTATGTCTCCTTCCATATCTGTTAAACACATTTTAGCTATTAACATAAATGCTAAGAATATCATTATTATGAGGTGAACACTTATCATACCCATCCTTTGGAAGTGCTGTCAATCTGGCAATTTACTTTGAATCAACATTTTTTTTGGCACGTGAAACAAAGTACTGGGAAAGGAAATACAGCTGGCATCCCTTTGGTGTGCACCCCTGTCATCACTTCAGCTACTGCACTGACCTGCATGCGGTTCATGGCTTCCCGAATCTGATCCAGATGGTGGGCAGAGCTGAGGGCTTCAAGACGAATGTCCGTTAATTTTAGCTCTTTCTCCCTCAGCTCACTCTTTAGCTGAAGAATTATTTCAGCTTCTGCCTCTGTGCACTCACAGATCCTAAAGAGGAGCAGGAAACAGGCAGGAGATTAAAGGAAGGTCCTCCCCCCTAAAGCAGTGTCATTACTAAGTACTGAAGTACAGAAAATGCTTCCTGCTGGTGAAACCTATGAGTGAAGAAAGAATCTTTTCAAAGAAACATGAAAAGGCTCAAATTGCAAATTCAAAAAGGAAAAAAGCCCTCACCAGATAAAATGATCAGCTTGCTTTATACCTTTCCAGTTTAGTTAGATAGTTCACTATGGTGAAAAAAAGTTGTGAAAAACTTTTCAGAAATATTTTTTTTCTGTGTATTTTCCATTGGTTTTAATTTGATTTTATATCTGCATCATTCCTTTGGTGCAATGTTATGATTTTCCTGAGTAGCAACAGTTAGAACTGAAGTATGCTGATTAAAATGCACAACAGATATTTATTATTTTTTAGGCACCAAGAGTTTTCTTTGTTTTGAACAGTACACAAAGAGACAGTCCTTGACTTCATGATCTAGAAGATTTTGATCTGTAATGGTTTTGATTTATGATGGTTGACATGTGCCTATAGTTTGCCATTTGGTAATGTTTGGTGGCTGAAAGAACACATTTGGGTTTTATTTTTCTTTCTTAGAGACTAGATTAAAAATAATCACCGTGATTATTTTTCACAAGCATTAATTTTAAGGGAAGAAACTATTATGTTGTGAGAAAAGATCAAAATGTGACTGGCCCAACAACCCAGAACTGTCCAGTTCTCATGGCAGACTGTTTTGCCTCTCTGTGTCATCATCAGACCTAGATCTACTGCATAATAGAACCAGTAGAAAATAAAACACTGAATTTTGGCTACGTACTTACACTAAGCAATATTTTCAGTCAATTCACTAAATGTTATTTGTGGTTCATTACTGTCACTGTAAATAGTTAATATTTGCAGAACAATTTAAATATGAAAAATATTTTATAATAATAAGTAGTATTATTGTGACTATTACTACTAATATACAAACAAGAAACAGAGGTCAACATTTAATTGCCAGAATGCATGCAAATGCATTTTGGGAAAGAAGATGCAGCACTCTCCAGGTCAGCAGTTGGGAATACAACTCCATGCCCCGCATTCAATTTTACCGGGATCTATGCTTGTAGACCACGTGACCGTTTTGCCTTTTCTTTGGTGCCCAGACTAGAGATGACCTGCATACACACGTATTAGACAGATGCAATTGGAAGAAAGTAAAGGTAATGGTTTAGAATATGAGACTCTGGTCAAGAAAATATATAAAGAAAGCATCAGCAAAGGGAAGATGAAGAAGTTCATGGCAAATAAAAAAATATGGCAAATTGAAGAAGGAAAATAATGAATACCATTCACAACATGCACAAATATTTTAAATGTGAGTAAAAATGAATAAAGGCATATACTAGGATGTTTCTCCAAATATTATGACACAGTTCTTGGTTTAATGTGCCCACACCTATGCTAGCCAAATAAGAAATGAAATTTTATTTACATGCATATATTATCTCATACAACAACTTGGACAACTGGGAAATCACGTATCCATTTGTTGGTTATTTTCTTTTTGGCTTTTTTGCAGTATATCTTGAGAAGGGATGGACAAAAAGACCTTGGCAAGCCCGCTTTAAAGAAGGTAAAAATGAAGGCGAAAGCAGGGCTACAGTTCTGGAAGAAACAGGAAGAAGATGTCTAGACTGGTAACACAAGCAGAATACAGGCAGAAAGTATGAACTGAATCTTCTTTGTAGATTCCAGACCTTTTCCACACTCAGCTCCTACAACTGTAAAATTACATGAGGAGATGAGGCTTCACGAAAAGGAAGAAAAACAAAAAGATAAGTTAGCGTTCCTGAGAAGTTACAGAAAGAAGCTCAGAGAACTAATCAGACTTCAGACAAATGCTCAAAATAGTTAGAAAGAAAGAGTTTTACTTTTCTTTCTTGTTACAATCTCAGGATTTTCAAATCAGTAGGTTGCTTTGGGTAGGAGTAAGTCAGTCATGATCTTTGCACAGAGGCTGCTGACAATCATGAAAAGTCTTGAAGGTGACAGTCACCAATGGAAAACTGAGTCTCCCAAAGAAAGTAACATTATCAATATAACAGACTAAGAATTTAATCTAAATACATATATTTTACGTGACCTCTCTGTGGAAGGGATCTATGTTATCCTGTGTAGAAAGGCCACAACAATAAAAAATGTGATAATATGGTCAGAAAGATCGGTGTTTAAAAATGTTGTGGAGGAAGAACCAGAAGCCTGTGAACTGGACAGAATTTATGAAGTTAAGGCTCAGAGACCAAATAGCCATGGGAAAAGCTTGGGCTGAAAGACTAGATACGTAGTTTTGCCCTAGACAAATTCTGGGAACACCAGTACCTCTAGAGAGAAAGTCAAAGAGACGGAGGAAAAAGCAGGGTTGGAGGAAAGGAAACAGGGTTAGGAAAGCAGATCTGTGAATCATGAGTAGATTATTTTGTAGAAGAAAAGTGTTTTGTTTAAGTTCAGGCACTTTTACTAGTGATTTTTAAGTTAATAACAAATCAGACCCAAGGGTGCCAAACATGCAGAAATCCTTCTCCCAGAACATACATATACCTGAAACAATAAAACTGTGAGCTTCCTATAAAATGCTCAACAAAACTAAGATCCAGGTGAGTTACTCCTCACCAGTCTGTATGGAATGTGAGGAAAGAAAAACTTTTATTGTGGAAGGGTTTCTTTTGTGTGAATATTTGCTGTCAAACTCCTAAATCTAGTATATAAAAATCATTAGAGTCTAAAATGCTAGCCATAAAAGGCACCTAACACAGAGAAATTCTATTCTAAAGCTCAGTAATTCATCATGAGACTATAATTTCCCGGGTGCTTGAAGGAAGAGCTTTTCAATTAGGACAAGGAAGGTAAGGCAGGCATCAGTAGTATGCACTTTCTGGTTCAAAGAGGTTGATATCTCCCAACTGGAAAAAGTTATGAGTTTATCAGAATGAAAAAAAAATTAGGTAGAAGAATATGAATGGAAGCTGAGAACTCCGTAAGAAGAATATATTAGACAATACAAAAAAATAATGAAGAAATGGGACAGCTTTTGACTGATAACTTGTTCTCAGTCCTGACATCATAAAAATGGTGATTTGAATAAAAAATAGAGAGTAAAATGGCGCAAAAAAAATCCAAGCTGAAAAAAGAGGGGAAATAGACCAAAAAATTACATAAATTAGTAGCTACAGAGTAGAGAAGGTAATAACAGAAGGAATAAGTATCTTACTGAAATTCATAGCTACCTGGAAAATGAAAAGACAGTTTTAGTGTGTCGTGAAGAAAGGAAACTGTAGCGTTTGGCCTTTACTAAGTGGATATGATAAAGTTGTTATTGGTGCAGGGAGAGCACAGTATCACCTTTTGGATACGCATTTAGAAAGAAGTTTGTACTTCTAGGGGATTTTGGATAAAGGCTGCAAAAGGAGGAGAGAATGACCTAAGAAAGAGCTGCTGGAAAAGTATTGTGTAAATGGAGGGAAGCTCACAAGAAATCTGGCAAATGGATGGAGCATGAGATTAAAAGATCACGGCTGTTGGCACTGGTTTCTGAACTTCAAATGGCCACACTTGAGGAGGTCTGTTTCACAGTCCACCCCACTTGGGAAGAAAGATTTGCCAAGAGAGACACTTACGCAGATGCTGACTGTGATGGTTTCATTGATGTTGCCTCACACTCTCCTGAGCTGTGGGGCAATTTGGGTGATGAAGGAAGAGAGGAGTCTGTCAGCTCTTCTATATCCGAATGTGAGGAAGGAGGCTTGGTGGACTTCTTCTTTCCAAAGGCCTGTTTGAAAGAGCTTCTTAGCTGGAAAACAAACATAGAGCAAGATTGTTGTCCTCCTCATGGCAATTTGTGTGCAGCTCATGTTTCGAAGAGTTAGTTTGCAGATGCCATCCTAGCCACTGCCTGATGTCAGTATACAGAAGCAAGGTATTAACATATGCAACACAGTATCTCTGAAAACATGATACAGTGCTTTGTTTTGACTTTATTAATCCAGCGCAGCGCAAACGTAATGCTATGGAAAAAGTGCAGGACCGAGTGGTACAGCTATGGGAGAGGGGTGCTCATTTAAAACCATTAAGCCCCAGTGGAATCCCATTCCCATGGCATTCCCTTCAAGGGCTGGCTTTAAATAACCACTTTGCATCTAGTACAGGCAGAACCTGCTGTTACTAAATGCTGATATACAAAGAAAAAAAAACAACCCACAAGTCCAATTTACTGGGTTTGCCAATTTATTTTGCCCATTAAAAATTTGAATGGTCAAACTATGCAAATGCTATAGTTTGGATCGCAAGTGAGAGGATTTAAGCTGGGACATGAGGCTTGCTTGGTTGTACTGCTGAGAAGAATGTTAGCTGAAAGGGATATACTCTTTGCTGCAGTTTCCTTTAGAACCGTAAGCTCTCTGAAAGTACAAGCATTGCCTTTTCCCTCTAGAAGCTCTTATCCAGTATTGAAAAGGGACAGAATAGCCAAAGAGCCATTTATTTCAGGAGACAAGATGACAACAGTTCTGTCTGCGGTGAATTTTAATTAGCCCATTCATTGATACCTCTTTCTAAATACAGAAGTTTTTCATCTTCGGAAAAATGAGGTTGGTTTTTGTTTTTATTTTCAGAAAGTTGTTTTGATTAAAATTGTATAGAACTCAAAGACAAGCTGGTTCCTTTATAAAAAATGAGGTATTCAAATGTTTTATTTTCATGATAGAATCGGAGAGAGGGGAGTGTGACCACGTATCAGAAAAATATTATTTAAGTCCTTTCCAGCTCGTGACATCTAACGAGAAAGAAATGGATTTTGGCTACACTCCCCCTTTCTGTAGTTTAAACTTTGAGATTAAAATGAATAGAGAATAACTGAGAAGACATACAGGATAATCTGTTTTTAGAAGGTATAAAAGCCTACTGCCAAAATAAACAGCAATCATGCCAAGATAGGGTTCTTTATAGATGCATGCCAAATTTTCCATGGTTTATATTCACCTCACTTCCTCTAGAGTTCACCTTGCAGAAACATGAAAGAGTGTGGAATTACAAATCAAGGGAATGAAGGCTGATCAGTATTTTAAAACAAATGTTTACGCAGGTAATATTTTTAAAACAACAAAAACGTATTTTCCAATTATTTACCGAAAGAATTTGATTAAAAACTTAGTACTATGTGGTATTAGTGTGTTCCAGCTGAGAAGCATCTTAATCTTTTTAAATGCTGTACTACTTTTACATGAGAATTTTTAACAGATTTCAACTCCCTTCATAGATGTGTAGCATATTCAAGTCAAGCCTTTGAATCAAACTTCAACTGAAGAAAAATCTAACAGGGTTTTAATGTGGCCCGGAGATGGTTTTGGCCACAACAGCTATTTTAAGGTTTTTTTGTTTTGGTTTTGTTTTTAAATTATCCTGATTTATTCAAATAATTCACCACTGATATTCAATATATTTAGGTTGCTGATAGTGTCACAGTATGGATACACGTGAATTGCTTCGTATCCATCTGGCCCCACAAGAATATTGTAGATGAAATGGGCCATTATGCTACTCGGGCACTAGGAAGTAACATAATAGCTAAGATACAAGTTTAAACCTGCTGAGCACTTACCCAGTTTTTCTTTTTCTTTTTCTTGGAGTCCGCGTCATTACCGCTGCCAATGCTTGAATGGCTTGTAGCGCTGTTGATGCTGGAAACACTTTCTGAAGAATGTTGCCGCCTTATACGTAAATCTAAGAAAAGAAAATACAATAATTCAATACAAAAATCATTCTTGTATTTATGTAGTATCTTCCTCCTCAAAGAGAGCCTAGACAAATATAAATGGCATTGATTCTGACAGTGGCTTGGATTCAAGCTATTGCACCCTGTGAGGAACCACATGGGAGTCAATGGTGATGCATACAATTAGGCTAACACTTAGGAGCTTCTCCAAACTGGGGTCTTATTGGCATGAAGGCGATGACCCTGCACAGCAATATATGCAGGCATAACCTCATATCTAAGCAGTTTTTGTTACAGATGGATGACTTGATTTATTACTATCATGTGTACTACAGTTCTGAGTAGTAAAGAGACTGGACTTGCAGCAGGCCTAATCAGCGTTCAGATGCAAGCTTCTAATATACCATGATGGAAATAAGCAGGCAGAAGTAATTAAAAACAATTGAAACAAAATAACCAAGAAGTAGAGAACATTAGACATGACTGGTGAGGCTTTTGAGTTTCAATTTCTTAGAAGTCTCTGATAACTGTATCTTAATCACTGGAAAATATTCTTGCAGAACATACCCACTAATATCAAGGGAGATTACATTTTAGATTTTTTTTTTACTTCCTGTAAGTTAGCTTTGCTATATTTCAGTCATGCTATGAAATGACCTTAGGGCAAATATCTAAATAATGACCTCTTCAAAGAAAGATCAATGACATTTTTTTTCTTCAAGTAATTCCTTTGCTGTTGTTTATCAACAGGCACTTCTGAAGTATGTATTTATGACGTGATGTCTGCCTAACTGCAATGAGAAACTAATTCAGAATTTAAAATGTCTGCTTTCCTGCACTGATTTAGCACTTCATGGAGGAGCTGAGCTGCTGTCAGTCCATCTTTTAACAATGAGTACGGCAGTTTTTGGAGCTACATCTTACGCTGTATTTCCAAGGTATAACCATGTTTCGCCATAAGACTTCACTAGTGTCTTGGGCGTACTTCAATGCACAACTGCAGCAACAGGGTTAACTATTGACACCCAGCAGTCGATTGCTGGCCACCCAGCTTTGAGAAGACAAGGCTCCAGGAACTAACTCTGGGGCAAACAGGAAATTCATGCAAGGTTTTCAGCTCTGGAAATACCACAAGTATGCCTACCGTGCACTGCAGAATGTGCTGGCCCCTGCAACAGAGTCCCCAAAACAACAGAAAAGTAGTGACTTGGCTTTTTTTCTGGGGAGAAACTCTGCATTTATTTTAATAGTAACAAAAACATACCTTTGTGGGTATGATCGGGACCATTCAGGGCTCCTTGAATAGCAGCTTGGGCAGCAGAATTCTGGGCTTTCAGCATCTCAATGGTTTCCCTTAGCTCTATAAGCTCAGATTCCTGTGGGAAGAGCAAAGTGAGACCAAAATATATGGCACAATAACAATGTTTGTGTAAGCTAAAAAAAAAGACAAGTCAAGAGTGGTGAAACAGAAGTTCATGGGACTGCTTGGGTGAACACAAGGGCAGCAACTAAGTAGAACGCATATTTTCTCACCAAAGATATTAAACTCAATTAATGTATTCTTTTGCACTTGTTCTATATAAAGTGTTCTCATATTTTTAAAGGAGAACAAAACATTTTTAATAAAGACTAATCTAAAAAGGGTCTCAATTGAATATTCTTTATAATGTTAAGAGAAACCCAAGAATTTTATTGCGAAAGACAATAAAACTATTTGATTTACATTTTTTAGTATGTGAGGCTACTGTTTAATGGATGAATCTCAACCTGAATTTGTGCATTTTTCAAAAGATTTAACTTGCTAAATAATAATTCAATTTGAAAACCTCTGTTTAATAGTAACTGTCCTGCAAGTTGAAGCAAAATTATTCCACTTGCGTGAAGGAAGTTCTGTATTAGAATGCACAGTCAATTTTAACTATAAAATAGATTTTATTACTGCTATATTAAACCTGCCCTTCAGCCTGTGTTTATATAATGAGGATTAAAAGAATTTAAACTCAACAATACAGAAAAGAAGAGAAGGAAAAGAACGTGTTCCGAATCTCTTGGAAAAGAAGCTTGGAGATGATCTCTTTCAATGTCACTGCTTAACCTCTTCTGGAAAGAAAACCTTCTGAGCAAAGTTATATACTTTGTAAAATAGTCAAAAATTTTGGTTTTAAGAAAGTTCCATTGTGTTTTTTTGATTAAGATGAAAAAAAAAGCAAGCAATACAAGTATTTTCTATCCGGTTCACAATGAGTCTTACCATATTTCAACTGTTGATACTCAACCAGACTGTGAAACGTTGTTTTTAGAGACATCTACACTGACTCCAATGGTGACTAATAGCTCACTGACATACAGTTTCTTTCACAGTTTGGCTCAGCGAGGCCTTTTCTTCTACAAAATATGGTTCAAAACGAATAAGGGCAGAATGTTACAGAAGTTCAACCCTGGAAGGTGCTAAGCAGCTTCTTAATCCTGAGCTTGGTACAAAGGCTCACATTAAATTTACTATCTATCAGGTTTAGATTTTTTTCCCCATTAGTCAAAACAGCACAGTGAAAACCAAAACTGTTTTCTCATGAATAGGATACCCAGCCTGTATTAACACTCTGAATAGAGTCATTTTTCTCTACTTAAAGTTCTTCCCTTCCCATAACTCTATTATTCTGACAATGCTGGCAGGCTGGAATGAAGCACTCCAGCAGGTTATGATCAGTCTTTGTTATGGGATCTTTCAGTATGGATTAAACCTAGTCGCGTATGTTTTAATTAAAATCTGGAAACAGATTTTATCTTCCAACTATTCTGTGGTACTGTCTGCATAAACCTGATGCTGCACAGTTTAATTCTCCTGGAGCTTTATGAAGATTTGATCGCAATGGCCATTAAATAAAGATCTGTCTGTCTTATTGTGGCAGCTGTCCCTGTTTCCTTTCAGTGTTTTTTAAACAAGACTCTAATATAATCTGCTGACTGTTTTCCACATTAAAGCATCTGCTTTGGTAAATGTACCTTTTGTTCAGCCGTCATTGTTAGACTTTGCAATCGGCCGGTCATATTTCCCAAGCTTTTTTCAAAAGCAGCTACTAAATGAGCCTGTGAAAGAAAAAGAAGACAACATTCGTTGTGACAATGGGTCTTCAATGCACTTTGCAACTTTCAAGAATATACAGAATGTTTCATATGTTTTGATTGAACAAACAGTATCTGGAGTCTGTGAAACCCAGCACCCCCACTCTTGGCTTTGTCCCGGATCTATATTTTTTTCTCCAAGCCCATCTTCTCCAGCTCTTTTCTGTTAGTTTTAAACTCAGACTGAGCTAAGTTGGATAGGTGAAGTAGCCAAGTGAGCCCAGTGTTCCTAAGGCTTCTTTGGCCCCCAAGGACATTAGCTTAGGGATCTCTGCCTGGAAATGAATTATGGATTTAATGCCCTGCTTTGAGGTTACTGATATATTGGCCAAAAGAAGCCTGGTCCCAGATAGAAATCCAGGAACAATTATTTTCAGTTATTGAACATTTCAACACAGGAATTCAAGTACTTTATCTCAAAAGGTAAGTTTTAACCTCAGAACTAAAACACTCCAGAGGAATCATGAGATTCAAACAAAAAATATCAATTAGTTTTATAAAAAGTCATAACTTAGTCTATTCATCTTATATTGATTATGTATGTGTGTGTGTTGCATGTAGAAAAGTCATTTAAAACATATATAGAATATTATTTATACATGTGTGCAAATGTATAAGTAAATCAATAATAATAATCAATAATCAATAAAAAACCAAAATACAATCCTGAAAATTGGAAATTCTACTTCTCAATAAGAAAAGCAATAAAGTTGAAACTGATTAAAAGATTTTAAAAAATTAAAGCTTCATTTTATTTTCTAACAACATTCACCCTATACTCTATGCAAGCAAAATTTATACAGACAATACATCAACTCTTCATTGGTTCTGACATTGAGCTTTGTAGGCAAAGAAGGGCAAGTCATCATAAAGAAACCAACAAGCTAAGCCAGCTTGCACAACCAAGGGAAAGTGAGAATTTAATTTTTATGAAATGCCATAAAATTCCATCCACTCGTTTCAAAACACCAAATAGTAAACGCAGAAGGAAATACTTATTTTCTCCTTACCATCTCAAAAGCGGTAATAGGCTAAGTTTTCAAAAGTAGGCACTGCAATACACTTGGAAATATAACTCACAAATAACATATTTATATTCACAGATGGATTAACTGAGCTTCCTCACTGAGAAAATGTATTTTTTATTATATCAGCACAGGCACACACAGTGCCTGGCAAATTTTGCAGCTACAGATTTGAATGCTTGTACGAGCATAGCTGAAATTGTTCAGATGTATGTAGTTGTACTGAATTTGAGGTATAATCTGAAAAAGACATACTCTAAAAACGATTCTGTTATGCACTTTAGGAGAAGGAAAAGAGCTTCTTGCCGCCATGCTCTGTATATTATTCCTCAAATAAAGAAAGACTATCATATATACAATAGTGGCCCACTTCCATGTCTCTACTTCAGAGCTGTTTTACTGATAAGTTGGTTTTGTTAAACATTTCAGTATCCTGTAAACTCCTTATAAGATTACTCCTTGCATATTATATAATTAGTAAATAATTTATTTAATTACTTATGGGTATAATGGTTAATCCACTTGCTTTCTACATCTGCAGGGATGTGTTTGGGATAATTGTTTTGGTAAAGGATATTTCTCCCAGTGACTAACTTTTCATGAACATGAGAGTACATACATATGCAATTTCTTAAGAATTAATTAGTAATTGTGTATATTCCTATTTTAGCATTTATAATTTTGGCTATATTCTTGAAGTTATAAATTTAAATAAAATGAATCTGGAATATGTGTCAAATGCACCTCTGAAACCTGTCAATCAATATAAGGTTATTCTAGTTAGTTTGGAAACTACAGCCTTCAGTTGTTTTCACGACTCTATTCCTCTGAGAAGATAAAAGTAACTGGTTTTTAAACTTATTTTTCACTTTAATAATTAGCTACATATTAAAAATATCCAGACTAATTTATGGTGGTTTCATTCCAAAGATGATGACCGCTGACCCAGAACACAATCAGAGACAAAGTAGATGCACTACCACAGAATTATAGCCACATGTCTCCTCATTACATGTGTTTAACAGGAACCTAATGGAGCTTACTGTTCCCTGCCTCATAAAAAAATCTATGGCTTGGCTGATGGCCCGTGGTTCTGCTTTACCATGACAATAACAATGGGGACTGAGGGCTTGAAGAGAGGAATCATTTGCTTAATTATGTATTGCTTCTGTCCGTTTCTCACAATTAGGCTGTGATAACCGCAGTTCTTTGGTATCTAACTATGCATATTTGTGCAAAGTATTTTCCTATCCCATAGCTACAACTTCAGCGTATATTACACATGAATAAACCACATGGAACTTCTAGGAAAAATTATGGAACACATAGGAAGAAGTAAGGACTAAAAAGCATCATTAAAAATGTCATCAAAGGTCACTGAAACTGTTAAGTTATTGTGTGATAGTCTTTGGAGAATGACAGACACATCACAGATATGGATTCTTACTAAAATTCCGCCTGTGATAGAGTACATTACCTTCCTGGAGTAGCACACTAAAGTTTTTGCATCATAAATGTAATTGGATTAAGATGATGGATCCTTCCCAACTGTTTTGAGATAAAGACTATCAGGTCTTGGTTTGCTAATAATAAAGAAACATAATTTAAAGGCCCATCAACCAAAAGCTATTAAAGAAAAAACCTTCACTCTCATTGTTCATTACTTTCAATGTTTATTACAACAGAATACTCTTCTATGAAATACAAAGTAGTAAATTTACACTTAGTGTAATAAACTCTGCTGCCTTTCCCCATGGTAGCAAATGTTTATTTGTTCAGCAGTCTAAGGAACTCCTACTTGTTGAAATCTTATGCAGATTTGTCCCAAAAGAAATACTGCGTAACAAAATAAGAGAAGTTAGTTTGAAAAACGCTAGATTATCAGTATATTTATGTGTGTGGAAGTATGCGTAAAACATGTGTGTGTGTGTTCTCATTTAAGATCACACTTTGCATTTAAACAGTTACATGCAAAACAATTCAGAAAACAACTGAAACAAATAGAAGTAACTGTGACTTTAAAAAAGCTCATTAGAAATATAAAAACTCTGATTAGAAACTTTTAGACTTATGAATTTGATGATCCATTTTGATTTGATTTGTAATCCTCAGTTTCTGAGGATTATTTATTTCATCCAAAAGGATCTGTTCTTTCATTTTCATAAAAATATTAGGAATAGAATTTTTTTCTAAAGTTACAGCCAGTTCTACACACTTTAGAAATCTGTGTTAGATTCAGTAGTTTCGTTCATGGCATACATCATTTGAATACCATACAAAATACACTGAATACTGCATGTGCTTTAAATAACACTTATTCTAAAGTAAAAATATATCTTCACAATTGAATGCAGCATTTGTACTTGGAAATAGATATATTGGAATTAGATTTAAATAACTGGGCATTACTGGAAGTATGTCTACAGCAAAATATATCCATCTTTAACATGATATATGTATTAGATACACAGATGATGTCCAGCTCTTCATCTGTAAATCGATCACATATGGATTAATTTTGACTTCTATTAACATGTGAAATTCCCGTCGGAAACTGTCAAAGAGATATATGCTCAAGGAATGACTTCAGTGCTAAGACAACAGGTTTCATTTTAAAATTTCCTCCTTAGTAAACGATCCCAGCCAGACAAACCTCAAATACCTCAGCTCTAAGGTTTACAGCCCATCTTGAACATGACATTGGCATATCCAAAGAGTATCCGCTGACTCACTCTGCAATTTGACCTGCGGTGTTCAGGTTTATAAAACAAAGACAAATAAATAAATTTCCTCCCACCTGATACGGCTGAATGAAAGGAGGTGTGAGAGGCCAGAAGGGATCGGGCTGATTGCAAGAAGCAACTGTATATCTGGTGACCTTTTCTGTTTGCTGCCTGCTACTATCTTGTTTTTTGGCTGTAGGATAGTGGTTCAGAGCTGGCCAAACAAGAGTATTAGCCAGCGAACCCCCTCTGCTTTCTACTGGCATCCTGGGTCTACTACAGTTTGCAAGCATGAACCCTTCAGCTTTATACAGTACAAAGCCCTGATCAAAGTCCCTCCAAACAGGCTGGGTTCAGGCTGCTCACTGGAATTTGAGCCCTTGTCAGTCACATAGGAAGTCTGCTGGTTGGACACTTTCTGCACTGAAAACAGGCCCTTTCTTAATTGGTATTGAGATTTGCCCTTCAGCAAGATCGAAACAGGAGCCAGGGGAAAAGCCAGAGTCTCAGAAAAAAACTGTAAATTAGGCATCCAAACAACAGCTGGGCCCTGCTTGAATTTAATCATATGCAGGCAAAACACTTTGGAGTTAATCAAATGAAATAAACTGCTGAAATCAAGCATAGTACTTTACTCCAGCCAACAAAACCTGAATAAAAAATGAAACCAAATAAGAAAAATCTTAGCAGAGGTTTCCAAAATGCCTTAGAAATGCTGTAACTTCCAACTGACAGATTTTGATTTAAAATAATGTATCAAGCAAAGGCTTGATGAATAGGTCAAATTTCAGCCTGACAGTATTTTAATGACACATGTACTACTGTCATCAACAGTCTTTTGTGGTGAAGCAAAGACAGACATTAATAGCGTTGAAATTAGACGAGTAAGAAGCTATTTTTTTTCACTCGCATACAATACTTCTGCCCAGTTCTGCAAAGGGAAACAGCAGCAACCAATTCAAGCCCAAGATGAACTGTTACGGAACAAGATCTCTGGATATTAATACTTTCCTTCTCCAGGCCACAGTGAGGAAAAAAGTGCTGCCTATTTTCAGACACTGAAAGTGTGGAAATTTGGAGGAGCTTAGGACTAAGGCAAAGATGTTTGAATTTATAGCAAAGGCATCAGAAAGGACTGAGTAGTTTTCTGGTCAGCAAGGGCACCGCAGAAGACTACAGTTCTCTGTCTGCCAGAGATGGACGTGTCTACAGAAAAGACAGACAGCGAGCAAGCTATTTTCTGCATTAGACTTACAGTTTGTTCAGGTTTTAGCCCACTGACCTGCAAAAGTGACTCAAAATGAGGGTCACAGTTCTATTATCCATCTAGAAAACATGGTTTTGATTTCTTCTCTGAGGATAAATTCCAGCTTTTGTGATTAGGACTATTTGTCCTTTAAATGCCAGGGACCAGTGAAGCATGGCTCTTAAGTTAGGAGATAAATGCTAAACAAACACATGTCAGTAAAACATTGCCAAGACAGTACAAGTTCATGAAAATTAGAATGTTACCTGAGGTTTTCATAAATTTGTCAAATGAAATCAACTATTTGTTAGTTACTTTTATAATTTTTATTAAAAGTATATAATCACTGGCATTCGAATATCGATTCTGTAACTAGACTAAATTTCAGAGGCCATATCACAATTAAAAGGTGGTATGTACACTCTTTTTCCAAGATGGATTTTATTCCTGATGTTTAAGTGATATTTTGTAGAATTTATTTACATAAAGTGCTCAAATGACTGCCAGAATTAGTACTAACACATCTCTAAGAGATGTCTTTTGATCCTTTGTACTTCTGTGGAAGTGGTTTTTTTAACGCTTTACATCTTCTGTACCAGAAACAGCAGAGAATGAACTCAGAACAAGGCTCACTGTGAAATACTTTTCAGTTTTTGGTTTTGTAAAGTATATGTCTCATGACAGCATCCTCAAAAATATTTACTTATAATACCTAGTAGTATCACTTTTCTTTTAAGATTCTATTATTTGTGAAGGCATCTAAATCCTTTCTTTGTGCCTGGAGAATTTAGAGCCTCTAAGTTTCATGCTCCTGACAAGTTTAATTTTGAGGGGATTTCCACATGTTGAGGATTTAGAAGAACGAAAGATTTCTCTGGTACCATTTTAAAATCTCATGTGCTAAAAGGATCAGCGTTAGGGTTGTTTATAGGTTTAGAGTTTAAGGACTGTCTCCATGGAGATGGATTAGAAGGTGGGTGACAGTCAAAAGCACGTGATCAAAGTAACCTTTATACAACATACGTCATGCATGTATATATATATATGCGTACAAGCACATACAGGTTTACAAATGTTGTACTTCCAGGTAGGCAAAAAACCAGATGTACATATATATGTTTTTTAACTGTCCTGTCGAAAACGTTACCCTTCCAATTAGATCAGTAGAAAAGCTGTGGGCATTCTGACTAGGTGTTGAGAAGTCCAGAGGCAGTATATGGGACCACATCGCCAGACAGTACAATAGGAGTTACACAGATCAAACCCAACTTCTTTCTCACCCATGCAGCAGAATTAATTTGAGTGAAAACCAAGCCAAAATGTAACTATCCATTTTTAGCTTGACTAAGGCTCTTTGAAATATTGACCAAATCTAATTGTAACTTGGACCTGACTTTGAAAATTTGCCTGGAATAGGTAGTGTTACTAGAAACTAGTCTGTACGGTCTTTACTCCACACGAAGGAATACTGGCCAGAGATATAGTCCCTGAATTCTATGTAACATGGGAGATATTGGACAGAATTTGCCCAAATGAACCAAACAATGGCCATGTTGGCTCAGCTGCAGAGGAGAATGCCCAGCCATCCTCACTCCATTGCACTTGTATTATAGGCTACAGCACTGATGGGGTGACTGGAAAAGGATGGAGACTAAATAGAGTCATCTTTCAACATATCATCAAGAAGGAATGTGCTGATGCTTTCTGTTCAGAACTAGTGGAAGCAGAGCAAACTGCTTCTCTGCCCACTGAGTCAAGTGAGGCATGGTACCAAGAGCCCCAGTTATCGCCATCAGTGGGGCTCCCACACCAGCTCTCATGCAGGCACCTGAGCACAGGCCCACCACAACCAAACAATTTAATCTTACCGATGTGGCACCACTGCTCAGAATCACAGAATGGTTTGGACTGGGAGGGACTTTGTAAGATCATCTAGTCCAACACCCCAGCAGTAAGCAGGGACAGCTTTCATTGGATTGGGCGCTTGCAGGAACCAAGCTAACTTCTCTGAATAACACTACCTCCTGTTTCATTGGCATTAACAGGGCACTCAGAGTGGTCGTGGAGATGTCTGTGATCGTGCTGTGTCGCAAGCCCAGCCACAGCCTGCCTCCCTGTGCTCCCCACCACAAGGCAGAGCTGCCGCAGCCCTGTGTTCTCAGTGGAAAGAAAAGTGCCCTATAGAGGACAACGGACTTCTTAGCAAACATGACTACCCAGCGCATGCTGGCTTAGCTCTTCTGACCACTCGGTGTTTGTTCTAGTCTGTTGCTTTCAGGATGGGTGAGGGAAGAGTTGCCTAATCTGGCAAAAATGAAGATTGGTGTCTAAAACACGAGAGATGGAACTCCATACTGAGGATAGGCACACTGGCTATAAATTCCTGAATGAATAACCCAACTCAGTATCTAGCTTATGAATTTATGAACATTCCAGGATTCCAATATTGTCTGCTTCACTAGTTCTTTCTCAGAACTTGGGACAGACTGGCAACCCACACTGCTACAGGGGTACAGACACCCACAGCAGTTCTGCAGCCACCTGAATAGAGCAGGAAGTGCTAGGAGTAGCTCTTCCACATTTTCACATGTGGCAGTCCTAAGAGGACAAGCAGCTTTCACACAGCTAGAGGTAATTTTCCCACAACATGAACACAGTACTACTTCACCAACTGAAAGAATTTCTTGAAAATAATGGCAGCATTTAGAGACCTAAATACTCAGCACATTTACATTTTGAAGAAAGGCACTCTATAGATTGTCTGAGAGATATCAGGAAACTGCCTTCTTGAAGTGCAAAATCATACTCTCTTGCAACTGCATCTCAGTTTTCCATGGGAATGGTAACTATAGTTATCTCCTGAATTGCATTTAAAAACCACTGTACAGCAGATTGTTCAGTAACTATCTGGTAACTTCATCTGAAACCACAGTAACCAGACAGGATTGTAGCTCACACTCCCTATCTGGCATTATTTTCTGATAACATGTTCAATAACTCATGTTACAAGTGTATGACAACTGGAAGGAATACCAGGGACTTCTCTGTGAAATAGCCCAGTTTCCATTAGTTATATATCAGCACAGTTATTGCAGCATATGAATTCTATATACAATTGTATACTGTTCTGCCCTCCACATCTATCTGTATTTTGCAAGGTTTATCTTTGTGAAATGCAACTATGATGAATTCAATCAGAATCTGCAATTCATGCCCTTCCTTTTGCTGCGTCTCCTTACTTTTGGGCTTTTTTAGTTGATTCTGAGGAATAAGTGAAACTGAACTGGATAGGACTGTTGTCACATCCAAAATGTGGAAACTCACTTCTATTTCCTTTATATTTGATTACAAGATTTCTTCTGCCTGAAGCTGAGGCAATACAGACACTTAATGAAATAATTAATTTTAAAACCACCAAAATAAATAAATAGTAAAAGTCTCCCAGACCACGTGCCGGCACTTGAACTGAGCTATTAACCAGTCTGATAATGTATTCTCTGATACTGTGTATGACCAAAAGCAAAAATACTTACATTTGCTGAAAGTTGAGATGTAAGGGTAGCAACTTTCTCTTGTGATGCAACCAGCTCTCTCCGTAGTTTCTGAATTTGCTAGAAGAAAAAAAAGTCTGCTGTATTTCCTCAATTTCCTTCTGTTGTGGGGTTTTTTTTAATTTTGTTTTCTTAAGGGATCATTAATAGGTTTACAATGTCTTAGTTTCACATTTTAGTCGCAGAACTATTCAGAAATACAAATTATTAAAAGTTCGCACTCGCTGCTTCAGCTGTTTTCTTGCACTTAACCAGCATATGAGCTAGGATCCCAGTTAAGGGAGCACATGTGGGCAAACGCTTAATTACTTCATATGTACAATCCCCTGTTTGCACATGTAAATGTCATGTTTTTTTTTATCAAATCCCGTAAGTTCCAAACATATCCTTAGTACAATCAAAGCTAGCAGCCCTGGATGAGATCTGAGATTATGAAACATGAAAGAATCTGAGTGAGGTTCACTTTGCCTGACTGTAGACGTGATGCAATGGACATATGTTAAATGTCTACATTAGACTCAGATCAAGTGCCAGAAAGTACTCCCCCACTGCCTGGTGTGAAGAAGGCTTCAATGACTAGCTCAGACACAGATTTTTGCTTCATCGATGTCTAAAGTTAGATGAGGTACAGTCATATATATTTTTTTCTCTAACACAATACTTCCTACAGTCTCTGCGATTCAAACATGCAGCCTCTTTAAACTTTATACATGATTCAAAAACTTGCTTGCCAACTTAAAAAAATGACACTTTAAATATGCTTATTGACATGAAAATAAACTTAATTTAAGGCTCCTGTATCCTTTAATGAGAACCAGAATACTTAAGAAAAATATCTGTTTACTTTTCAGCTAGGTTAGATATCCAGCGTGAAGCTTGTGCATCATTTTAAGCTCATTTAACCCTATTTGAGATCTTACAGGGAGTCCAGGCATTGCACTGAACTTAAGAACAGCGTGGAATTTCACTTTGAAACCCCTTTCATACTCAGACATAAAAGAAAGTATTACAGACTAGAGAAGTAAAATGTCTAAAAGTAGCCTAGGAAAGGGAGCACATAAGATTCACTAGTAAAGACTATTGCAGTACTTTAATTTTATGACTCCCATAAAAACAAACAGGGAATATTACACATGCTTTAAGAATGAACAAGTTCCTGTACATCTATGATACAAAAATAGGTAGGTCATTTATACTAGTTCAGAGCAAAGGAGACAGATTATTGAGCTGTTCTCCATCCTGGACTGCCAGTTTTTCCAAGTTTTCCCTTTGGTTTTCAATAGCAATTATTTGACCCTGCCTGCGTAAGCTACACTTTCATCATGTTCCTGCAACTATACAAAGGTAGTTCTCATGAAGTACTGTTCAACATCTCCTGCAGGAGCATCACAGAGCAGACCTAGATACGGAGAAAACCTCATGCAGAAATACACAGGAAAGAATTGTTGTTTCACCTCTATATACAGCCCTATACAAAAGGCAATGAAATGAGGAATTGTCGTTTGCAGTACAGAACTATGGCATGCTTCTTTAGCCCCTCTGCTTTAACTTTCAGAGAAAGGAGCTTAGAAAACTCAGGTGGAAATTATGTTGAAATAAACTATGGCAAGTAAGAAATAATATATTTACTTATTCAACTTCCTCAAAATATGAGTTGACTTTTTCTCTGAATAGTAATAATAGGAGGAGCGTAAACACAGGAGTTAGAAGGCATGTGGCTCTGTGAAGTGGAAGTGCACCCCTTGGTGCTGTGTTTTATTGCTGCTACTCGTGTGTGCCCTCTTCCTACAACCAAGACTTCATTTTGAGAAAGGTTGTAATTGTACCCAGCTACTGACCCGGGCTTGTCACCGGTTCTTATGCATTGTGAGGAGAAAGAAGCTGTTTTCCACGTCATATTTGATTTATATCTGAAATCAATCTCTGTTGCTCTAAAATCCATCAAAGCAGTCAGTTTCAGAAATTTAATACAATGCAAAATGTGAGGGAGAGAAGTTCAAAGCGAACATTTGAAGTATTTTTCTCCTGAAAGGCAAGCACATTACCTAGAATTGTGCAGTCCCTTAGATCCAGTACAGAGGGGTATTAAGTCTGAAATCACAGCTCCTCCACTCAGAAGCCCAATTCCCATTGATTCTTTTCACCTTTCCAGAACCTCAGCCAGGAGGCATTCTTCAGCACAATGCTGGGAAAACACCTTCTAGTGCACTAGAAGCTGCATCAGCTTTTTCCCAATGCTTCTTAAAAAGAGGTGCAAAGACACAGCGTGTATTTTCCCCAGCTACTCAGCAGTTTAGCCACAGCAGGTAAACAGTAAGCTTTAAAATAATATAATACAATACATAAATAGAAAGATGAAGAAAAGTTCTTACCTCTGAATGTGCCTTTTCTTCTGCCTGGAAGAAAACAAAGAAGACATGGCTTAGAAACAGTGTGCAACATAATTTCAGTAATAGAAAATAAAAGCCAGCTATGCTGAAGTGAAATGAACAGTTTCACGGATCCAGTACATTTAAGGAAGGTATGCAGTAAAAACAATAAATGGAATTCTTTTCAACTTACTTGGCAAGGCTCCAGCCGAAACCTCAAAGAGTTTGCCAGCATACTAACAATGTGAAACAGTGGATAAAGGGGGAACAGGAACAGAACTGCAGAAACTGCAGCCACATTTGTAAGATATAAAAGAAAATTTGCTGTGCTATCACTGCATGGACCTTCGTCTGTTACCAATAAACTTCGACACTGTAATGATTGTTATGGTTCCTGGAACTATATTTGCTTTACTGAATACCAAGCAATAGTCCTCATAGACTAATCCCTGCTAAGAGAAGTTGGCAGCACACCAGTAAAACATATATGGGGGAAGGTGAGGGTAGAGGGGTACTTGCATTTTAGTAATTTCTTTCATACAGAGTACTGATCAAAATATTAAGAGCTATCAAGGCATGCTAAAGCTTCAGCTTAAAATTGCTAATAATACTTAACAATTTCAGGTATTTTCCATATTGTTACATATTATGTCATATAATTATGCTATTTACTCAGTAGTCTTTTTTGACAAGCTAAGAAACTAAATCATTGCAAAGCAAACCTTTGTAAGCATGGGAGTAGTCCAATTTAGGAGGCATTTGGTGGACAGAAAAATCTTAATTCAGTGGGATTCTAATGGAAAGGAATGGCATGCCATAAGAGAGGAATTCTTTTGTAAGAGAAAATAAGAATCAGTTAATGTAGTGGAAATCAATTCAGACCATGATCTGAGGTGGCGCAACTTCAGAGAAGCAGTCTAACAATGTCTGGAAGAGCAGTCAGCAGCAAAAGGAAAACGCGAGTAGAAGAATTAGCTATGAATAGTACTAGAAAGGCTAAGAAAACCCAAGATAAGAGTTCCTCAGAAAATTTCCAGACATCAGGCAGTAGCTGTGTTATTGAAAATTAATGTAATTGCTTTTTTAAGCCTGTATTAAGCAGAACTTTTGTGCTTTTAGGATTTTAATAATTGATTATAGAAATGTTTTTGTATTTTACCTGGTGTAGGGGGAGAAGAATTTTAGAAAATATCTCTTTCTATAAATGTTCACCTGTTAAGAATCACTAAAAAGACTGAGATGCTATGATATTTCCCTGTGTAACACATAGAACTGCTCTTGGTTGAACCTACTGTGATATCTGGGTACATCACTACATGGGAATGATTTAGAAGAATGATTGTTTTATTTACCAGCACTGTTGTGACACACATACTGATGCTAACTTTTTGATCCTTTGGTCCTTAGGCCACTGGCCGCCACAGATGAAGGACAAGCTACATGTCATTTCCAGATGACTCCCTCACTGCATAAGGAAGCGTTGCCTCTCTCCCAGAGTTCAGAGAGGTGGCTCCCACAAGTTAACTCTTGTGGGCAGTGGAAGAACTAAATAGAGAAAGAACAGGGTTCTAGGCATGTTATCAACTTAAAAAATAAAACTGGAAAACCAAATACACCTGAGAAGTTTTCAGTTACGAGTCTGTGCTAACACCGGTGTAACCAGCACTCAGTCACTGGTCTAAAAGGCTCTGAAAGGAAATAATTTTTTTTCTCACTCTACTTCTCTATCATATCCATGAATCCTATCCTTGTACTGATTATTTTTTTCTTTTTTTTTAAGACTTAAAATATTAACATACAAATGACATGTCCTTACACATCTCCTTTGAGCTTGGCTTAGCACAGTTAATAAAGCTGAGGGATTCTAAGCATAGCTAATGCTGAGAGCCAGTGCGAGAAATATAGCAATTAACTAAATATGTGCAAATTGTAATGTTTCACCTACTGAGCAGGAGAAGATTGAAATTGGAGAAAACCTATTGCAATTTACACTATCACACATCTTTTTCAAATTCTTAGACAGCTAGATATATTCACTGCCAAAACTGAATCAGTATTTCAAGCCTTTCAGTCCACTTACACGGCACAGTTTTCTGTGAAACCAAATGTTTGTCTCTCTACATGCATATCTCCACAAGCTAGATTTCCAGTCTATTCAGGTAAGTCCTGAAAACCCAAATGCAAACCAAGAAGAAAGCCAATACATACAGAAAATACTAGTGAACACAGAACTTCTGTCTCATTGGACTCATTCATTTCAATGGCAAGAAATCATGAAATGTCTCTTCTGAATCTCATATTCTAATTCTCAAAGAAGCAATCTTTACAAAAAACTTCAAGCTTTTCAGGTATCCTTTGGTAATAATATATAAAGGTCTTGATCTTTATTTAGTACTTTGCCTGAATCTCTCCACCGATTAGGCTGCAGAAAAACACTAGCACCAAGGCTTAAGGCAACGCTTGAGAAATATGATAAATATATTTGATTGAGACACTTATGGAAAGGCAGCTACTCTGGAATTCCTGTTTAGTGATTTTGGCCTGTAAAAAAAGCTCTTGTACTTCCCCTTTAATCTAGTAATAGCTGAAAGTGAGTTACACTTGCCATAACCCCGTGAAGCTGCCCCTTTCTGGAGCAAACGGAGCACTGCACCATATCATCAAACAATGAAACATTGTTCTTAGCTTTCAGCTGATGTGATAGTGATTGCCAGCCTTTCATGTTTCTATACTCCACTTGTCCATCATCTTCTGATAAATTGCTGAAAAGTTGAAACTTTTTTCACAGGATGGGAGGGATCAAGCAGAAGAAATTCTGATCAAAAATCACCCCTAAAGGTCAGCTCTAGTAATTTTGTCACACTAATTCCTTTCTTGCCCTTTACAGATTTTTCTGTAACTTCCATTATCTTGTCTACATAATCCACAATTTAAGGAGCAGGGTTTAGCTGCAATGTGAATTCACAGTCAGATGTTTCAGAAGGTATTCCACTGGCTTACAGTATGAACTCGGGTAAACAGTTTAAAGTTCATTTTGCAGGAAAAATACTGTTCTCTAATATCATGGGATTTAGGTAATATTTCCAATACACTCTGTAATCTTGAATGATAGCAGGTTATATAAACTATTAGTAAACCCTTGCTACAATACACAACATCAGAGCAGAGATATTTCAGAATTACTGACTGATCGGATACTGAAAGTATCCTGTGTCACCTTGTAATTTGATCTTTACCATCTATCAGTTTCATAACATTCTTCTAAAATTTGATGTCAAAGCTCACATTATAATTTTGGACACCCCTCCATGCAAATTGATCATAATGCCTCATAGACAGGAAAACAATAGGGAAGATTTTTCCACTACCAAAATGTAAGTGAGAAGCTTTGCTTTGAATGTTAGTCATACCTTACGTGCAGACAGTTTGCATGTACATTCTACCTCCCCAAAATAATCTGGGGCTGGTCTGGACTGGAATTGCTTGTCACTTGGTGCTAAGGCCTGGACAAACCTAATGCTGTGTACCTAGTGTTTTAGACATGCCCCTGTATAAACTATTTGATGATTAAATAGAACCAGGAGAGGCACCATTGTGACAGATGTTGTGGAGGGATGCAACGTACTTTCCAAGCTAACATGAGTTTAGCATGGAGATAGGGCTACCAGCTGTACAAGAAGAAGACAAATGCATCAGACTGCATGGGCTTGGTGTTCCCAGGCAAGAACTGGTGTTGGCTCTGTGTAGAGGAGTCGATGTCATTCCCAGGATATCAGCTGACACTATTCAACACCTGGAAATATGGAGAGCAGACATACTATTCATGAATGCACGGTATGAAAACAGAGAAGTGGGTTGCTTTCCAGTGAAAAAGGGCTACTACAGCATGTAATTGTACTTGGCGAATAGTTTGCAAAGCAACTGTTGTCTATCAGCAAGGGAATGTCCAAACACGGTTTAGCTCCTACCATATGGAGGATTTCTTGTTAGAAGAACAACTGAAGCAACAAATTATGCAGAAGAGCTCAAAAAAGATACCACAACAATAAAACAGAGAAATAAAACCATCCAAACCAGAAATTCTGCTTGAGTTAGAATAAAATTATTAGTCAATCTAATTAATCTAATGAACTAAGATTAATTATTTTTTAAAGACATTCTTCTCTTTGGAAATAACATCTAAATGCTGTCATTTGCAGCAAGTATCAGTAGACATTTAAACTGCAAATTGTATCTCCCTTACCCTGAAGCAATCTTATGTTTTCCAAGAAGTGTACCTCAACCAGTGACATGAGAAAAAAAAATTGTAAACTGTGCAACTAGAAAAGAATCTGAAAGTAAGCAAAACTACTCATACTACAATAGCATAAGGACCCCCCTTCCTCTTAAAGAGAGACTCCCAGACCACTACCTTCTTTTTAGCTTTCAAAACATATGCTAGGTGATTTTAAGTAGTTCTAAGCAAATCACATAAAAAGACAAAAACAATTTATTCTAAAATAGCATGACAGTAATATCAAAGTTGAAAATAAGTGTTCCTGCTTCATTGCAGTACAATTTTAATCATTTTAAACCTCAAAGCATTGAAAGTTTCATGAACAATGAACAAGAACAGAGACAGGCAGAACTTTTTTCTAAAATGTCAATACTTACCGTAGAGTAGAGAGAAGATGTGCTGGAGACAAGTGATAATGAGGACCCATGTACTTTAAAAAAAGGAAAATAACATGAAATATTGATGAAAGCATAAAACTTCCCCCAAGTAGCTCAATAACTAAACATCTTTTTAAAATGAGAACCAATCTTCCATGAAGAGCAATTATGAGCTATCAGTATAGAAAAGCTATTGATGCTTCTTCTGCACTCAAAAAGATTGTTCTATACAAAAATGTCCTTTGCTGTGTATGAGATAGGAGAGTGAGCCAGTGAGATTCAGTATTATTACCAGCAAACCAAGCATCACTTTTGTTGTTTTGACAACAAATCACTTGATAAACAGGCTCTTTAGAGAAACCAGAAATTGAGCTGTTTATACACCTGTCCAAAGCTGAGCAAACTGATTTCAATAAGAGACTATGCTTTGCAAAACCAGTTCACATTCCCTGGGGTGAGCTCCCATGCTTTGCTCAGCTGCTTTCTCCCCTCAGCACAACGCAGACCCGCACATGCTGGCATTTGTAGTCTGTGTGAAGGGGTTACTGCAAGACATAGTGCCATATTTCCACTAATTGTCAAGAGCTCTAAGTGAATGTTGCAGGACTTCAACTCAAAATATGGTGTTCCTGGACTCTCTGAAAGTGGCAAGCGAAGACTAAATGGAGACAAAATTGCCCTTCTGCTTCTGATGACTCTACTGAGGAAGGACACAGCAACAGAGAACTGCAAAGACAATAATTTATTTCCTTACTTCTTTTCAGTTTTGTTTCAAAAGAAATTTGTTTAATATTTATAATATGCGAGGGTTTGGTAAATAAATTATTTTACATTATTATTGGCATCTTTATTCCAAATTGACAATACAAGAATACTCGGATTAGCCAAATAGGCTTTAAATCTAGTTTTGTAACTGGGCAAATATTTACAAAGGTGTGGTACGCCGACCATTGAAATCCTGTTGCTTTCAGTCTATCTCTGGTTTCCAGCCTCTGCTTTAAATCTCTCAGCTAAACTCCTATTCTGCTCCCGTACACTGTGGCTCTACTCATTACCTCACTTTTTTCACTATGAACTTCCTCAGAGCTCCTATCTTAAATAAAAAACATTCGGCCTTCCAACGGCATTATTTCATGTTAATCTCTAATGACCGTAAACTGCTGAAAACTGTTTATTATTGCTACAGTGACTTTCGTTTACTCAGGTTGATCATGATTATTCACTCCAGCTGGATATGAAACATGACCAGTGAAAAAGCTTTCATCAAAGCCACTGGTGACCCATTACTGGAATTCTAGTTTTAACACCTCTTTTTTGATGCATAAATTATTTGCCTTGTTTTCTCTATTATTCTTCCAGTGTTTCCTTTGATAATTCTCCTGTTCCTCAGCAAAGGATCTGTAGTCACCTCTGTCCTTGAATTATGTGATATGCTTCTGTGCAGTCAAGCATCCTCTCTGTGCTGACAACTCACAGCTTGATCTGTCCTGCACCCTACTGCTAGTATCACATACCCAGATGTCTGCTTGACATATCTTCTAAAATACAGAATAAGGAATTGAAAAGTAAAAGTAGTAGTTGACCATTATTTCACCTCAGACATTTTTCCCCCCTTTTATCTCACAACTATGAGCTTTGGGGCTAGGGGAAGACTTCTATATTTGCATTTTATAATGACTGTTTATAGTGTCACCACTTAGCAGTATGCAAGATTGATGAGACAATGTTATAGAATGAATCTCCACTAAATTTTAGTGAAGTGTTTTGTTTTGTTGTGTTTTGTTTGTTTGCTTGATTTTTTTTTTTTAATTAAGCGGTGTGAGAACTTTGTGCTTATGGGGATTCTGCAAATAAATGTATTTACCAGAAATGATAGGTAGAAGAAAATGATACAGTGCATTTAATTAGGAGTTGTCAGATGCTCTGTGGTCAAAAAAGAACAAAAGCAAAACCAAAAAATGTGAAAAATATTCCCCAAATTCCAGGTGTTGTACATAGTATTAAAGAAACCAGGCCAACAGCAATAATTTGCAGAAAGAAAGTAGTGAGGTAAATGACAGAGTTTAGATACAGCAATTCACAGTGTTTGCTGTAGGAGGCTGCAAGAAAGTGGGGAAATCAAATCACTGCAAAAGAAAGGGGATGCTAAGTAGCACTGGCATTTGAAAAAAAAAAAGGAAATGCAGAAGTAGGACTAAGAAAGCATGGACTCACTGTAGTCAAAGTATGCTCAGACACTTCAAATTTAGAGATAGAAAGAATAATTTTCCAATAATTGCTTCCTTTCCTCCAAAATTTCTGATAAAGGATTTATACACGTGTGACATACACAGCACTGCATATAACTGTGTGAAAGAAAGATCTGCCATGCTTTAGGATAAGGAAGTCCTGTGAGTCCAGCTCAACAGAATTGAAAAAAAGCTTCACAAAATTATTAAAGTTTTTATGTTACTGAAGAAATATTTTAAAATTTTACTGCACTTCGGAGGCCTATTTTGGGGCCTATTCCCTGATCCAAATAGTAACTCAGTCTTACCTTCTTCCATGCTGTCCCTGAATGAACCTGAATGACTAATCGCTCGCGGTCTCTCTTCTAAGGATGTAGCACTGCCACACAGCTGGGAGTCATCATACAGATCAAAAGAAGTGTCTTGTGCTGGGATGCTGTTTGAACGCATCATACTGGGTCCAGGAAGGTTAAACTGAGATAGGTTGGTTGGACTCACTGGAATACAAAGCTTTGTTAATGAAACATGTTTCCTTTAAATGAGTTTTGGTTCTGTACAAAATTGTAATGTAGGACTAGCATGGTTAGGTGGACTTAAAGCTGCTGAGAAAATGAAAGGCTTTTATTCCTACATACAAGCCACCACAGAAAGGTGAAGCAGATGATCTCTGAGGAGCTGAATGAAACTGATCCTGCAAAACACATGGTAACACTAACACTGGCACTGGTGTCTGAATACACACTTGTTTGCTTTGACAACCCACGACAGAAAATTAATGGGAGAGATTCAGAAGTTAAAATACAAAAAAAGGAATAAGAAGTTGTAAGCATTTTGTATAAGCAGTTCTTCTAATAAATCAGTATCTGTATTTTATTGTTATATACCTACAATGCTGATTGCCATTAAGAACAAAGTTTATTGGCATATGCAAGACATATTTATCCTTTGATTTTCTACAGCACCTACCACTGCATTAGGTCAAAATTTCTGCACAGGCCAACTGAATCTCATCATTACAAATAGGAGTAGTCCAATCACTCATGGCTGAAATCCAGAACAGCACTGATGAACCTACTTAAAGCTTTTACAAAGTTTATTTGCCAGTAGGAAGGAAAGCCTGGTTATGGTTGGCCTGAACCATGTGAACTCAATGTCTAGAAGAAAAAGCTAATTGTCTATCCAAATTCAGCATCAGTGTTTGGACGTTTATTTTAAATCACGCACGATGTGCCTTAAGTCATAAATTACCAGCGCAGCTGTGTTATGAAAGCAAATTATTCCATAGGGCTATGATAATGGCAAGAAGCAAAGGACAATGACAAAATAAATTCTAAACCCCCCTGATCTTATTGCTCTCTGTTGTGAGTACGAGAACTGTGAACAAAAAGAAAGAGAAGATAATTGTAAGCAGAAAATAATAGAGAGAAACACTGCTTAAAAAGAGCTGTGTCTAAAACTACTGCAAGTACACGGAGGAAATCCAAAGCATTGGCTTGCTTAGCCAGAATCCAATTCAATTTTTAAAAGTGTCTTTGTTCAACTTCTTTTCCCATATGTAATAAAGACCAATGTTTGAAAGTCTGATCAAATTTCTTTTGAGTGATTGTAACCTACAGATGCCATAAGCTGTGACAGAGTGATAGAAGTGTGAATGCTTCAAAGGTTGCTGCTAATTCCACAGTAAAAGCCTAAAAAGCTCATTGTGAACCTAGGTATCTGTCCAGAGCTGTGCAAATAAATGGTTTTCTATTAAGCATTAAAGAAAAAAAAAATTATTAAAAAAACCTGAATTTGTGTTGGATTAACCTGAAACAAGATCCAGAAGAACTAAATCTAAATCTTGACCTGTAATCAAATAAATCTGAAGGCAACTCACATCCTAAATATTATATTGCATTCAAGGACAGAATCTGGACTGGGCCCAGTGCAGTTATAGCCAGGTCTATCCACTGAAATGCATTGGAAAGGCCTGTCTCAAAGCAAACCTGTATATAAGAAAAAAACAATTTGTCTGGGTTGACATTCACTAAATTCACTGGAAAGAATCCTACTGACTGTGAATCCTAAAATATATGTAGCTTTGAACTAGAAGCTAATATCCAGCCCTGCCTGATTATCTTTTGGCAAGTCATAGAGAAGATGTGGTTTTTGTCAGTATGCAAAATGAGAGGTACCGTGGCCTACTCAATGAAAAATACTGCGAGTTTCCCTTCATTAGTGAGGTACCACAATATGGTGATGGAGATGTTAAAAAATATTTTCTAGTTTGGCAAACTAAGAAATATGAATGGTTGAATTTTACGATTCTATTCTAGAGTGGAAGAAACAGTGAAGGGAAACAACATTTACCCAGGTTGGAAAAGTGATATTTTCCAGTTGCAGACGAAGACATAGCTGAAGGAGAAACAAGCGGGGACTGACTGCCAGTGTCTTGCAGGCCTCCAGTTGAATGGGAGCGTAGCCATTCCTTGCCTTCCTCCTGACTCGTCTGCCTCGATGATGGAGTATATCTGAAAAACCACAGCTGACATCTCAAAACAACCTCAAGTTGATGGTTTTGAAAGAAACAGGTGTCACATAAATATCCTTCACCAGTAAGATGGAACAAAAACCCTTAGAAAGCATCAAGTCTAGTCAAGTGATTATCACCAGGGATTTTAACAAGGTAAAATTTACTATCTTATTACAACAGAGAAAGTATAGGTCTTGAAACCCTTTTCCTCTTCATCCCCCTCCCCAAAACAGCATTCCCTTCCTTTGAAGAGCTATGATGGTAAACCACAGAAGACAGACAACTGAGCTGACAGGAAAGACTTCAAAGCTATAGGAAGTGTGCAGGTTGATGCAAAACCTCAGAAGCTCTATGACTGGGATGGGGAATGGACAGACTAGAAGCCAAGAAATGCAAGTTGCCGCTTATAAAATGATATCTGCCACAGATCACATGGGAAACGTGGTTAGGTGACAGGAGTGAAACAGATTAACAACTCTGAAGAATGAGTTTACATCAGTAATGTCAGTGACTTATGGTCATACGCACAGTCTGTTGCTCTGAACACTACTTGAAATTGTGTCCTGCCACAAAACTGGGGGGGAGGGAAAGGGACAGGAAAAACCCACAATTAGCAGAAACAAGTTCTCTGGAAGGAAGAAGTCTGGCGATCAAATCATTCATCAGCTGCTTCCTATGGCAAATCAATGAAACAAGTGCAACTTGACACATGGGCTGGTAACCCACTGGCCCAACCTCTTTTGGCTGGGCTGGAAGAAGGGCAATTCTGGCTGTGGTTAAACATTAAAATGTGCAGGCAATGTGGGTCTTAATCAAGAGACTGTTTTCCGCAATGTCTGCAATAGCCTGCTTCGTTCAGCACAATTTCCTGCTGAGAAATGAGCACTTTCTTCACCACTGTCATGAGCCATCAGTGTTCCCGAAACAGCAGAGCAGAAAGAGCTTTTGATACTCTGGCTTCAGGCTTGTGAGGCACAAGTATTTCTGCTTAGAAAGCAGATTAAATGAACATGTAAGTTCTCATGTTGTGCTTGGGGTTTTGTACAGCATTAAACCATCTTGTCCTGATGAAATACTTACTTCCTTTCTCCTTTCAAGAAGATAGCTATGATCTTTGCCTACAAATGTGGTAGGGCAGAGTTACCCAGTGGTTATCAGATCAGAAAGACGGCAAAATGAGAATTCAGGATCTGGGTCTTGGACTGGGATCTCTAAACATTAAACCAAACTGATGGTCTTTCTGGGGTAACTTAGCAGTCTTGTATGCCTATAAGCTGTTTTCCAATTCCATTTCACTTTCAGCTTTCAGCCACCATTGCAATCATAAAGTCACAAACCTCAGTCATCCCATTGTACCCTTGCAGGGTCCCCTTTATGCCTCTTTCATGTCCTCCACCTTTTCCATTCTCTGCCAATCCAAAGTGATTGTTTTGGGATAACAGGAAATTTGATTAAATTATTTTTAAGGAACAGATAGTGCAGAAGAGTAGAAGGTGCTTTCTAGTGACAACACTTTAGCACCATCTTCAAATTTCATAAAATACTATTTATCAATAATTCAAGAGATTTAACTGTGTAATTTCAGTGACTGGAAGGCTGCAGAGTGTCTGTGCACATGCACACATGCACTTGTTGTCAAATCTCCTTCCTGGATTAGGGAATGGGCTGCCATGCCTGATGAGACCAGGCAAATTACCTAATGATCCCCTCTTTTCACTACAGAGCAGAGAAGAGGGTGGATGACTTCTGTTGTCTGTGATGAAGATAGCTCTGATTTGTGGGGAATTAGTAACAAAGTTGGACTGTGAGTATTGCTGGATAGGGACCAAGAAGACTAGTGGGAGCAGGGCTCGTTTTATATTTACAAACCTTGGATATTAAAATAAGCATTTTCTGGCCTTACCCTTTACCAGATCTTCAATTCAAATTGCATGAGTGTTTGCATTTAGAGTTCAAGTTCAGATCCACCTCTAAAACCTTGTTTTTCTCAATAATGTTTTCAACAATTAGTCCCACTGAAGTGTAAAAGTATCTTGTTCTGTCTATTTTAGCTCTCCAGGATTCAATGCCTTTTAAGATTCATTGCATAAGGAAACTATCCTTAACAGTATTAATTTTCCATGTTGTATCTTGAAAGGAAATTTATTCACTAGGTAGACTTGGAAAGAAAAAGTTCATTGTTAAAATCAATGTTTTTTGGTTTGAATCTAAATATGAAGAACTCTGTTGTCAAGGGGATCAACAAAAGGAGAAAGAAAAGAAAAGACAGTGTAGAAAAGGTTACAGGAAAACAGAGAAGCAGCAGTCATGCTCAAAAAAATATATACCTTAATCCCTTTTTGGGTAGTGTATTTCTGTCAAGCTGCATGCTGTTAAAACAAAAAAAATCCCTAAGGACATACAGTAAACAGGACTGTTCAGAATTACAAATTTTAAAGGTCTAGATATGTGTGCATAACAGAAGGTCATCTAATGTTTTTTAATATATCTTTCATGATAAATCCCTGACTCACTGGAGGGGACAATAGGACATGGGCTGCTGCACATCCATTTTTCATCTAGACATGCTCTGGTCTGGGTCAATAGTAATTTGGAGACTGTCCAAGTCATAAGGAAGTCCTTCCTTACCATTGCTAACCTTCCTAAAGCTTCACCGTGCAATCTGTCCGAGAATCATATGGTCACAGTATGAATCTCTATTTTTCACAGTTGCCTATGATATGCCAGTAGATTTCCAAAAGAAATGAAGGTTGTGGCATCTGCTAGGAGACAGCATGGCCTTGCCAGAAGCCAAATGACAGCTCTGCTTGTAGAAATACATGCTAAATATACAGATCATTGGCTTTCTGTTGCTGTGGGGCTCACATAGTAAGGTGATGGTGGGGACAATGAAAAGGGGCACCAGAGCAACGTTTTTCCATATTTACTCATACACGGTGGCAGAGTGGCTGACAATCAGAGATCTATGGCTGGAGATTTCCTAATTCAAATTCCATCACTAAAAGGGCACCCACTAGCCTTCCTTCAAATCGAGTGTCATT
Source organism: Opisthocomus hoazin (assembly GCF_030867145.1). Taxonomy (NCBI): domain Eukaryota; kingdom Metazoa; phylum Chordata; class Aves; order Opisthocomiformes; family Opisthocomidae; genus Opisthocomus; species Opisthocomus hoazin. Next base: position 29,984,466 of record NC_134421.1, read on the forward strand.
TGGGCATTTCCTCATAAAGACTTGGTAGATTGGTCCCCAACTAGTGTGGCCTGAATTTGAAGTAGTCATCATCAAGTAAGGGTTGCAATGATTTGTCTTTTCCCTTAAGAACATAATTTAGTGTTGCCATATGGATTAAATTGCAAAATGGCTTTAGAAAGTTTCTGTATTACATATCATAATCACACCTCTGAGAACAACAGTAACTTAGAACTCTTCCTACCCAGGAAAACTCTCATGTTATTATTAAAGGCCGTTTTCCGTTGTGCCAGGGGTTCTGGGCACCCCACTGCCATGTAACCTTGATCCAAATAGGTAAAGGCAGTGAAAAAACTGTTGGCGTTAACAATCCATTACCATTAGGGCTCCGGTTTAATCAGGCCTTGTTCTGCATGGGGAGAAGGCAAATGGAAGGAGAAACTTAGCGGGATTTCAGCACAGGCCCAGCTATCATGGTCCATGTGAGAGTAGTCCTCTATCAGACAGAGGACTAAATTTTCAGCATTTTGCTGCCAACATAATGAACAAGACCAGGAATGGTTGATAAAAAGAAAACATACATTTGAATACAAAATTCATTTAGTTCCTTACAGAGAAGAATGGGGCCTTGCTGTTCTTTTATCCACCTCTAAATTTCAAAACAAACATGATCATAACAACAAAGACAGTTACTTCTGCATATACATCAAGCATCCTAATGAACAATGCATTTTGTAATATTACTTTAACTTGAAGTTCTGTGTATTTCAAAACAACCTATAGCACATTATATAAAATAAAGGAGCCAATCAGTGCTCCTTTAAAGTAATCCACAATTCAAAAGTTAGAAGTCAGTCAGAAATACAGGTTAGTAGCGACCATATGATTTTGCTAGAAAACTTCTGAATTCAGGTACCCAAATGAAATAGGGCAAATATTCCTCAACATGAGCATGGAGTTATTGCAACTACATAAAAATGAATGTAGCAAACATTCCTTTTGCTTTTTCAAAGTACTAAATCTTGCAAAGATGCTCCTAGATTTCAGATAATTGCATGAAACTATTAACTATGGTTCTATGTAAACAGTAATTCGGACTCATAACTGCCAGTATCTTTCTAGCATATGAAAGCATTCCTCCATCAAGAAGCAGGGTATGTTACTTCTACAGAAACCAGACTTTTGGCAAATAGAACTGAACTGTAATGTGCAGTGATCGCATTAGGACACTACCAGCCTGACCTCAGTGCTCAAAAGATCTCTAAAGATGATCTGAAAGAAGTCAGCCCTTTCCTGAAAGAATTTGTGGAAATCTGTCTCTTTGGTTCAAAACAAATACCAATATCAAGTGAGGCTGTGGTTATTGTAATATTCTTGATGTTTTCATTTGCCATGTCAATTGACAAAAGCAGTCTTACAGGAAGATACAGAGGTTATCAAGCCCACCTTATCTCCATTTTCTTTTGTTTATTTTGCACTGCTGAAACCATCTGCAAATTCTCTGGGGTAAATTACAGGAAGTCTTACAGTTCTTAGTTCCCTATCTGTCCTTGGTATTGAGGTTAACTTGGCAAAGGGCCGTAATGCCATATCTTTGAGTTATATCTAATTGTTGCAGAGCTGTTAGGGAATAAAACAAATTATTGCAAGCTAAGAAGCACCTAGGGAGGTCTAGGGCAGGCTGGGCCAAGCTGATACGGGTCTTATAAATGAGTTTCTACAAATGGCTTAGCACACAAGAAAATCTGATACATGATGCAGGGTTTCACACCTTAAAATCACAACCATCAACTATGATGATAATTTAAAGCAATTGAAAACTTTAAGAGCTTAAGTGGATTTCAATGCACTTTCATGGCCCTCGAAACTAAGCTGCTTCTTAAAGTAAGGCGGAGCAAGCCAGTCATGGAATTAGAAACCACTTCCACTCTGCCAATCTTAAAACGCAGCTATTATTGCTGATGAGATGACTGTTAATTCCTGTATTTCTGCATTTTTTACGCACCCCTTGCTGTGTCTCTCAGACCAAGCAGAAGAAAGACACAAATCTGCAATGCCCAACAGCAACTAAGGGTTCAAAAGGACTATTGCTGATGTGTCCATCTGGAAAATTTTATTAGTTAATGCAATGATATTTCACCATTTAACCCCAGTAGACAGTTTTATTCTAGAGCATAAGTACCTGTATGATTTATTTTAATCCCTCTACATTGTTGTAAGCTAAAATACAAGTGCCCTCCCACATAGGGAGTCACAATGCTATAACAACGGAAGTAAACTTGTTTAAATAAATACTGCTAGTGTAAAACCAGCAAAAGTCCTGAGGGAGATGTAAATTGTGCTGAAAAAGCAACTATTTTGCTAGTATTTACTGAACCCATTTTCTGGTGTTCACAATGCAAAAGAATCTCAGAATCTAATAGCCTGAAATTTGGGTGTGGACAAAGTCTGATCATCCCTGGAGGGACCGAGACATGCCGGGTGCGAGTGGCCACGTGTGGCAGAGACCTTGCAGACTTTCTGCCTCCATGGCAGGTGACCGCTTCTGTGGAGGCAGCCGTGGGCTACTCTCCTTAGCAGTAAACACAGATGTATCCTGAGATTTTGGTCTCATTTTCTGGGTTCTTTCCAGCTGCACCAAATCTTTCTTAAAACTTGAAGTCCCAAAGTCTTCACGTTAAAGCCTTAACATGAAAAAGTAGAATGGGTAACCACTTTCTAAGACTTACATGTGATACTTTTCATTTTCAAAATAACTGGGAAAGCGCTTTGCCCCAGAAATGGCACTATGATACCTTAGACACTGCCTACTTTCTGGAGAATAGCCTCATCATTTTTCATTTGGTATTTGTGCAAATATATCCTCCCCTGTTATATCCTTTCATGGTAGTACACCATTGATCACTAGTCTTTGATAACGCTTAACCAATCAGTCAAGCACCTTACTTTATTTCCTTGATTTGCTTCTGAGAACGTACTCTGAAACAGCACCTAAAACTTTACGAAGTTCAGGATTTCTTACTGTATCTAATTCCTCTCCTGTATTCACAAAGCCTGTTTTTCTGCAACTGAATTAAATTAGTCCTACTTAAAATGCTGTTAACGATAAATCCTGTTATCTGTTACTCAACCCGTTTTGCTTAATATCCTCTGTATCTTTCCAAGAATGGAGGCAAGGTGGCCTTGTCCATAATCCCCTCATCCTGCATCCCAGCCCTCCTCCTCACTCCTTTCTCAGGACAGACCATTTGAAACCTCTCTGCAGTCTTAATGACTTCAGGACTATTTCAGACTGTGTCTGAAGCAGGCAAGTGAAAAGTTCATCAGGACCAGTAAATTGGAGTAATCTTTAAACTTTTCATTCCCTCTTAGCATGTTTGCCATTAGTGATGCTTAGCTATCAAATTGCAGTTAATGCTTCAATGAAGCAAAATAATTTTTATTTGTATCATCTATTATTAGCTTTCTCTTCTATTTTTCCTCAGGCTTTCTCTGCATAGACTTCATGTTGCTTGCTAGCTGTATCTCATCTTGTGCTTTGGTGTTTCTGATTTTGTCTCTACATTATATAGTATATCTCACTATACAGACTGCTCATTCAGTCTTTTGCAAGCTCTGGAGTGACTGAAGAAAAAGAATAAGCCTCTTTGCGGATAATTTCTTATGCTATGCCAAGCTACAACTAGTATTGCCAGAAGCATCTCAAATAACCTGAGTTTACAAAGCAAAAAGGACATAATCTATTGCCATACATATCTGTCTCTAACATTGCAAAACAATACTTTTCTGGTGAAAAAATACTTTTCTATATGTAGGTTTTGCTGTATAAAACAGTTTAGAAATAACACAGCACTTGTAACAGACCTTTCAGAAACATCAAACTGCAAAAATCCTATTGGGGCTATAATTCAAGAAATGACACCATTTTCTCTAGGTACATGCATTTGTTTTGAGGCCGGATCAACATGATAAATGGCTCTCTCTGGACTCACCCAACAGTATCCCCATATGGACAAATCTGAAACTTAAAAAGATGGCCAAAGGCGAAGTATTTGGAACCACTGAAATTAAGTCACTGAACAAATACATAAAGTACTAGTAGTGGGGGTTGCTCAGGAGCTTATGCCAAACCATTAACATTTTAAATGTAATGTTTAACATCCTCTGTATAAATACGATCTTTGGCATAAATTCATACTCTTCCACATCATTCTATTAATCTCACCAACTGTATATACAGCACTAAAAATTAATGAAGGTTTTTATAAGCTGAATATTAATAAGTAACATTCTAAGAAATATCATCACATTCAATTCATGGCACACAATGTAAATTACTATTTAAATGTTAAAGGCACAGTGAAAATTACAAATTACACATGTATCAGTGTATTTTTAACTACTGTTGTTAGCATGCATTATATTGGTACACACATATGTTTTATAGTGTTGCAATCGTATTAGTAAGAGGTGTGATTTTAGCTGATATAGTAATACTTATGAATGTAACATAAGAAAATGAAATGTGTGGAGAGTTTCCATCTAGATTTGGTAAAGAGTTGTTTAGGATTTTGGTTTTGTTTGTGGTTTTTTTAATGCTGATTCACTGAAAGTGAAACCTTTCCATGGAAAGGATTGGTATTGAAAAATCTCTGGTTTTATATAAAGGGAAAAAAGTTCTTAACATTGTATACTTTTCACATTTATACAAAAAAGATCTTTTTTCCTTCAAATAATTATGTATTTTCTAAACAACTAAGTTTAACCTTTAAAAGGTTAAAATGTTTCTGACTCACTCAGCATAGTTTTCTTTCTTGGATCAAAGGCTAATGAAATATTTAATATTGACTTTTCAACTCCCCAAGTGAGGTAAGAGTTTTATTGTCATATCTTGAAAATTTTCACAGGAAGTGAAAATTACTTTCTGCCTAGCAAAGTTTATTTTTTCTGTCTTGCAAAAGTCAAATAAATATTTCACACATGCAAAAAATAAAATAAATAAATCATAAGAAAAAAATCATGGTACAAGTATGCCAGCCAGGGTGGATGCACCACTTTATGATACAAAATAAATGGCAAAATATCTGTGTTTAAAAAAGCAAGCAGAGGAAAACCCTCTCTTGCTTTTGTTTGTCTGTTCCAGACACTCAGCAGGACTGTGGGTGTAGTGAGGGTCTTGTAAAGAGCCACCCTGCCAGTGAAACTGCATTTTAGTAAGAATCTGTGTAATGGTCACCACGTAAGCAGCAACTTGTCAGGACTGGGCATTTTAAGGCAGCCTGGTCAGCTGAAGGCAGGAGCCCACCAGCTCTGCTTGTGCTTTGAGCTAATGGGAAGAAAACTGGTGGGGTCCCACCACTGGAGAAGATTTGTGAGGAAAAGGGCAGTGATACAGCTCTGGAGCTGCCAATTGGTGGGACTGCAGGTAGATCCAGCACGCAGGAGTCATTCCGTGCCTGCTTAGATTTGCCTTTAATTAGACAATTTTCCCCTTTTCTCTGGCTGTTCTCCAGAACAAGGGAACAAAAAAACCTGTCAAGGTAGAAAATGTGCTTGTAAAACCTTAAAAGGCAGTTGATTCCACGCCCCATGACTGCGATTACTTTCAGCTTTCTCTTTTTGCTTCCTTCCTTTTTTGCATAAAGGACTAAGTTGCTAATAAAACAGCATCCCTTTAGGAAAACAGGTGGAGGGTTTATTTTTTTGGCTCCTGTCCTTTTGCCTCTCACTGGTGTCGTGGTCACTGTATCTACAGGCAAGCTCACCTTTCCGAAAGAGTAGATCTGACGCTTCCAGTCCTCATGAGCAGGCTCTGAACCTCCTGAGTGCTTGTTGTCAGTCCAGAGAGAGAGCCATGATGGCTAAGAGGAAGGTCAATAGACTCGGAACTGGTGTGAAGGCTAGTCATGGACTGGTAACTTGGTGTGTCCTTACTGCCCGCTGAAGAGCTGCTCAGGTTTGCAGCCCACACCAGAGCACCTGATGTGAAAGAGTGCACTGAGGCGGGACTGGAAGCCAAGGAGTGACTTAAGCTTACAACATCTGCATTTAAGTCCGAAGGTTTACTGAAGAGGGGGCTGCTGCTACCACTTTGCCCACCTGCACTGCCCATGCTGCCTGTGCCCGAGGATGGCGATTCCAGGCTGCCTTGCCGTGCCAATGTGGTACTAGGGCTGGGCATTGCCGATGTGGGTTTCACACCTTCAGTACTGGGTGCAGAGGCAGCTTTACCACTTGCCTTGGCACCAAACAACCTAAATGTAAAACAAATAGCTTTAGAGAAACTGATAGCCACATTAAACATTCATGGCGTAACATCCTAAGAGCCAAACTACACATTTTTAATTACTGCTACTAAAATCATGCCTACCTAGTTGATCAATCGCATCGTAAAATTAAATTCACTTAACCATATCACAGTAATCAGGGTTTGTTTCATTAGCAACAGCTCTCATTCGCTCCTGTTCAGATGTGCTCTTTGCACAGCCAGACCCTCAGAGAGAGACGTAAAATAAGCACATTTTTGTCTTACTAGCACATAAACAAATTACACTTTCACCCAAATGCAAGAATTAAGCGTTCCCATGGCTAAATCATTAGCTTTCAAACCCTTCGCTTCTCAAATCAGCTAAAATGGTTGCAACAAACACTTGTAAAATCCTTCATAGTTTAGTAAACTTCTAAGTATTTGTGTAAAATTTCCCTCTCGTCATTCTTTTGCGCAGATGGTCATGCGGTTATTGGTCATGTAGTAACCGTTCAGACAGAATAAACTGCACTGGAGCTAAATCGACTCAGTTTTTCTCCAAGCGCAGTGATAACAGAGGTGTATTTCAAAATTGCTTCCAGCAATTCTATAGAAGAAAATTCTAGAGTGATGATGAAAAAAAACCCCAAATCTTCTAAAACTCTTGAAATAAAAGGTCATGAGATGACTTAATGTTTTATTGGAAACATTTTAAGCTGCAGTTAAGATGCAGCTCATAAATTAATAAGAAATAAATGTAAAACTTATCGTGATGTAAGGTAAGCATGGCTAATAACATAACAATCCATTTTATATATTACCAAGCCCACAAAAATCAGCTGCAGCTGCCCAGCAGCCTGGAGATGCTGTTTTGGTAATTGGGCACAAGAGGGCACTATTGGCTTTTTCGCCAACAGTGCAAATGCTCCATCCCAGTTTATACTTCATCCAGATTTATACTTCCAGAAATGTTACAATGCGGCATTTCCAATTGAAATTTAGCTTTGTTTGTGATGAAAGATGTAGAAGATCTGTAAAGATAATGAAACATTTGTAGCTCAAGCTGCCAACAATGTGAAAGCACATGCTTTATTTGGCTATAGAGCTCTTCAGTTCGACCAGACTATGGCATCTCCTGGTCCAGTAACAGAATGTGCCTGAATGCAGCGCCCTTCTTCCCTTTGGGGGTTTATCAGAGCATTGACAGGGAACTTTGCATGTGCCTGAATATTCATTAACAACTTAGAACCACAGAATATCTTGAATTGTAAGGGACCCATAAAGATCATCAGGTCCAACTTATTCTAGCCTTCAGACTGTCGTTATGGGAATGTACCTCCAATGCTCAAGCAACAGCCATTTCAGGTCTGGGGAGGTATTTAGGCCTTAGAGTAATAATTGCATTTTGTGAAAAAATACTACCCTTTTTTTTTCACTTGGTTCTTTCTTTGTGGCAAAATATGCCCTGAAAAGGCTTTTTGCCCAGTGCAGCAACACATTGAAAATCCCTACTTTATACACTACAACTTCAGGAATTCACAGAAAAGCACTAACCTTCGAAAGGTGGGTGAGGCAATATCTGGGTATTTGGATCCTGGCTGCCTAAGTCCTGGAGTGCCAGAGGCGCTCGCCGAAGTTGGGCTGGATTTGGGGGAACCGGACAGCGAGACGCTCTCGGAATCGGACACGGCCACCTTCTCTTTTTCCTTGTCCGTCTGGTTGATGGTGACGGGGCTGGACCGCCCAGACCCAATCTTGCTTGGCTCTCGCAGTTTGGTGGCAGCAGCACCCGCAGACTTGCTGCTGACGTTGGAGTCGATGCTGCTGGTGCTGGAGCGGTGGCCACCCCTGCCAGGGATCCCGCTGCCACTGGATTTTGATGGGCGAGGCAAACTTCGATACTGCAGAGTCGTCTTGGAGTTCACGTGCAGGACGCCGTCATCCTGGTTCTGGGAACCGTCTAAGCTCGTCTTCCGCCCTGCATTGGACTTCCCACCGATGGCTGAAGATTTTGGCATTTTTCCTAGAGTTGCTGACCCACTTGTGATAGTTGCTCCGCTTGTGGTGATTATGGTAGAAGATCCCATCCCGGACTTCTTGAATCCAAAGGACCCTGTAGCAGTTGATCTCCCAATGCCAGAGGGAGGTTTTTTTCCTTCATCACCGCTGCTTTTTCCTGCATCCGACGGAGAGCGCTGAATGGAGGCTCCTTTCAGGGGAGTTTTCACTTTTTCTGAAGCCTTTGCATCATCCGTTTTTCCTAAATAAAAGTATATTTGAAAAGGTCACTTGTGTTTAAGCTGTAATGTCTCGATATCTAATTTTAACACTATATGGTTGCAATTTCAAAATGAAAAAAATACACAAATAGAAAAACTACCCTAAGAAAACAGACCAACTTGGTCTTCAGTCCCCCAGCAGCAGTCAGTAGCAGGTACGATACACTATAGGTAAGTGTTAAGTATTAAAAGCTTGACATTCTCCTGAGAACTTCCAGCTTCATCTATAGCTGGAGAGCACAGATGTAGAAAATTATCCTGAATGAACTGTAAGGAATTTTATTTGGCTTTTTTTTTTCTGTTAATAGTATTTCTATATGTAAGAAATAATATTTGAAAATAAAACATTACATGGAATTCACATTTCCAGAAGTATGACATAAATTATTCATGTAGAAATTAGTGGTCCTTATTGAGTTCTTTGGTTTTCACTGATTACATTTTTTTAGCTTATAACTAAGTTTGTTCTGGTTTTAGTTACACAAAATTCTCAGGGAGAGATTATATTATCATGGCATGAATCTTCTTGACCTATAATGATATCAATTACATGAGTTAATAGTCTTTGTCATATCCTTGATATCTTTTCAAGATTTTTGATTTTGAGAGGCTGTCTCCAGTATTGCACAGACACATACATATATACCATACATTTCTACATAATGTTATTGTGACATTCAGAAACATTTAAATAAGATATTCTCTTATATCTTCAAAGAAAATACTCTCATTTTACAAAAAGACAAAAAAAGTTATTTCTTTTCTATTGTAATTTCTCTTTAAGCATCTATTGTCTGCTCCTAATAAGGAACAAATATTCAGCATGATAAAGTTTTTAATTCACTCTTCAAGTGATTATGGAAGTTTTGGAGGTGGGTGGCCTAATTTCTCTTAAGGTACTAAAATGTAATAAAGAGCAACACCTACAACTCAGAACTGAATCCACTCATGTTTTTGTCCAGTGCACATTTTATGCTACACGAACACATGCACACACTAAGATACAGATTAGACTCCTGCACAGCGAACACACAAACTATTAGTATATACTTAAAAAATTAAGGCCTCAGTTCTGTGTTGCACAGTGGCTGCTCATCTTCAGCAAAACAGATCTGGGAAACTTAGCTTGGCACGTGGTAAACCTTTTAGTACCTCCTTTTTTAATTACTATTACAGGGGTGTCATTTCTGCATCTGTATGACCACTGACCATGGCAATGCTTCTCAGGAATCATGTAGACCAGAGGCTGACCAATGTTTAGCAGTTCCAAATTGCAAAGAAACAAAAGAGGCTCACAAAGGATTTGAATTTATTCTGAGGAAATCTTTGTTAGTTGCCTTTACAACTAGGGGCCAAAGCATGCTCATGCAGTATTTTGTCGAACATGAGAAAAGTCTAAAAAATAAGCACTGATATTTCCCTAGTAAAATTATAGATTCAATGGTCTTAATAATGATGTCTTGCATTAACTTTGGATTTTCTGCTTCAAGACTAGATTGGAGAAGTGGTTGCTACTTCAGAGAGGCCTTTCAAAATTAGCTAAGAAGTAATCTAGCACTGAAGAAATTGCATAAAGAGATTTTTTTTACAATTTTTATCTCTCTAGAGTGGTCTACAGAATACTTGCAGTATCTGGAATGTGACAATTCAGCTTTATTCAGAAACACTCATTTTGAGTCCCCTCACTTAAATGTTAAGTCTTTTTATCTCAGCTTCTAATCTTTGGCCCTTTCTATGCACATGTTCAGTTGTCAAAGGTACAGGTTTTCTACAGAACAACGATAAGGCAGAGATGAGTCCAAAAATACTTTTAAGAATTCCGTAACAGAAACTGACATACTCAAATGATAGTAAACCAAAATGCAGTCACAGTTGTTGTTATGGATACATTCATGTGCGATTAATAAATTATTAGTATGCAGTGAAGCAAACAGTTACAGAGATGAACAAGTTCGTATATTATTACCATCTTGGCTCGCAGTCATTTATGAGAAGAACTACCAATATGCTTATGGTTCCTTATGTCTGTCACAAACTTATAATATATGTTTGTCATTTTTAGGCCACTATAGATTCCCTGCTGCTCATATATGAAGTCTAAGTATAAAGCCATAATTTTCAGTGCTGTAATCTGAACTACGGAAGTCTCCTACCCGGGGTCTTGAGCACACTTGTTCCTGCTTTGTGCCTGGACTGAGTTGTTCCTACTTGTGCAGTCATGCCTCTCCTCCAGGATCCGGTCTGCGAAACAGAGAGAGATGCTTTCTGCCCCCCCTTCTCGGACTCTTCAGACAGCCCCGAAGGAAGGCCTTTCCACTTGCCAGTGCTGTCTATGCTGCTGTCAAAGTCTTCCTCTGGTTTCTTCAGTTCTTCAGTGCTGCCCCAAGTTTCGGTGTCCGTAACTGAGCGCTTCTCCGAGTCCGTCTTCAGCTACAAGAGATTTGCATGAGAAACGGTCAGTCTCAGCATCTTCAGTATTTGCTGATTTCTTAAATCACAGGAGGGGAGGAGGATTAGCATACTGATTTATTCGTAGCAAGGGCCACAGAAACTTCCCTTCTAAAAGATAAGTATCCTGGTCCCAAAAGTTTAAAAACATTCCCACTTTGGGAAGACATTTTCCTTTTTACTTTTATTTTTGAAAGGTTTCAACTCTTTCCTTCATAGATAAACCATAATGAAGTGAAACGTAATTTTGTCTATTCATCACTGGCGATCCCCTCACCCCTCCTCAACTCCCTCTGACTGTCACTGCGCTGAGAGGTTTTACTAAAAGCTTGAATCTGGGAATTCCTAAATATACTACTAAAATGGCCTCAGCTTGGTTTCATACCTTTTCCTACCCAAGCCTTCCACTGACCGAATTAGGACTATTCCTCCAGCAGCACCGAGTATGTCGTGCCACCAGTGGGAAAGGGTACCATCTTCAGCAAAATTATCAGTCCAACAGCTGATGGCTTTTCTACTGGTTTGTCTCCACTGAAACAAATGGTTTCCAACAAGAAGCTCACTCTAGCTATATCAGCTAGTAGAGCAGCTCAAAGAGCGGCTTTCAGAAGCACTATCCACCGGTGGGGTGAGGGTAACCAGCTGGGGTCACGCTTCCTCTGAAACTCAGACCCATGTGGAAGATGCCCAAGTGAGGATCCAACACCCCTGCGGCGTCAGCTTTCCCTGTGTGCTGATAAGTGTGTGCTGCAAGGAGCAGCCCAACACGGCAGCCAACGCAGAAGCTGTGAAAGCAGCTTAAATACAAACCCTGACCCTACCCTCTGTCTTTGACAAAGCTCGCACTCTTTGTGCTGACAGGCTGCTCGTTGTAACCCTTCCTCCTGCAGTTTTCTGCAGGCTCCTGACCTCAGCCTCAAGCCTTATTTGCACATCAGTTTCTCGCCAGTCCTGCTTGCCTCTGCCCTTCTTTCTTTAACACCAAAACAGCGGTGCTGCTCGCAGGTATCACCACAGCCCTGTCCTGACACAACCAGCCTAACTGGGACTGCAAACTGCATCGCGTTCAGAGGAGGGCTGTTTATTATTCTGTGTTGCCACAACTGCTTCTCCACTGAGATCCCTCTCTGGCTATTTCCTAGGCACTGCTGTCATAAGTAGGATTAATACTGATTAGATGACCGACAGAATAATCAGTTGCTGTTTACATATTTGTCATATGAGGTGTACAAAATGCAAAAGCTCTCTGCACTTCCATAATTTCATATGTGCTTTGGAGAGGCTAGCACAGGTTTTGGGTAAGGATTGATGGGAAAAGAGCCCAAGCAGATGTCAGTACAAATATTTCAGGGTCCTTCAGAAGAGGGTTTTCGTTCGTGTTATTGTTACAACATGTGTAATGCTCCCAGACCTTTTCTCATAAATGAATGGTTATAAACACAGAGCTATACATTTTTAAAGCAAACTGCATCATTTCCAAGAAATGACATTTATAATACTTTATAAAAGACTCTCTTCACCATTATGGGAGCTGAAAAGTGATGTTAATCCTCTTTTAATAAGAAAACAACAACACAATATGCAATTTCTGCCTCAGGCTATAGCCAGCCTGCACTGCTCCAATCACTTCAAAGCCTGCAAAAGGGATCTCCGTGTTGCATGAGTACATCCTACACCTGGAGAACAGCTGGCAAAATACTTATAATTTGTGCTCATCTCAGCTTCTGGCTGAGATTGCAGGCTAGCATGGGGTATACTGCTTTCTGATTAATCTGCCTAGTAAAGGCAGACCTGTAAAGGTCTGTTTTTAGCTTTCATAATACAAAGTACCTCTGGCAGGAAAGCAACATTTAAGCATGTGCTGCATCTCTGTCTATCACTGAATAAATTGCAGACGCTATCTGGTTGAGTATCTAGAACCTGAAATCACTCAATGAAAAACCCACAAAGAGTTAAATATTCAGCCTGAGATTTCCCAGTCATGATGACGATGCAGTGGAACAAGTAAGCCAGGACTAGCTGGCCGTCACTGTTGATGTGAAAGGGAAGAGGCTGATTTCCAGTTAGCAACCACAGGAGACCCTGCTGGGGTGGGAAAGGCAACGGTAAGGACTGAAGAATGTTGACCTCTGTGCCAGTACCTTGGCATGAGTATGATATCAGAATGAACTCTTCTGCTGCAGATTAAAGTAATCTTCATTCCCAAAGTAACTTTATTTCCCCATTGTCTGGAGGAAATGACAAATTCTTGGTTTTCTCCTGTTGACAAAGTCTGCCACAACATAAATCTACAAAACAGATTTCTGAATTGCAGGCACTGGCTGCCTGCAGGACTCTAAATGGAATTGGAGGTGTCAGTCTTATGTCCTGAATACTTGACATCGAATCACTGGAGGCAACAACTCTTCCCCTATGCTGAGTGTTCAGTCTTGAAGTTCTCTGCTTGTAAACAGATGACAGGGCAGAGAATACTTTTCTATTGGCACTAAATCTTCTGTTTTTCTTTCTTTCTGGGGAGAACTGAATCCTGCAAGCATTCTGTTGGATGTTTCTCATCACCTGCAATTTTGAAGGGAGCTGGGAAGAAATACCAGGATACCTGGCACAAGGGCTTTATATATATACATACACACATATGTATGTATTATGTATATAGCTTGTGTCTGGATGCTGCTCAGAACTCTATTTTGACACCGTGCATTTTTTTTTTCCTATAATTCTGCATGCTTTTGAGGCATTGCAAGAAACCGCAATTAAAACCTACTCACCTGGGCGTGTGTGTTCTTCCTTGAAGAGGCAGTTATATTGGAATAAGAGCTGACAGATGAGGTGGTGTTCAAATCATCAGTGCTGAGGTTGTCAAGAGTGTCACTGAGGCCACTACTAACTGAGCTGCTGTCATCCCAGCTGCAGAGAAAGGAGCACATCTACTTTACATATCGCATGTTAATAAGCAGAAAGTATCTCAAAATCAATAGATGCGATTACTTATTCTTCAAGAGGTTTACCAGAAAATTGTCAGTGATATTTCCTAATGTACAATGAATATTAGTCTTCAGGCTTTTTAATTAATTATTCACTCACTGTCAAGTGGTTGTTTGTTCAATTAACGAAAGACCCAGGTGCCTTTTAAAAAATTAACATCAGCAAGCACTAGTGTAAGTCATTAAAACAGGTTGTTTCATGCTTCATTGCCGTCACATTCGGTACACTGGCAGGGAAATCCATTAAACATACCTGGTATTGCTAGCCAAAGCATTATCGATAGCCCAGAGAACACCTGATGGATTTCCACGCTACAGAAAAATAAAAGGAGTATCTCTTCTGCAGCCTAAGCCACCGTCAGCAGGAAGACAGTATTTCTAAAAGTTTTATTTTCTTGTCTTCAGCCTATGTCTAGTGGGTGCAATGTCATCAGAATATGATTCCCTGACAATACAGTCACGAGAGTTGACAGAGAACATGTTATACATTTCTCAAGGGAAACACATGCTGTCAACTCTTCTGCTTTGGGAGACTAAGGCAGAGGATGCAAATGAGAGAAAAGCTACTCTTACAGAAATGTCATTTACCTACCCTCACAAAAGCCTTGCTTTTGCATGGAAGGGAAGTTTATCTGTGTTTCTCAGACCTTTCTCTACACAATTGCTTCCCCATAGTGTTACACTATGACTCTTAGCTTATTGCCATATACATCAACATACTTCCAGTTTTGCTGTGTCTCCACCTGTTAATCTTGTTTTGGATTATTCCCAGGCCACAGAGTTTGAATATATATTCACCTTATCACTTGCAGTAGGATTCACCTCCTATCGTTTTAGCTGTATAAAAGTTAGATATCTCATTTAGGCTATCTATCCAAGTGCCCTCTCTGACCAGTACAAACAAGCAGGCTCCTCTAGCAGGCAATTCATCCCGGTTTAAAATATCTCAGGTTTGGGGGACGAACTGCCCACTGAATGTGCCTCTTTATGTCTTTCCCTCTTCCAGAGAGGAGAGGGTTGAAGAAATCTGTTGTAGACACAACTTCTGGAGAGAAAAAGCTAGGTGACATGTTCGTGCATGCTGGTAAAGTTCAAAACACAAGTGAGAATGCATAATATCCTGGTTCTGCTGTAGCCTGCATCATGAGCCACCCTTTATGTCAGAGTCTACAGTTCCTCCCCAAAAAATCTAGATTTCAGTCCCACAGTCTAGTTAAAGCTGAGTATTATTGCTACTAGTCATTCAGAGCAAACAAGGAAAATATCTGCGAATCCTTGTTTTACACATGGTGTTTTGGGAGATTAAATTCACTTATCCACTTGTTTATGGAAGGCTTTAGAAAGTCAGAACAGCAGTGACAGTGAGCTGCATGGTACAAAATGTGTGCTGATGCACCAGAAAATTCAGTGTACTAGTCTTGTCTCATAGCAACCGCAGCAAGCATTACCTACATTTTGTGAAAGGTAGAAAATCATATTAGTAAGTCAGCTTGGTGACAAGATGCATATATTTCAGACCGCAAGAGTTTATTACAGTGCTGTGCTTTCCACCACTGAGTACAACGACTACAAATAAATGTCTTATGCAACATTTCCAGGTAATATACACAAGAGTGATTTAATAATACAATTTAATACCTAAGCAATAATAATATCATACCTTGTAGGCTGCTTACATTCATCTAGGAACCATCTCTGAAGCACTAGTCATTTATACTTTCTGTATTTTTCACCGTCTAATGTGATACAGAATTTCACTGATCCTAAAAGCCATTATTCGAACGCTGTGTACCACATGGGTATATACCTTGTGTAACAATGTTAAGACTGAGAACGTTAATAAAGGATAAAAAACATAAATAATTTTAAATGTAGTTAGGTTTTAGAAAAGATAACATGCCCTCATTAAAAGACAGTTTAAAAAACGAATAAAAAAATCATAAGCCAGATACAAAATGAGATACATTGGGTACTTTCACAAGCAACAAGAACTATTAATGTATGCCATTCATGTCAATTAATACTTGTCCATCAGTTTCCTGAGTCTACCCTAAGGCCCTGGGGACCAAGATCAACGTTTAATTTTGTTTCTTTATGTTTGTTTGTTATTCTATTCCATTCTAATTTTTGGTACTTCTTTTCATGCTCCTTTTTCTCTGTAAGAAGATTCACATTTTCTAAATTCTGAAATAGTTCAGCTGATTCACAAAATATAAATACGTTGTCTACAGATGAAGATTTCAGGCAGAAATGACTAGGATAATGTTACCTTTCTGTGATGGCTTCTCTGTGGTGTTTCACACTCATCACACCTCACTCATCAGTGGATTATTAGTGGGTTCTGGGAATACTCAATGGCCATCTTGTAAAACACACAGATTATTTTGACACCTCCACTACTGATCTTTCAGAGTTATCACTATATTTGTCTGAATTTTTTTGTTATCATATGATAGTGCTCAAGATGTTTTCTAAATTTGTGGGCTTCTAGACCCCCAAAATTCTGCTAATATTCAGTATGCCTGTAAAAAACAGGAATATCCAAAACCTCTTTCTTTCCTCGATGGCATTTTTCTAAGCACTGCTAGAGAAACTGATTCTTACTTGACACAATGTTTTGTACCAATATTTTGAAAATACACAGCAAAAAAGGAAAACTCCAACAAAACAGACCCTATCAACCACCATTTTGGCAATGAATATCACTGTCCTGTGCTTATTTTAGTGCATTGTCCAGAGTTGTTTTAACTTGTTCAGGGAGCTAAACCTTTTCTCTTTTGGCACTTATAGTTTCCAACTTTTCAGCCCTCATTCGCCATGTCTAGAAAGTATAGTTGCTATCAGATGAGTTAATATAATTTCTGGCTAAAGAAGATGTCTCATTTATAATTTGTGAAAATTCATAATGGTTCATTTTCATTTCTCCTTTAAACTAGCAAATGTATGAGAAACAAATCTGGTAAAATTAGATGTGCATCACATTGAGACTGAAAACCCTTTCCTGGGAGTCTGCAGCAAGTTCTGGCTGTAATTTTTGTTCTTGTTCCTCCTACCCGCTCACCAAAACAATGCTGATTGTCAAAGTATACCTGAGGGACGTAGTGTAGGCTTTTAATATCCTGGCTAAGATTTCATTTGCATTTTATCTCATTTACTTTTCTCTTTTTCAGGCGTCCTACAGAGTTTATGACAGGCCAGATGAGTGCTGCTGTTTATTAATGCCTGACACCACTTCCCTTCTTAAAACCACATTTTAGCTACTAACGATGCTGGCAAAATCTGCTTTGTTTTCTTGGGTGTCGGCCTCAGGTTGATTTCTTTAAAAGAAAATGTCAACAAATGCAGTTCAGCTATCTGGGAGACTGAGGCTAAGGAAAATATGCCTTGGTTTGACCGGTTCTGGCAACCTTTTATTTGAGAAACGCCTGGGTCCCAAGAGGAACCGGACAAGAACATTGAAATTTAGCAAGCCATAATCTTCACATTAAGGATGTGCATTTTGCTGCTTCTAAAAGAAATCCTGTCAAATCTGGATAATTTATAAATCTCTTCAAAATTGCTGTTTGCATATGCCTGGCAGAGACGTCTTAGTTTTTTTCGTAGCTGACTGGCCAAAGGTTGCTCCCTGCCCAGCAGCTCAGCTCAGCCTGCTGTGTGCTGCCTAGTTCTGGGTTCAAATTAGCAAACGGAAAGCAAGAAAACAGTCCAGCAGTCCCTACTCTCATGAACGTAAGTAACAACACCGTTTTTGATAACACAACCGCATACTATTTTCTTTTCCTAGAAATGCTTCATTAATTTAGTGCTTATAAGAGGTCTGCTCTAGGGATGAATCTGAATTTTGCATTAAAGCAAGCTGCCTTCTGTCACTTTTCAAAGAAGTTGAAAGACTTCTGTAACAAAAGGGACTAAAAGAAGCATGACTGAAGCCCCTGGTGTACCAGACTCACTGCAAACTGCAAGACACTAGGTGACTGTGTTAACCAACGTTTGTAACAAGCTGCACACCAATAAAGTGCTTCTAATCTTTTTTTTAGCTTAGCATCTGACTTTCAAAGATGTGGTGCATGCAAACATGTACTTAGAACCTATAGTATGCTGTAGGGTTATCTTAAAATTTAGGTTACCAGCAACTCAAACTGTCTGTCAAAAACTAGCAGCTTTTTGGCATTACCATTGCTGTACGTCAGCTTTCCCTCTATAAAATGGACACCATACATGCACAAATGAGTCTGAAAACACAGTCTATGATAACTCTGGATACTCAGACACTACACTACAAAGCACTTTTTAAAAGCCCCTTACTTTCTCTTTAGAAAAATGTTCAAATAGCGTATGGTAAACAAAATAACGGGCTTCAACCTGAGGAATAACACTGAATACACATAATGCCAAATAACTTCTTTAAAATTGAACTCCCTCAGTTTACACATTATATAAAATAAGGACTCTTGAGGTTGGGGGAAGCTGTTGACCAAACCACGATTGCCTGAAAATGTATATGCACAAGAAATCTGAATTAAGGTTACACAAGCTTCCCCACCTTGGGAGCTAGAAAAAGCATGCCCAACCATGCGATAGGCACCAAGGGGTGGATTCTCTTTCACCTCCAGCTAGATTTTTGGCCACTGTGCTACAAACTTCATCCAGAAATATACCTCATGCTCTTTGAGTTCACCCAGGCTGTTTGCAGTAACATTACCAATATTCTTTCTGCTCAGAGGATCCATGTTTTTCTTTAATGCACTAGGTGTGCCTATGCGATTATTTGCACTGGCTAAAACTCATCCTCCAGTTCTAACCTGCATCTTTCAAATCTGAACAGCCCTTGCCCATTTTGAAGCAAGAAATAACACTTCTGCTGGAGAGGACAATCACTTCCATATTGTCTCTAATTGCCAAAGGTGGCTATGAGCATTATACAAATCCCAATGCTCTACAAATTGTTCAAAATACTTCAAGAGAAGTTCCAACTGCTTGACCATATGAAATACTCCATGAAGTTGAGGAATCCACAACTTACTGTCTACACAATGGGTTTGTCTCCACTATCGCTCTTTGTCTCATTTTCACTAGTGCACAGTAATGAAAAGGTCTCTCCACAATAATCGTCTCATTGACCTTTCTACCACATAGTTGTTTTAGAAATAGCAAGGTATCTGAAGTCAAAATACCCGGTGCTTAACATCAGTATGTAGAGCTGAATGAAGATTATAAACGTATTCCCACAAGTATTCCCTCAAATGGAAAGATAAATTACACTCAGCTGTGCTCATGACACTTTTGTGTTTGCTTTCCACAAGTATTTGGTTTTCTTTTCTTGAAAAAAATCCAATTCTGAGTTTGCACACTGAAGTGTATGAACCAAATGAGGAATACTCTGTATGGGACAAGACATTATTTCACACAGCAGGCAGGCAAGCAACAGAGCTCTAGGGCAAAGATGCAATGAAACAAGCCACATAATAAATACTTGATCATACCCTACACAATGAAGACCTGTAGAAATACACAACAAATTTTTCTATATGTTTTGTGCAATGGCTGAAAATACAAAATGCACTGCACTGGGAGAGCAATGAATGCTGAAGATACATGACAAGAGGAATTGTTACTAACAATCTGTGTTAGCTCCATAGATACCTAAAATATTCTCCTTTCATAGTACTTGTTTCAGGAAATCAAAGCAGTCCCTGATTGCAGACAAGACACAGTGGAGTGCCTAACCACATTGGTCCTTCTACCTCTCCTGTTTCTATTTTCAGCATTTTCCTACAAGACCTTAAACTTGCCAACTCAGTGAAGTCCACCATACTGATAAGCTGGGTCATTGCCTGGAATTTGTTTCAACACTGGTGTACTTCATTAATTTTTGAGAGTTCCTCCATCCAAAGTGGCCTAAGTATCCAAATGAAAAAGCTTTTCACAAGGGGATCATCAGATGGATGAAGGCCGCAAGAGTCCAATCAATGTACTGCCAGGTCTGCTGGAAAAGTATGGCTGCTTCTATGCATCCTGCCCTTGGAACAGTCTGACAAGTTGCTGGCATTTTGTTCTTTGATTCATTATTGATTTTTGCAAGCAGAAGGAGGAACTACAGCTTGCAGAACAAAGCTCTAGAAAACAAACCCCCAAACTTTCCTCTTAAAGCATTCATTTAATATCAGAATAACTATGCTATCTAGGGAGGTTTGTAACTCTGAATGAAAAATAGCACTTTATTTGTCACGTTTTGTGCTGCACATGAAAGGCTTTAGACCACAGTACTAGAGCTATGATCTTTGTGTGCCTTGCTTAAGAATGAGAAATGCTGAGCCACATTCCTGTTTGTGGAACTCACATATCCTCAGGGAGTTGTGTGTGGATTTGGGCTTCAGGGAATCCGAACAAACACTTTTAGTAAGACAACATTTACTTGCTTTTTATAGCAACTGTGAGCTTTCAAAATGTGAAAACACTTTTAAACACTTCTAAATTGTTCATTACCATAGCGGGTACATGCAGGGCAGTGCCCAGCTGTATTTCTGCAGCTGAGGGTACTGATCTTAAAGGACAAATGGGATAACTGAGATCATGACAAAAGAGTAAGACTCAGGGCTGAAAGGAAACAACTCCTGAGTGTGTGTTTGAGGATCTACAAATCCAGACTAAGAGCAGATCAAAGATGAGCAGTGAGGTGCTATGCTCTTCTGCTGGCTGCACACAGCTGGCTGATTTAGGTGACCAAATCCTCAGATGATGCAGGTCTCCACGTCCCTCTCTTAGGGCCTCTGGATGTCTCTACACAATTGTTCATAGAAACAGTAGAGGTATGAGAAACTAAACACAAGCAATTGCTTTTATTAGTATAGCCTACTTCCATGCTTGCCAAATGAGATGATAGTACACTACTGCAGTGGCTAGGACTGGGACACACTCCGTTACACTGGATAGTTATTTAAATTAGCCAATAGTGCCCTATAAAAGCAAAATACCAAAATTTGGCCAACTGTGAAGTGGGAGGCTACCTGGAGTGTAAGATGGTCTGTGTCAGTGAAGCTGAAGGCATCTATGTTAGATGTGATTTAGGGAATCAAAGGCTGGCATTTAATGTCCTGGTCAGCAGACAAAGGCAAGTACATCCAAAGAGTAAGCAGGAAAGACTGAGACATAGGAGCAATGTAGAGGACTTAAAACACATGCCCACAATAGAAAGCTTGAACTTAGTACACCTTTTCCTACTCTACTCAAACAAGTTAAGCCCTGCAAGAGGAAGACAAAGAGCACTGACCATCAGTCTGTGCTTAAGCTATTCCCACACATATAAAATCCATAAAACAGGGAACACTATGCATAAATCAGCTCCACAACACACTCCGTGGAGGTGGACATTGCTTCTCTACAGCACGCCAGTAAAGTAAATATTAACACGCAGTCCAGGCTGCTGCCATGAACCATCCTCTCTGATACCCATATTTCAGGACACATTTCAGGAGAGTAAGGCAAGATTCATCCTAAAATATAGACTTTGTAGTTATTCCCCTAATTGACTTTTGAGAACAGAAATGATCTCTTAGCTCATTAAGAAGAAAAGATAAGAAAATAATTGGACTGTTTTACTCAAAGCAACTCCTCACTAGCGTGCCAATACTTCAGCTGGCAAACTTTCTCCTTCAAAGTTCAATTCATCATGAATTAATCTGTTTTAAATCTTTTACTGTGAGCTCAGCTGCTCATTATTCATAAAACAGCTACACTGACCCTTCACAGACAGATTCAAGAAGGCACAGAGTTCATAAAATCAATACTTTGTTTCAATCCACAGACTGTGGAAGCAAAAGCCCAGGCCCCGAATGAAACCAGAAACTTGCAGGGCTATAAATTTCATTATAGCTATTCTATCCTCATAGCTAAATGAAAACACAGCCAGTTGGACTCATACTTCATCTCCTTTTCCTCAGCAAGTGTAATGCATTACCTGTCATACCCAAACAAGGCAGCCACTGAAGCGTTAATCCTGAATTATTTTGAGGTTACGGATGCAAAATCATGTCATGTACATTTCAAAATCGATGCATTCAGCGTACTCTAAGGAAAATCGTTTACAATTAAAAATAATAGCAATGCATCTAAGCATCTGCTTTCATGCAGTATCACTTTGGGAGGATTTTTTTATTTCACATTTGAAATTTTTTTTATAAGAAGATCCAATCAGAAAATGATATCCTACTACAGAAATTACTTCTAGCCCAAGAGCACAATTAGAGCAAAAAGCATTTTTGCAAGGTCAATGTATTTCCATATTTCTTCTTCCAAGCATTTGATAAGTGCTTTAAGAAATAATTTCGTTTTAGAGCCTGCAGGAAAAAAAAGGAACTGATGGAAGATTTACATTTCTTGCGATAATTATACATACCTTGCAAAACCTGCATACCCACCCCCAGGATCTAAATAAGTCTTTTCTAGAACCTCTTCTGATTTCCACTTATTGCTGAATACAATGCTTAATCTGACATGATAAGGACAACAGAAAGTCATTAACTAGCTCTAAATTCATAACAGAATATATCAACAATGAGAAGATGGAACTTCGCAAAATGGAATTTAGGCAAGCGTTACTTGAATAAGATAATAAATATCCAACTAGAAAAGATATTTTGTTCCCGGAACGTCCAGTTCTTTTTTTTGCATAAGGCAGATAAACAGCATCCATTTTTAATTACATTTCAACCAATGTATGGAAAATAGTAATATATGGGCTGAAGCAAGATGTAAGAAAGTAATTCCATCAAGAACTGTTGACAATATCATAACAAACCAAGGGAGAAAAGCTTTTGATGGAATTATCTTCCTGCTGCTGTTTGTTATGTTTTTAATACACTGTTTGGATCCAAGAGATGTTCAAATTTTTCAAATGCAGGTTCAGACAAGTTAATTAACATCAGTTGAATGGACATAAATAAACAAATTACAGTGCCTATATAGTTCTTCAGAAGACACAAAAGCAATATATAACTCTATTCCTTTTTACCTCATCACTTTAAGAAGTAAAAATGTCATTCTTCGCTTTGTATATGGTCAATTCACATGCACAAAAGTGAAAAGATAAATGAGATCTCACAAGCATAAATGAACATCTGATGGGTTCCACATTTGTATTAGAAGGAAAATCATATTGAAATCAGCACCTTAAACACCCTGAGATAAGCAGAATTTGCTATTCACCTTTATAAACTACCAGTCAGACCTTCAGCTGGGAGGAAGGTACTGAAAAGTCAAAGCTCTTCACTCAACCTTGTCTTTATAGCATATGATGAAACCAAACCAGATCCTCCTCGTATATGTTCAGAGCAGAACTCTTCCCAGTAATTTTTTGCCTGATGTCAAAGTCCTGATTTATTGGTAGCCTCCTCTGCTGTGCATAGTCTCTCATTTTTAAGAATACTTGTTGCTAGAACTACCTGTCCTATTTTTGCTTATGTGCAGAAGCAGGGATTTATTTTTCCTGCTTGTAACTGATTAAATTCCATCTGAAGAGAAAACTGTACAGAATTGTGTAAGCAGAGTGATTAGAAGTAAATCTGGATGAGAATCATTCTGGTCATGATACTTATCTTACAAATCTCCATGAAATAGCAGCACTTAAAACCAGCAGTATTATGCAGCTTTGCTGTTGGGGTAAAGCAAGGTTTGGAGCTGGTTTTGGTTTGTGAGAGACATTTGTTACCCTGCACTGTCCTTGAGACTACAACAAAACTGTTATATCTCATTTGCAATTTCATGTTTGTTTGGGTTTTTTTAAATCATCCTTTACAATTGTAAGCTAAAAGTGACAACTTGGTGGCAGACACCTCCTCTCCTTGTCACCTCGTTGCAGCGCTCCCTGATAACATACCCTACCTATTGGCATAATGTGGTCCTGGAGCTTGCAGCCCTGCGCTGCCATCTGAGGCACAGGGAGAGCATCCCCAGAGTGGGACACCTCCCACCATGCGTGAGAACAGTCAGAAACGTAGCCCCTCTGAAAGTGTGGGATGAAGTTTATCTGGGAAGCAGCTGCAAGCAATGAGCTTCCTCCCCCACACCCTCTTGCAATGCATTTTTTCCCTGCAGGTCTCAAGACAAGGTGCTGGCTTGCGGAGTTTAGCAACAAGTTGTGACTATGGGAAAAACTGTTAGTTTGATGCCTAAAGGGCTTCTTAATAAAAATCTTCACCCTTGAAATTCTCTGAGAGCTTGATCCACACAAATATTTTCAGCTAACGGGGTAAGCTTATTATCTGAAGCCTAAAAGGCTTACCTACTTGCAGTCAGCATCACAACAGCAACCTGTCTGACAAGGGACAAATTAAGCAGAACACAAAGCTGTTCCTTCTGCTGGCTTTGTTTGCCAGGGCTGTCCCTCACACTTGTTCTTCATTTCGCAGATTTTGCTGAATAAAGACCCAAATGACTGCTTCAGCAGAAAGTAGAAAGGGACTTTCTCCTGCTTCTGCATGAGCAGATTTTTAGCATCATTTATTAAGGAATGAAAGCTTCAATGCTCATGCTCTCTGCACATCTGGCCCTTGGGCCCTTGCTCATCACTCCTGCCTGGCCACAAAGCACTGTCTGATTTTAATTGAACTTTGCAGAAAACATAAAGGCTCAAAAACTTACAGTTTGTAACTCTCATGAAAATACACAGCCATATGAAGACAGAGGCAAAGAAGAAGTCTCTCTGAGAGGAAATGTGCAATGTGAATTAAATGTATCAATCAGATATACACGCTTCTATACACAAAACCAGACTGCATTAAAAAAAAAAAGTTCACCTAGTTTAGGCATATATTTATTCTCTTGTTTTTGCACTAAAGAGCTATTCAGACATTTAGATTATTGACATTGGTTAGTTTTAGATAAATTTTGTTGAAGAGTTTAATGTTACCTTTAATCCTGACTCGTGTCAGGCAATTCTAAACGCTGTTCAGTTGCACCTTATGTGCACCTGATGTTACATCGCCCATTTTCACACGTCATTAACAGCAATCATTTTTCCATAGTATTTTGATTCTTCTCAGAGATCACAATTGGGTTTGATTTGTTTCCAAAAATATATATTTGTTATTCCCTATGCCAGTGGTACCCAATCTTTGTTGGTCCCATAATCTCTTGCACATCCCTGTGCCATGTGTTTATCATCTTGCCAATGAGGCTACGAGCTCATTTATGGAGCTATTACTTCGGCTTTCAACCTAATCCTTATCCAGTTTTTAGGAGTCTGGAGAAGAGAGGATGTAGGAAGTGAGCTGCAGGCCAGACAATTTGCTCAGGTTTCTGGCCTGTGTCAGGGCAAAATATCATTAAGCTATGCGGATACAAAGCTAGCTGAAAATTTTCAGTCAAAACATATTCAACAATATACTGATTTTTTTGACAGAAATTGAAACATCTCACAATATTAATAAAATCATAATTTCCTCAAAAAATGTAATAACTTTAAAATTAATTTTTACATTTAAATCAACCTATACTCCATCATTATAGTAAAATCAGAAATAGTACATTTCTTTGCAGCGAGAAAATAGGTCTAACAGGACACTGCAAATATTTTTTTCCTATCTTCTTTTTCAGATGTTTTAATTTATTTTATTTAATATTTCAAATCATTATGGAAAACTCTACTTAATACTGAACAAGACTACTTGTTTCTAATTTGAAGCATTTTCAATGAAATATTATACCATATGCTAGTCACATGAAAAAATGGATAGAAAATAAAATAATAAAAGATAACATAAAATGGATGTTTGAAATAAAACTTTAAGAGGATCATTTCTTATTTCTTAAATCAAACCTATTTCAATTTCTCTTCTGACAAACTAAAAAAATACTTCACTCATAACTTAATGCAAAACCAGAGCCAAAAGATTGGAAATTCTTTTAAAAAGAAATGACAAATTTTGATCAAACCTCTAAAGATAAGCAACCAACAAAGATAACTAATTTTTATGCATGCTAAACTTTTCAGTGCTCTTCCTAGTACAAGGACTGATATTTCCTGAAGGCATTGCTGAATTCTGTTTTGTAAACAATTTCTCTCAAAAAAGAAGAACCCAAAGCCTTTAGAAAGTTGTAGTCTCTCTTCTGGATAACAGAATATTTCCCTTGGCGGTTTTTTCACTCAGAGTTCAAAGAAACAGCACATTAAAAGCACCCCTTTCAGCTGAAAAGGTGGCAGCACTAATGTACCTCACTGTGAGTTCTCTCTTTCCAATGGATTAAAGTACCAAAATTACTGTTATTGCCAGATCGACTGAAAGAGAAAAATGGTGCTCATGAATTCAAGACACTCTTGACACAGCTTGTTAGCACAGCGTGGATTGCAGGTTGTAACAAGGGGACCCATTTCGGCCTCTAAGAATCTTCAGCAGGAGAAAAACAATGCCTCATCTCCCTGTAGGCACATAAAGAACTGCCTGAGTAGATTTACTCCCCTAACTCATCAGGATCTATCAAATGTTTCAGGAATTTGTTTCTGGCTGTTCCTCAGGGATTCTGGGTGACTGGGGAGCACGCTGTGGTCAGCATCAAGGAGCAGAAAGAGGATTTCGTGACGGGACCATACAAGAAGTGGTGAATGACAGTGACAAAAGCTCTCTGGCTGGTCCTCTCCAGCCCACCACCGCTGTGCACATAAGCTTGAGAAATGGTAGCAGCAGAAACAGAGAGTAAGGGGAGGAAGCTCTGGCACTTGAGGAGCCTTGTCTATCTGCTCGGGCGTATGTGCCAGGCTCACAGCATCCTGCTGGGGACACAGTTCTCTGCCGGGCACTGGGGGCAGGGTCCCTCCAGGCAGCTCACTTTGCTGCATGGGACACCTCATCTCAGAGCCAGTTTAAACACGTCTCCAAAATGACGATTACATTGAGGTTGCAAGTAAGACACATTTTAAGTGCAGCTTATCCTTGCAACTGTGTGAATTTTTAATTAACTTCAGTAACATGAAAAGCAAATTTGCTATTTATTGTTACCACTTAAAAAAAACCCAGCCCTAGGCAAGCTATGAAAGTGGGGAAGTGAATCTGAAATTATCAGGAAAAAAAAGAATCCGTTTTTCCATGTGAAAAAGAGACAAAAAACCTCTAATGGATAGGCATGAAGCCTGCAGTTCTGCTGGAAAAAGAACAGAAAGGACTAGAGTCCTTTTTACCATCTGCTGGCAGAACTAAGAATGAAAATACTCATCTGCAATGTCGCAGACAGAATTAGAATGCAAGAAAGACACCCAATGACCGGACAGCAAGAGACTGTAGAAATGCGATGTATTGCATTGGAGAGGGACACCAACCTCAAATCCTGCATGAGAAAAGGATGGATGTTGCCTACAAAGGTCTGAGCTCTAGAGATTAGCAGGGAGCAGAGAGTTTGGAGAATCAAATTGCTGCGTCGTCTCTACCCTTGACACATACAGCTGAGACACTACAGACGCTACAGGCACTGCAGACAGCAGCACAGGGCATGCAGCAAAAATCCTCCCATGAAGTTCTAGCAGAGAAGGTGTGTTGTCTTTACATTAGTCAAGTACTTTGTGTACTTACTTTTCACCTGAATTGCCCTGTTCTTTCCCATTTAACCCAAAATTCAGATAATCTTTGCTCTCTGACAGACCACATAAAATTATCAGAGGCAGCGGAAATTAAAGGGCAAAGGGTATTGCAATAGCGAGAACAGGTTATGGCAGGCTGGAAACTCTAGTGCAAATTTACGTCTTAAAATCCCCAACATGGACAACATGTACTACTACCGATCACAGATCTACAACTAATCAATGTTTATGATATCTACGTTTTTTTCCCTTAAAAAAAAGTCTTAATTTCCATATCTAAACCTCATCCCCCCAAATTTCAGTTCGCAGGAAAGGAACAAGATAATTGGCATAAATATAAATCACAAAATGTCCTAAAATGGCTTTGAAGGACAATTGAGGTAAAGAAACAGCTAACCTTATATTGGGTAACAATCAAGAAAATATGAAATATAACAGACAGGACCAACTATGAAAGAAGTAAATTTGATGTAAATATTTAATTGCTAAGAAATAAACCAAAACTACTATTTTCCCCTTGCAGCAGTGCAGAAGAAACCCCTGCAAAAAACACTGCTCCATTTCCTTGACTATATTGCTTCAGTCACTGCAAAGGCAAAGGAGCAGCAGTATCGAGGCAATTCTTCAATCATCTTAGTACGTTTTATGACTTTTTCCAAAGGAACAGAAAAAACAGAGAGAACAGAGTCAGAGGACCTCTGACCTTCCTCCACTTTTTGCTAACTCTTATCCTTTGTTCAAAGCTCTGATTTTCAATTGGCACCTCTAAGGTTGCCATTGCATGTAACAGACCCTCATGGGAACTTCATGTCATACTCAAGCAACCCCATTCTCATTTTCTGATTGTGAGATACTTAAATACAGATGATTGTTACAAACAGAATAGTTAAATGAGTTAAAGATTCACTTTTAAAAACTGTATTAAACCTGGAGATTTGAGACAACATATGCACGCTGTTCCAATGCAAAGTAGCCATAGGGTACTCTACATTCATCAGTGAAGCACTGCATGTGGCCTTCCCCTCCCTTGGTATTGCTTCTCTTTCCATGCTGAGGGACATAAACCATGTACTGGATTAAGCCATTCTAGCTTTTGTTCTCACGTTCATTCTTCAGAAACCTAGGCATTGAGCCAAAATGTCACTGGAATTAATGCTGGTGAGGAGAAAAAACAAGACAGTCCCAAACCAAATTCCAAGTTGGAAGCCAGCTGCAGTAGTCTGCAAATCGATTTGTCCATGGCTTGACCAGCGCTCAGCAGGTGCTCCCGTGTACAGACATGAGAACATGACAGTTACAGTTATTTGCAGAAAACATCACAGGATTCCTACTGGTTATGACAGACAGGCAGACTCCATTGGCTTTTTATTGACTTTTTCAAGCTTTTTCTTTCAAAAAAATTAGGTTTGATTTCACCCTCCTCTTATTAAGATATGTCTACGAGTCAGTCATGGTCTGTCTGTAACACAGCAAAGTCTAGGAGTCTCCCGAGACTGACAAGCTGTTCACCCTCCTCTCTTTTGCTCGAACACTGCTATTGAAAGCACTCAGCATAGTTGAACATGACAGGCTGCTGGTTCAGGCCTCTGGTCATACTCAAATCTGTGAAATGCGATGGCTTACACTTGCAAATGTTGGAGTGTGCAACGCTGGAAAACAAACAAGCCATTAAGTGTTCTCCCTGAGATTGTGCAGTGTGTGAATCCATGTCATTGTATCTTTCTTTCTTTCCACTATCCAAACAGTCTGCCAGTAGAAGTCAGGATACTTGTTTGTTAAAAAAAAAAAAAAGAAACAAAAAACCTGACATCTACTGATATTTGAATCTCTGTTTATTATTCTTTTATCTTATTAAGTATTTCAGTTTAGATTTTTCTAACAAATTTTTGGTTAACTTTTTGGTTGTTTGTGTTGTATGACACACGAACTTCTACCAGAGTTTGTCTGAACAAAATATTCCCTATTTTATTTACAGTTCTATTACTGAAAGTAATTTCTTTAAAATCCCTTACTTGGGATGCTTGCAAAAGCAGAAGTCTCTTGGGGAAGAAATGAAACAAACTGAGATATAAACAGACTTGACAAAATAAATTTGAAATGAACAAGCAACAACAACTGACAAAAATAAAATGTATTTCATAAAGCAGTGCACAATTAAATGCCTGAGCCTAGCTAGTCTTTTTAAAGGAATTAGGAATTCATAAGGAAAATGCAAATATACATATTTCTATTAGCATAAAAATAAAAAATGCCTTTATGTTCTGAGTTATAAATCATCCCTAAACATCTTTGCCCTGTGATTAGGATTTTCCTAAGACTTTCCCTTAGAGAAAACAGTTTTGCTTTACTGTTAAAACATAACTTAGAGGATTTTTGGCACTTATTTCTGAGTGATTCAAATACCAAATTGGATGATATTATGTAGCACCATTTTTCTTTAGGACGTGTAGGATTTGGGTAGACGTCAAAATTCTCAAGCGCAGATGTCTAAAAATGTGACACCTAAGCAGTTACGGACATCATTAAATGGCCTGATTTTCTCAGTCATTGCAAACTTTTCAGTCTGTCAAGAGTCAGTCTAGCTAAAATTATAGCGAATAGTACAGCTGAGCAGGGAAAGCAGGAAGGCCTCCTATTGCCTTTGCTTCTATCTAGCACTCCCAGATATGAGACAGATTAATTTACCCCTTTACATTACACAAATATATTTTTTATCTTCTTTTTTATTTTTAAACTTTGAAGTGGGAGGAGTAGGTTTAGTCCAGAGTACTGAGTCTCCATCTTTTACACATTGCTGCTTTTTATTTCTCTGAAATCAATGACCTTTACAAATATAGAAGAAAATTTAATGGGAAACCGCTAAAATGCTCTGTTTAATGCTGCTTGAAAAGATTCCTCCATTTCAAAGTTAATAATTTCTAAGTCAGGTTCTGAACGCATGGTACGTCAAACTTGACAGCTTTTCCCAGAGAAAGGTTGTGCTTGATGATTATTTTAGGGGAGCAAGATCTGATGAATATTCATGTTCCAAACCTAAATTCACTTCCTCCCAGCTCTTCAAACTAGTCATTTGGTTTCCTTCGCCTTTTGTAACATGTACTAAGTGCTCCTTGCAGAGAGGCTGGGCAATAAACAACAGGGAAAAAAACGAAATTACCTTTTCAAAAGCAGCTCTTCTCTCCTGAACTAAGCTCTACAGTTCTGTAGCAAAATGTATAGGGATCCACCCAGATGGTGTCTGGCTTAACTAGGCTAGTTCCTAGATTGATTATATAGTTCAATTGATTCAGGAGCTCTGTACAAACCCTGAGGACTCCCGTTACTGTTTGCATAGTATACAGGCATACTATCTATCTGCAATGTCATTAAAATCAGTGGAAGTCTGTGATACACATCTTTTAACAGGTTACTCTCCACACCAAAGTTTAGGTTTTGGGACTGGGAAGGAACATTTATAGTGTTCTGCAATTGCTCTCGTATCAGTTAAGAAAATTTCTATTTTACTTTGCGGTGTACATACTGCAGTATGACGGGAGTGTACAGAGCTAGTAAAAAAGCCTCAGATTCTCGACCCTCTGAATGACTGAAGAGAGAACATAGCATGAAGCTGGCAGAAGAAAAAACATAACACAGACAGAAGAATCTAGTGCAGTATTAAACAAACTTAGTCTTATTAAGTGAGACCAGACCGTCAGCTCATCAAATTCAGTCAGCCCTCTTAATGCTGCTGCGGACAAGCCTTGGTAACCCAGGTACCATTAAATGCAAATCAAAAGCTGGCAATCAGTTCTTATTTCTCCTAATTCAGGTGTCATTTTGCAAACTGTCACTTTCTCATGCACTCCCATTTACATATAATATTCTTACTGTGTACGTAGGCTTCAATGTACAGTCTAGTAAGTTTGCAACACGCAGCACAGTGAAAGATAAGTCTTTGAAATGGCGTGACATTTCAGGGTGAACTGCTGAGCCATCGTTTTTCTAGCAAATTGTATTTCATAGCCGATATTTGGCTATTACCTTATGCAACTGAGTGAAATTGTCTCCTAAGGCCACTACCTACTACGCTATTCTATGAATCTTTAGAGAACCTACACCCCAATGACTAATCTTTCAAAGTCCTAAGTAATGAGATCTTCAGTTATTCCAATATAAAAGGGATGCAAAAGTTATTAGGATTGAACATGAATTCTCTGTGAGATATAGGTAAGCACAGAATAGTGAATGCAACTCCAAAAACAGAATAAAAACCTAAATGAGCTTTCTATAACTTAAAAACCTCTGTCAGTACATAAAGGTCTTTCATTTTTCCTTGGTCACCCTGCAGTTCCATGCTTGCTCAAGATTTTCTATTTGGAAACATCACAAAGAAATAATGTCGGGGAGCAGGAAGGAGGTAGGAGAGCAGCTGACAGTCTCATTGATGTGACGGCTGCCTGGCAGCAGTGATTAGAAGTCAGGAGCCGTGTTGGTAGACAAAGATAAGCAGGATACAATAAGCAAATCCCACTTATACCTGCCAATGACTAGTTTACTGAAGTCCAAAGCTATCTTTGTTGGCTAGACGTGACTTCACCTCCCTCAGTGCCAACCATCCCATGTGTACTGCAGCGGTGACCTTTTCCTACAGGGCTCCGCAGCACTAATGCACCCTGTCAGCTGTCCCAGGAACCACTTCTATCTTTAACCTTCATGTGAAAAACTTAGGTTTCCTAGCAAGCAGAATTAGTAGCTGCTGCCAGAATCAAATCATTAAGGCCAAATGCGTTCATTGACATTGCTGTCACCACAATGAATAACCTAATCTCAACTGCTGTAAAAATTATTGATTAAGAGGAAAGATTTTAAAGAAGTGGCTGCAGCTATTTTCAAGAAAGTGCCTGCTGAAAAATGGAACTCAAAAACAGTGTTCTGAAAAATTACCTTAATATTATTTAAGTTGAATTATTTTACCTTTGTTCTCACTATTTTCTAATCAGTTTACTGTGAATTGCTCTAATTTAAATCAATATTCAGACAGTTGATGGGTGAAAACATCCTTAAAAATTTTTCTCCTACTATAGTGAATATGTTGTCATTATTCCATGAATATTTCAATTAACTTAATGATATATTAACAATGCTATGAATATTAAAAACACCATCAGTGACAACAATCACTGTGAAATACCACAATACTCCTGTTTCCTCATTTTATGTGCCAAAAACAATTGTGAAATTGCTAAATCTCATTTCAGTTTACTATTTTGTCTAGCAAAATGTTTATTACAACATGCTCTGGGGGTTAGCGTTAAACAGGTAGATGACCTACAGCGTGCACACGGTTGTATAATACCATAAAGTGAGTCGGGAGATTCTTCTTGATTAGGTAAGGAGCTTTTTCTGAGTTCTCACACAGCAGGTTTGGGAGGCCTCTCTGTTATTTTATGGCAGAAATTAACTATCAGCAAGAGGGGGTACTGAAAGCTTTATTAAATAGCTTTTTCCAGAAATCTGTAACAAATGCAAGTGAGCAGCACTACTGAGAAGCAGTTCTATGCCTGGCCTGTTCTGCTTCATCACATCTTGGCTGTTTGTCAGTTATAAGATGTTCTTTTCCGCATGTGAGGATTATGTAAATAATATACACTTGAATATATTGAATAAAGTGTCAGGATTACTAAGCAATGACTTGATTTAGTGTCCATCATATTCCCGTAATATGGTTCTGCATTTAACTTCTCGAATTAACTGATACTGCCTTCCTGCCTTCAAGAATTCACTGAGCATCATTTTAAAGTGTTTCCCCACTTTTCCTTGTAAAATGCTAGCATGTTTTTTGTCCAGATACATCAGATTGTACAGTTATCAGGGAACATTGCTCCCTGTCTTTTTTACTGAGTGCTAATTGTACCTTGATAATTAACCACTGCCTTACAGAAAATCAGTGGAACGATTTATCAAAATGGACACAAACATTACTGTCTGCTAAAAGCATCTTTTCTAATTCAATTTTAGTGAGATTATTAAATCAATTACTTTTCTTATTCTATTGTGGTCTTTTTATCATTGTTTTTACTGAACTCATACTATGCTCTTTTTTCCTTTGATTCCTGGTCTCAATATTATTTTGCTATGCTTTTTTGCCTTGCGTGTTCTGACTGCTTTCCTGATAGCTATCTCACATATATTTATTTAAATTTCCTGCCTTCTACCATTTACTGCTATTTTTTATTTCAGCATTTTATATTCCTGCATTTGAGAAAATCTATATAAAAACCCAACCCAGTGAGAAGAGGCAATTTAACAAGATGCTGTGGGCAGACTATAAAACTGTTACTAAGCGAAATAGAATATTCAAGGTGAGGACAGTCAAATATCACTATTTAGCAACAGAGTAGAATTAGACTAGATGGAACAACAAAGGGGCTTTCCAATCCAAATCTCTAATTTCACAGCCACACCTCCTCAGTACTAAATACCCTCAATTAATTTCTTCATGAACGGTTTCATTTCATCTATTTTAAGGAGGCTATTTCAAGGAGGAGTTCTGCTGAAAAGGAGATAGCACTCCAGTAGTCTGAAAGAAGAGCATGACTGAATCATTGAGGAATAGCATTAGGAGATGGCTTTGACTGAATTCAAACAATGGCTGTAAAGTTAATTTTGTAGAGTTTACTTTGGGTGATTATTACTAATAGGTACCATAAGTTGTATTGTGGTATCTTCTAGAAATAATATTAAAATATTTTGGTCAAATATGCTGCCTGCACACTGGAGCAACATGCAAGTAAGAGTCTTTGCCCCAGAAAGTTAATGATTTACATAGCATTTGGGACACAACAGGATGAGAAAAGTGCCAGGGTATGCATAGAAGAGTCGGTAGTGATCAGATGCAGAAATGAGCAAAGCAGCAGATGAAAAAGCCAGACAGAAGTTGTTTGCCTAATCGACAACAGGAGAAGTAAAGGTGTAAAGGGTAGATTTATCACACTTAATAAGAACTATACATTTTCCCAGTGCAGAAATAAAGCACAGGAAACGTGGATTCCTCTGAGGCAAAAATGGGTATAAGGCTTTTGAAAACTTATCTCTGAGGGACTAAAAGGGTGGATAGCCAGTCTACAAACGAGCAGATTTAGTAATCCAATATTTAAGACAAATATAAGTCTTTTTCCTCTATTTCTCTAATTGCAAAATAAGGATAATACTCAGCACTGCGATGCTTGGAGTATCAATGAATGTTTGTAAATGAAGACAACAATAAAAAATATTAAATCCTGGATACTTCCTAAGAATCGTGATGACAGTATAACAGAATATTTCCTTCCTTTGTCATTGTAATGAAAGGAAAATATCAGCATATGCTGATTGTCCATTTCTACTTCTGATATATACCGCAAGATATAATGTCAATTAGGTCTAATACACAGCACCATGCTGTCAAGCAAAAATTGGTAAATAATTAGCAGCTCTGAACGACACTGTCAGGGTAGATTTTTAATTATCTAGTTCATCAGACTGTAAGAACCAAAACAGCTTCTTGAGCCTAATGCAACATTTGCAAAAGGCTTTGATGAATAATTTTGCTCTATCTGTAATCACTTTGGAGAACGTTTTCTCTGCCTTTTTGTCCCCTTGGCTCATAGTGTCATTATTTATCTGTTAGCTTCCTAAGATGACTGTTATGCTTTATCCCTCATGAGCTAAAAACTTAGCATGCTGTGTCATTGCTAACCATCTAAGGTCACATCCTCTTAGCTTTTAACTGCCATCAGTTTGCTAGGTGATATTCAAAGTCAACCAGCTTTCGGCACAGAACCTACACGGACGGCGACAACAAGAAGAGGCAGCGCAGCTTGTGAGCACCATGGCTCCCTCCACTAATGACATGCTCATACACTCTATGCATACAGAGAGACACTGACTTACAGGGGTGTACATGACTACGTGCCCACACCACATGGATAAACACCTGCAGGCAGGATGCAGGCAGGCAAGTATCAGTGAGCTTCCCTGTGAGTTGCCTTGGGAAGATACATTCTGCCTAGCCTGCTGCCCCTCAGCAGTCCTACTGTAATATACCGATATGTGTATATATAATGTATCAATTGGTGACTTACTATGATAGAATTTCTGCAGAACAGAAAAACATTTTGAGTTCACTCAAATTTTGTGCAGCTTAGAGGTGGGATGTGATCAAGAAAAAAGCCAAGATTTTGCCTACTGCATACTTGCCTACTGCAAAAAGCATATCCATTTCTATGGTTGGCCTTGGGGAAAAAAAACCCCAGTCCGTGTAGATTTACTGTACTATGACAATTTAAAACCAGCAGGTGACATAGTATTAACCCAGGAACTTCAGACCTATGCCCTGCCTGACTGTTTGATTAGAGATTGATGTTTGGTTTGGGGTTTTGGTTGCTTGTTTAAGGTAAAGCAATTAAATCCAGATAGCTTGAAATAGAGCATACTCACTTAATAATGATTTAATGATTCCATTAATTTGTGTTTCCTGTAAGTATGGTCTGAAACACAGCTATAAGTTTACTATTTTGTGTTAGCTGAAAGAGGAAAGATTAGTTTTTTGTAGAGGCAAAGAGAACCCACGTCATAGTAATTTTCCTGCCTTGTCCTCTGGTTCTTCTATTAGAAGGTCCCCTAATTATTAAAGCCCCAAAGCACCTGCACATATTACAAAGAGCCTGGCTGAAACCCAAAGAGTGTTCATCCTTTTCCAAAATTACTACAAAACATATGTTATTTTGTCTGAGAAAGCAAAGCAGACTGCATTTGAATTAAACAAGAGGCAATATG